>NW_005054328.1:6537516-6572488 GCF_000277835.1 Geospiza fortis | reverse complement strand
TTTCCCTTTATGAATTATTTTTAGCTCTAAATATAGTAAGAATGGGGTGTAGCAAAAGTTTTTCTTGTTTAACTTTCTGCTCTTGGTCCTCTAGTACATTCAGATTGAAATGCAAACGTATTTGTTATTTGCCAGAATTGTTTAACCTGACTTCCTTATTCTGTCAGACTGAATAGATGTCAGTGCCTTCAGTCTGATTACCTGAGGAAAGTGTTGGTTTTAATTGGTATGTTGTCTCATTTGCTTGCTAATAACCTGTACTGCCTGACATTCTCTGATTTCTCAAGCAGTGAACTGCATTTAGGGGTGCTATCTAAATGGGTCCTTGAACTTCTGTTGTGCAGTTTAATCATTCTGCCTGCCAGTGACAGTAGGAAAGATCTTTCCTATATTATGTGTACTAGTCTTCCTTGGGATTGTCAGTTGACATTAATATGGTGGTGTCTCTGCATGCGTTGGTTAGGAAAAGAAAAAAAACCACTTTCTCTGCCTGCTACTTTTTTAAATGTTGGGAAAATAAAATTGTAGCATCATCAATAATAAAGGCTTTCAAAAATGGGTTTTCCAAAGTTTCTTTGTCTCAAAGCAGGCTGTCAGGGAACTTGTGGAGTGCACTCGTTGTCATGCTTCTAACTATGGTTGCATGTAATTTCTAACTAAAATAAATAGCTAATGTTAGGAATATATACTGTAAATGGGATTTCAGGTGAGAATACCAACACAATGGTTCAGTTTTTGCAAAGCATACCTGTTTTAAATGAGTAGGTCTGTATTCCAAAAATTACATTGATTTATATGTGTTGTGGATCAGATTTTTTTTTAAAAAATCTCTTTTATAGCTGCATAGCGAAATCTAGGAGAGTTTTTGATTTGAATCAAAAGAGTGAGAACTCTTTGCTGAATCATCTGATTCAGCTCTTGAATAGATTAATGAAGTGGTCGCTTGTCTTCATGGCAGTGTTCTGACACATCCTGAAATTTACAGCAATCTCTCCAGGATTAAGAAGCTGATGGATCAGGAATGATTTGGAAACCGGACAATATAGTAGAAAGTATTTTGTCAATACTCTCTTTTCTTCAGATCCCAGAATAGGTATCTATAAACAGAGTACTTCATTTATGCTCCCTCTGTACCCTTTCTATCAAACTGAAAAGATTTAGCAAAGTATCTTGAAGAACTAGGCTGTGATTTTTTTCTCTCAGTTCTGTTTCTTGTACACGGCAGAACAAGACAGCCAACAAACCTTTCAAGTTTTCATGAAAATTCTTCATAAAATGTTCGTATTCTTTATTAGGCAGGAGCACAGCAGTAAAACAAAAATAGTGGTATCAGGATAAACAGAATATTTAGCTAGATATCCATCCTGTTGTTTAGTGTAATCAGTAGCCTAGCATTTCAGAAAAATGATGTATATACCTGAGATGTGACGAAACAGGATGACTTTCAGAGGAGTATCAGCACTTGCACTGTGGTATCTGGATGGTCAAAACATTTAGGGACACTTTCTTTTAAAGCAGAATGATTTATTCTACATTATCCTGTTATTTGTAAATTGGAGTGTTTACTGGGTTGCTGTTCTTATAAACAGCAAGTTTGAAAATGCATGATAAATATCACCAAAGGGTAACTGAATTTTTTAATTATAAGAATATTTTTCTTAGGCGCTAGCATATATTATTAGATAAATCTTTGAAGGTCACTGTGCATATTGGTGACTGCACATTTAAAATAATCATGTTCATGATACTGTATAGAACAATACTCTGCAAGGCCCACAGATACCTGTGGAATATATTCTTTACTGAAGAGATTCAATGGAATACGGTGTGATAATTCAGTCTCCTTTTGACTGACAGTAACTTTAGTTTCAGTTGTAATTGTACTTTCTGTTCCTTTCATCAGCTCGCCTAGCCTTTCATATTAAAAAAAATAGTGAACCAAATCCATTAAGATGATTAAAAATGCAAGTCTTGATATGAAAGTTATAAATTGCTTCTATGAAAATTTCATTGTCTGCCACAATGAGGTGTGTGGTGAATAATTTAGATGTGATTGTATCATACAGGCCTATTAAGCAGAGGTAGGAGGGCAGTGCTGGACTTCATGCCTTGATTATAGAAGTCAGAGATCAGAAATCTGATGAAGTTTTCCTATGTAATTAGTTCAGATATTCCTAAAGCAAAGGCTTATTTAGCTTATTTTCTTTTTATGCTGCTAGTTGTGTTTCTGAAATGAAATTCAGTTTTTTTCCACATTACTCTAGAAGCTTTCCACTGAAATAGGGGAATGTACAACTATGACATGTCTGCTGGTTTGTTCCAAAAGGGGAAAATGATTAGAAGTCTTAGCTGGAAATTTTCTCAGATATCCAAAATGCAGGTGTTCTGTACACTTTGAATTGTTCTTTAAAAACCAGTTAGTACACTGGTTACATCCTGTCTGAAAGTTCTGACAAGTTTGAACTGACAAACAGGAGGTTGCTTGTTTCCAAACAGTGATCACTAGACATCCCAGGGAGATCTTGCATCTGTATGTTCATCCAACCACTGAAACAAAACGTGTTTTAAGCAACATGAGATTCTCTAGAGAACTTTTAACTTATGAGAGCAATTGAAATGTGTATCGTTGGGACTTGTCAGACAGTGAATTGATGTTGCCATTTTTAAGGAAAAATATGGCTTGTTCTGCTGGTAATGAGGAAAAGAAACCAGAAGAATGAAGAATAATTCCAAATAGTTTTGGAAACAACTGTTTAACAAGTGTAAATTTTTTACAGGATCCAGTGCTCATAGTGCGCAGAGCTCAAAACAGGTGAAAAAAGAAGTTTGCTATGTTTGGTTAACAAAATAAGAGTTTCAAGGTTGTTCCTTTTGTCTTCAAGTAAAAAATGCAAAATTCCAGTTTCCTACTTAAATCTGTTCTGCAAGTTGTCTGATGCAAATGATGGTGCGGAAAAATGTGAGTTTAGTCGAAGAAGAGACTGTCAGAGGTCAGTATTTGCTAGTTTTTAGGCAGCTTACTCCTTTGGAGCAGTCTTACCATCAACTAACACCAAGCAGTGCAAATTAATATTTGGCTTTTGGGGTTCCTTCCCCCATCTCTTCTAACACAGCTGGCTCTAAGGCCAGGAGACAAAAGAACTTTTGCTTTGTTTGTTATTTAGAGAATACTTTTTAAAGGTATCAGTTTTAAGTAATACAGGTTTTTCTGTAAGATAGACAAACTTGTATGTGGTGAACCATATTGGATATGTTATATTTTGGAAACCTTCAGAGCTTTTTTTTTTTGAAGCACTAGCATGCTTTTGAAAAAATATGTTTGATTTTTGAGTAGAAACAGCTCTACTCTCTAAAATATATATAGAGCATGTGCCTACTTCCATGTACAAAGACTGGTAAAGTTATTTTTTAATTTATTTTCAGACACCTTATGTATTACAGTAATACAATCATGACGCTTTTCATTGTTACAGGATTCAGTTTAAACTTTATATTTCATTAAGTACTTGAACCAATAAAGAATACATGTAGCTTTTCATAATTTGCATATAAACAACCAGATGAATGATTTTTGTGATTATTTGTGACATTTAAAAAAAATTCTGCAGGATGAGCTCTATTTTCTATGCTTGCAAGACCTGGTATTTTGCTTGCAAAAATGTCAGAGGTGATGTATGTTTGTGCCCATTTGCACTGCTGACCCTTTTCAGTTTCTGGATGGAAGGGACACATAGTAAAACGGGCCCTGTATCTAGTAACAGTCAGGGAAGTGAAACTTTGCATTGGTCATCAGATCAGAAAATGGGCCAACAAGCATTGCCACCAAATTAATCAGGATTTTTTTTTTTTTAGTCAGAGTCATGAATTGCATACAGATAGTTCACAAACAGGACCAAATTTGTCAAATAAATTTTCATTGAAAATCATTCCCATGGCTCTGATTGCTATGCATTAAGCTGGTCCATCTCCATGGAGAGTAGCTACAATGCTAGTTGGAGTCTTTGTTCAGCTGGTTTTGAGGGTTTTGGTTGCTGGGTTGGTTGATAAAAAATTTAAATTTTTGTATAACAACAGGTAATGAGAGTTGCTTAGGTGTAATTATATATTTTTATATTTTTTAAAAATTAATTTTACTTTTATGTGTATTACTCTGTAGCTCCTTTTATGTATTTCATGTAGGATGCTATTGCACATCTGACAATTGTTGCACAGAGTCAGAGCCTGTAGTAGAAACCAGCTGTAATATAATTATTCTTTACAGTGCTATCAGTCTCTTGGCTTTTTTCCCAAAATACAATGTTACTCAGACTTGCTTTATCACAGTTGATTAGTTTGCCCTTATACTTATGTTTGACTTTGATACTGCATTCTTGTGAACTATTAATGTTTTTAATAAATCTTTATGGCTGATAGATATATGGAATGTTAATGGAACAAATGCTAAATGAAAACTGGGTTTAAGCTAATAAACCTGTGTCTTGGAGCATCTTAGAGTGGTTAGCTACAGTGCCACAAATGGTGTTACTATGGAGAGAGATTCTGTTTCCATGACATTTGCTTGCATATTGTCCTAGGCCTTCAAAAGAAGTAGGATTCTTTCCTCAGTCAAATTTGGTGGGTGTTATTCCATTACCTCTGAAACTTTGCACTCAAATCAAATCTCACTGCAGATATATATAAATTAATTTCTTAGGAATATTAATGGTGACTGGCCAGGAAAAAAAATGAGGGGAAAAAAGTTGTTAAAATTTTGATCATGCAGAAAGCAAGGGGTTTTTGATAATATTTTTTTATTGGAATAGATATTCTAGCTTGATTTTAACTGGGTGTACTGCTCTGCTTGTACACATCTTGCTTAAAAAATCCTACAACTGTTAAAGAAGTAAATTAGAATTTTGCTGGTTTTAGGAAAAAAATATGTTTAGCTGTCTAATGGCTTTATACTGTGATAACTGCCTTGTTCTGGAGGGGAATTTTGAATAACAGTAAATTTTTAATTCAAGTAATAATATTGCTCACTATTTAAGATGCAGTTATTGTCCTGGGGTAAATTACAAAACCTCTTTTTTTCTTGAGATGAAAGATGTGGTTTTGACATATGAAAATCTTGGCAGCTATTCATAAAGGAGAGTTTCTTTAGTGACTGTTAGGGCAATGTCATGGTCACCTGCAGGCAGCTTTTGACTGCTCTCTTGCATTTCTGGCTGCAGTCACACATGCTCACAGTTCTCTTCTGCAAGATTGCACTTAAATGCACATGGCTGTGATCTCCAAGTGCTGGAATAGAAGGGGTTAGGGAACAATAGTGGTTGTTGAACACCACCGTGTGACCTATTCCCTCCTGTACAAAGGGTGCTGGGCAGGAGGGATGCAGGGAGTTAAACCCCATTAAGGATTCTTATGCCACCCTGAAGACAAAATTGCTTTCCTTCTGTTCCTAATGAACAGCTGACTGTTGTTCCCTTTGTACAGCACTCTTCTGCTCTAATTAGGTTTTAGTGTCCTAGAGTGGTTTTGTTTTTTAATGGTCTTTCTCTTTTACCCCCAGTTGTGAGGGGGAGTTTAAAGCTTTAGATCCTTTATAGTACCTTCTTGGAGCTTATTATTCTGTAATATGTCTGTTTGCAACAGTTATAAACAGATGTCAAGACCTGAGCTTCTACCCCTTTTGAAACCCATTTTTTTCCTGAGCTTTTCCCAATTTCACACATTTTGAAAGTGCAAATACACATGTGCAACTGAGGAGAAAATGTGTTCAAAGGCCTAAGAACCTAAGTGTTGTCTATGTAACGCAGGTAAAACTTTGATCCATCTATTTTAGTATTTTGGTAAATGCAACTTTCACTGTAAACATTGTTATAGTTCAATTTACCTAAAATATCTTTGATTTCCACTTGAACTTCTAGATGTCCCCCCCCCCCCAAACCGACACCACTCGCTCCCCATCTGCTAAGAATCATATTTTTTGTCCCAGCTTTAGAATTTAATTTCAACAATTTGCTTATTGAATGATTTTGGTTTACAAAAGCCATGTTCTCCTTCTGTTGAGGCTATACTATACAAGAGAAAAGGTTTTTACAAGACAGCTCATAAAATGAGCATGGTACTTACTGTTCTTGGTGTCAAGAGAGATGTAGTTCCACGTGGCTCTCTGATTCTTTCTGGAGTACCTGCTGGATTGATGACTGGTAAGCTTGTTCACTTTGTTGTCATCTCTGTGCCGCTCACTCTGCTTTAATAAAGTTTTTGAAGGATTCTACTGAAGTTGTTTCACAAGTAGGATTGAGCCTCACAGAGATCTAATTTATTAGCTCAGAATTCATACTAGCATGCTCTTCATTATCTCAGCATTTTAGTTACATTTATATTGAAGTGATAAACTCACTTTATCTTGCAGGTTGGAAGAGATTTTTAAACTGTCTTCCAAATATCATCACAGAATCTTGCTTGAATCAGTGATGGTATTTTTTTCCTATGGCATTCTCAGTTGTGTTTTATGTTCTAGAGGTTAAGGAAAGGACTGTTGTCTTTTTATGATATTAAGAAAAAGGATGCATGGGAGAGAAATCAGATTTGAGAGAAACTTCTCCTGAACTGGCTCAGGTTTGTCTGCTTTCTTCTCCCAGAATTTCCCAGTGACTGCACATCAGACATTTCAATTCACTTGATAGATGATGGTGATGTGGTGCTATGAGTTGCAGTTCTCTTTCTTTAGAAATATAATTCTGTTTTTTAAATACCTTGGACATTTGTTTATGGAAAAGTTGTCCTTAACTACTCCTTCTATTCTCCCTTGTTAAAATGTTAAACTGGTAAATAGCAGCTAAACCTGATGACATTTGTTGTGGGAAATGGTAATTGTCACTTACCCCCTCCCCTAATTCTTTGGCCCTTCAGCTGCTTGCCTGCTCGAAGCACAGCTGCATTAACATTTAAACGTTTGGTATAATTAAAGAAGAAACATTTAAGAAAAGGGAAAGGAGGAAAAAGTCTGATTCTAACCCTTCTGCCAGTAACAGAATGAAAGCCCCTTCTGCCAGTAACAGAATGAAAGCTCCCTGCCAGCAGCAGAGAAGTTGGAACAGGTTCTTCATGGCAGTTCCTCAATCCCAGTATTCAAGCCAGAGATTTTGTGTTGCATGTCTGATGGGTGTTTGTGTGGTCATGCTCTGTAGAAGGGGCAAAAAATCTGATGTGGCAGAAACTATTGTTTGGTTACAAGGCAATATTAACAACTTACATTGGAGCTACTACTTTTGATGGAAGAATGTCCTTCCCCAGAAGGATAGCAACTAATTTCACAGTAGCTGTATTTTTTTTGACTGATATTCTTAAAATGCAACCTATATTTCTTTTCTCTTTGCTTAGAGTGCTCAGCAAATAGCTATCCTATTCAACTTAACCTGTTCTTACCCAGAGACACTGACTTGTTTGTTCCTAAGTCAGAACTGCAAGGTTTAGTTTCACACAAAGAGTGGGCAGGATCCCTTCATTTTCTCATTTTGCATGGTGTGTTTTTTCTTCTTAGACGAGGATTTTTCCCTGCTCATTATCCAAATTAGTCTCCTGAAAATGCAGTTTTAAGTTGTATTTGTCTTGTAGGTGACTTGTAGAGAAAGTACATACTGATTTTCTTTCAATATACATTTTTTCCCCACTTTGCTTTTCATCTCTGAGCACATCAGCTTGCTACTTGCCAAGTGAAAGCACTGCAGAGCACATGCTGAGTTCTACTGGTGGGACTTAACTCCCATGTTGTATGAATGTTTCCTTTTGAAAATAAGGATGTGAAATATCTGCTTTGCTATTTGCATGTCAATGGCTAATGATGAATTTAATATGATTGAAACTCACAATTTTATAATTTATATACAAGAATATGGTGTGGAAAAGACTAGTTTCTATTGTTTCTTATAAAATACCACAGGATTCAGTATTCCATGCAAGACTCATGAATATTTAATTCAAGGAGATTTGTAGCCCTGTAAGATGTAATAAGCTAGCCCTTAATGACAATTTTGTGTAGCATACATTTAGCAACATGTAGGAAAAAATCCTGCTGGCAATTCTGTGCATCATCTTTCAAGCATATCTGTTCAGCTCGAGGGGCTTTTTATCACTGGAATTATAAAGACAAATTGGACTATGTATGAGACCAATATGCTGCAATTTCTTAGTACTTGCACATTTCTCCTTATGTTCAGACTAGCTAAAAGTTCCAGCCTACTGATTGCCTTTTGATGTAAGGCTGCATTCCTTTTTTTTTAAGATTGCATTCCTCAAGAAGTATTTTGAAATATATTTTTGCATCTTTTTTGTTTAAGTTTCATAGTTTTCATTTATCTTCCTGGTCTCTGAGGGGATTTTCTGAAATGTTATTCCTGGTATACTGATTGTCATTGTAGCTTACTAAAAATGTCAACAAAAGCGATGTTATAATGAAGCCTTAAATTTACAGGTTGGAGCTTCTGCAAATGTGGCCTCTAATACTGATAAATTACCCAGCTTCCAAATTGGGTTATTGTAGTGAGTCAGCCAAAAGCACTGCTGCTCAGTTCATGGAGTTTCTTTTGTTGTACCAGGATGCTGTCAGACTTGGAGCACTGCATACTTTTCACTGCTGCAACCCAATTTTTGTGTGACTTCTAGGAGCTTTTGACTACAAATTAACTAGCCAAAAAGAAAGAAGTTCTCTGAGAGACTGACTTCCTTCTTTCTCTGATGTAAATTTAAGTGATGACTGCACTTAAGCTTGAGTTAGGATGGAGGTGGTAAAAATGAAAGGGCAGAAGGTGAAGAGAGATTGGTGCCATAGGGTTTGAGAAATGAGAGAAGGTTTTGGCTGGTATGTACAACACTTTAAACTTGTTAAGAGGCATAAACAGTAAGGCTCATAAAACAAGTGATGCAGTGAAGCACCTACATGTCACTTTATACAATGAAAATTTATGTGTTCTCCAATGTTACTGGCTTCATGTGACCAAGGCTTTTTTCACAGTAAAAGTGTGAAAGGAAGATTAGAGGGAAGATGGTCTCCCTAAGAGTCTTTCAAAGATTTGTTGTGTTGCTGGGGCAGAGAGAAGAATAATAAGCTTTAAGAGAGAAAAAGAAAAACCAGTAAAGGAGTGAGCCAGGAGTGCTTCTGTTTTGTCTTAGTTCTCCCAACAGTTTATGGACAGCTGTTTTAAGCCATTTCGCTTCTTACCTCTAGGTTTGTTTATGTGTGTTTCTAGACAGGTAGAAATTAACACTGTATGGCTGAGAAAAAGTTACATAGATATGGGCTTTTCCATTGTATTAATTTCTGGTTAAGGCTGTTAATGAGTTGTGAAGCTGAATTTGAAACAAAATCTCATCTGGAGAAGTAAATACAATAGTTCCTGGTGACAGTTTACACTGCTGCTACATGCTGAGGCCATCTCAGTTTAACTTAGTGATGGAAAGTGCAATATTGAGTGAAATACAGCAGTGGAAGACCAATTGAGGTATCTTGGGTGTTGCTATTATTGTGTTAATTTTTCAGAAGATTTACATAGCACATATGCAATGAAGTTATAAATGAAGTTAGTGATGATGAAAAATAAGAGAATTACAAAATAATCAATAGCAATATAAATCTAATGTCTTAAGTAGCAACCATGGACCATCCCCAATTCCTTTGACCATGGGCACTGTAGTTCTTTTGTCAGGAGATTATTTGTCACAAAGGTAGAACCATGTAGCTCTTCAACGGTTACCTTAGTTTGCCAAAAGTAGAGTTTATAATCAAAGGCAGACACCAGTTGGTCCATTTTGAATCACCTATACATTAGCCAATGATTTGAAGCCATTTACTTTTTCGGTTTTGCTTCAAACTCATGTATTGGAGTTTCTAGGTGCAGACCATTATATCCAGTGAAAGGATAGAAATGATCAAAAATAGGTTTCTGCTGCTCATAGTAATGTGCTGGGGGGAGGAGGAAAAAAATTGTGGCTGCTATATTTTGATAGCTATAAACATATAGTTTTGGCTGTGATCTGAACTACATTTATCAAATATTAATATGATGTTAGTTATGAGTAAAATGTCCTCATATTTTTCTCCTTCCTTAATGGAATATTGAGAAAAGCTATTAGTATAGCCATGAAAGAAGATGTTTAATGAAGCTGGAGGTATAAAGCTAAATTAAAGTGCAAGAGGAGAAGATGTTTAGCCCACCAATTACCAAAGAAGTCCAATATAAATATTACATTAGTTTGAGGATCAGCAGCACTTTTGGAAAGAGATTTCTATTAACATATTAACAAAATAATTTCTCCATGCAGGTTAACCTTCTAAACCTGATTTGCATTCAAATGTTAAAATCCTTAGTATAAAACATAATCTAACAGTATTAAATGGGTTCATGTTTTGCTTCTTAGTCTGGTATGACAGTTAAGCTTAATATTTCATAGGCAATTTTGATTATAATAGTTTTCATTCTACTTCATATAGCTTCAAGTCACATTTTCATAAAAGACAAATTGTGGTACAATAATATTTTCTCAAAGAGATGTTCCAAAACAGTTATTCACAGCTAGCCAGTCCTAGTGCATTAAAAAGTATCATTCCTACTTTATTCTTTAACTTTCTAAAGGAAAAATTTCTGGAATACAGATGTGATTGTGTTTTAAAACGCATAAATTTTTCCTTATTTTTGATTTTTAAAGTAGAGGAATGGAAAAATTAACACAAATTTGTTTGACTACATGGAATTAAATCAGCATGGAGACTTCACTGTCAAGCAATGATTTATTTAAAACTGTATTATCTGGAGTTGGCTCTATCATCCTTATGGACATTTTATTATTTGAGTTTTGCCAAGGATCTTGTCTTGTCTCCATCTTTTTGAGTCTCTAAAGTTACTGTTGCAGATTTGCTTTCAATGATGCGACAACATTACTTTGTATAATGTCTGGAATTCATTAACAGTCTTATTTTCTAGCTGATCAAATATTTCTTGAACTTCAGTGTGTCTATTCCGATCAAATCACTGAACCAGGCAAAAAGCTGATGTTTAGTGAGAAGTGCAGCTCTTTGATTGTTCAGATGGTTTGAATTAGTAATTTAGACCACTAAGCATTAAAAGCAGCATTTATTAATTTCTTTTCATTAAAAGAGTTTTATAAAGGAAAGGAATTAGATTTTTTTTTGTCATCTTTCAGTTAGGGCATCATGGTCATCTCTCCATGGTTAGATACAGGATGTGCTTGGTGGAAGGTTTGATAGACCATATGAAAACTGTTTGCATGAAATTGGAAGGCATTTGAATTGTCTTTTGGAGTTGTATGAAGTTTGCAGCCATTTTGTATTCTTATATATTTTCCATTCTGTGTTTAGATTCTTGTGTTTTGTCTCAACTATGAAAAGGCCTTTCAGAACTGACAGGTATCTGGAAAGTACCAGTGTTTATCCAGGAGTTTCTCTTAGCTGGATCACTCTTAGGAGTACTTACAAATCATATCTCCCTGTATTTCCTTTACAAATACAGGAACAGTTCACTCACATTTATTAAAAGAAATGCCTTCTTTACTATTTCCAGAGTTTATACAGAAATTATGTCAAATTTCTACAAAGAAAGAAATTTGGTACAGTATTTGGTACATTTGATTTGATTTGGTTTTTAAAGAACAAAGGAATCCTGATAATCTTCGAGACACTGAGTGCCAATGAAGAGGTTTTTCTTAAAGCACCTTTTTTATTTGGAAGTTATGTGTCTTTCCCTTGCTGAAATGCATTTGTCAAAAGTTTCATCTATTGCATTCATTCATACAAGTTTCTTGGACGCCTCTGAATTCTTCAGTCTTTCTAAGAGTTCTCTTTCTGCCTCTGTCATATGTGGAATTTATTTGGTGAAGACAGATAGTTTGGCCAGCTCTGATGTATTTTAAATAAGAAGTAAATATGATGGTTTAGTGCAAGAACGAACAATAATATTTTTCTCTTACTGTCTTATGTTTGGTCTAAGTAGAAAGTGTTGTCTAGGTGTTTATTCCAATGTCCTCTTCAGATCAAAGCACTAATTTTATTCACTTTTTCTGTGTATCAGTCACACACCCTGTTGTTTGAATCTGGAGGCATTTGCTCTTGGACATCGTTCTCCTTTCTCTCCCAGACCACCAACATTCAAAGTAGCTTTCTCTGTGGGTGGGATGAGTAATCTCTGCTGATGACCAGTGACCACCAACAAACACCATAAATGCCATAGTGTACAACACTGTTTGCCTTCACCTCCGAGGATGTGAGTTGGGGTGATCCCGCTGCTTTCAAAGCAGTTTTTTCAAATAACCTGTTTGGCTCTGGCATCAATAAGAAAAGCTGGACTTTCTGCTCCTCAACCAGGGAGTGCAGGGGGCCTATGATCAGACTGGTACATCCCTTTCTTCCAGTTCCCAGAGTCCTGCTCGATATACAGCAAAAACAAGCATTAATCCATCAATGGCCAAGAAACTTTTGGTGCCACATTCTCTTTTGCTTAGCTTTTTCCCTCGAAAAGAAAATAGAATACATGAGGAATTACAGTGGTGGTCGGTTGGAACTGTGGGGAGATTGTAGGTTGTTTGTATGGGCACTTGAAGGAGCAGAAGGAGTTGGAACTGAGAAGGAAAGCTGAAGGGACAGAGGCAGAATTTTTAGAAGGAGCTAAGTGTTGCAGTTTAACTGCTCGTGACATGACTTATTTCCTCAAGTAGATTTTAGTTTGGTTGTTTTTGTTTCTGTTTTTGTTTTGTTTTTATTTGTTTGTTTGTATTTGGTTTTGGTTTTGGTTTTTTGTGACAGTTAAAGAAGTACATTACCATGAAGACTTAAAGGGTTTTAATGTTAATGTTGGGATTTTGCTTATGTTTTTATGGTCATGTTGTTAATATTTTGAACTTTTCAAAAAACTTACTTGTTTTCCTGAAAAATCATTCATGTAGGCTAAGGTGGATCATTTGATCTTGTGGTGGTGCTTGAATACAGGCAAATGTGGGCTGCATTTCCAGGAGTAAGTGTGTTAAGTCCCAGCTAAAGGCATGAATCTGAAAAGAATTATTTGAGCTAGTTATCAACACGTCTCAGTGCAATGCAGAAGAACACAAATACACTTTGAGTTCTGCTGTATGTGTAAGTGATGAAAAGAATATTGGAATAGTAGATTCAGTTCTATTGCCTACTCTTCTAAAGACTTTTGTGAAATTATGCTATGATGATGTGTATGTTAGCCAATGGGGAAATTATCCATGCAGAGAGACTCAGACTTACTCATTTTATTTTAAAAAGGGACGTAATTATATGGAGAGCCAGGCTTCAGTCTAAGTCAAGGCATTAACAAGACTCAGTGTAGAAATAAGCATGTTTAAGCACAACTATAATAAATGGCTGTGGTAACTTCCCTAAGACACGTGTTGTGATTTCTTCATTATGTGGTATTTTTCATAAAGGTGTCTTGTATTTTGAATAGGCATTATAAACTTGAGATAAACACTACTGTAGTTTGAATAGGAGTTATAAGCTTGATATAAACATTGTTCAAGGTTCTCTTACCTTTATGCAACAGAACCAACTCAATGATCCCAGTAATGGTTTCCAGTCTTAAAAATCTATGAATATACAATTGACTCAATGGTTGCCTTTGATCTTGTGGTTTCTCAATCCATTGCTGTGATTTATTCACATAATCTGTCAACAATGCTAGCAACTTCTGTGTCTTCAGCTCATTTCTTTATAAAGTCTAGCCTGAAATGGTTGATTATAATCAATCCTTTTGGTTCTTTAAAATGATCCAGGGTCGGTAGTGCAAGAAAATAAAAGCACATTTTGGGTAATGATTCTATGTTTACCCAACTGAATGCCAGCTATTAGATTGGGCAGGCCAGCAGCTGCTCTATGGATTAAGAGGCCTCAGAATTAAGTAGTGCTCTTCAGATAAAACATTTAACACTGTTTTGCACTGTAAGAGGAGCAGATTTGTTGTCATTATAGGTTTGTCATAGTTAATGTGGCAAACTACACTTAATGACTTAAAAGAACTCCAGTAGATTCCCAGTCTTGGTTAACCCCATCACCTCCTACCTGCTCTGCCGTCACTCCTCAAAGGTACCCAACCTTTCATACCTCTTGGGCAAGCATGACAATGCAAACAAACCTTCCTTGAGCTTTCTGTGCCCTTTATTTTAGCTTTCTTTCTAATTCGGTGTGTGCCTGTAGCTGCCAGCTTTGCAGCCTTTGGATACTTTGCAGGGTTAGATCTGACCAGTCTACTGAGGAGAAATTAGAGCTGACAAGCAGCAGCTCTGTGTCACTTAGGAGAAAAGGAAGAACTGGGTTATTTGCTGGCTTCGTGTAATTTGGAAGGAGCGAGGGAAGATACGGAGGAAGGGAAGTGTAAGGCGGCCTGTGCTAGCTGCTGCTTGCACTTCAGGAGGATGGTATTTAAAAAGGGTTATGGGAGGTAGAGCTGGCTGGTTAGACTTTGTAGGATAGTGAGACATCCACCCTTGTAAAGGAAACCTTCTTTTCCTCTTCTTGATGAGACACGAAGTTCTCTCTTGATCATCCCACCACTTCTTCCTTTTCAGTCACTAGGAGAAACTGTTTGTTTTGTCTAGACTTTTGGCTGAAGTCACTCAGCCTTCCAGGTGGGTGTCTTCTTGGTGAGTCAACACCACCCCACACCCCAGACTGCCTGCCCAGAATGCAGTCCCAGAAACTAACCCCTCTCTTCCTCCTACAAAATACTAAGGAGAAACATCTATCCCATGTGAAAGCAGCTATTTGGAGTTAAAGTTTATCCTCCTTATGGGCCTCTGATATCTCCATTGTCTAGACTTTCAGCTTTCTGCTGTGCCATCCATTGAATGCAAATGCTGACACATGGCTTTAGGCAAATCCCAAACCTGTGTGTGAAGCTATCTGCAACTGACTAGAAATGTGTCTGCAAAAGTTAAGATAAAAGAACCCGAGGCTTTGAGGGGTCAGCCTTTCTCTTGATCTGATGGGAGATGAGAAAAGAGTGGCCCCTCTTTGGGCAGCTGTGGAGGAAGGAGGGAACTAGACTTAGTACTTTGGGACAGGACAGGGGATTGAGGTTCAACATGACCAGCAACCCATAACTGTACACTGCAGTGCTAAAATGGTTCTAACGAGGGTCTAACAAAACCCTCATAGTGGTTTGACTGGACCCATTTGAGCCTATGGAATTGAGTCTGAGGGAAGAAATGATTGGGTTTAGTAGCCTGAGAGGGATGCCAGAGGATGTGCTTTCTGTTGAGCTGTCTTCAATGGTGATTCTTCATCCAAGGGCATTGGATGTGCGCCTGAGTTTTAGGGTCATTTTTGTATTCTTGCCTGAAGTTCAAGATGCCCATAGTAGGGGCACATTTGCAATGCTACTTCTGACACATCTGTTGTCCCTGATCTTCATCTTCTTCATTAAAGTAAGAAGGGCCTGAGGTTTTGCCAGGAGAGAATGGCCGCAGAAGATAGGGCATTTATACAACAACTACTACTACTGAAAAGATAGAAGAAATGTTGAGTGGATGGTGAGTGGATGTAAAAAAGATGTAAAAAAATGTAAAAATTGGTGAGCTTAGGGTTCATAGCCAACTGAAGGCACTGATATCCTTATTTCTTTGAAGCAGCAGTTCAGGATGTTGCAGGGTACCTTTACAGCTCAGGTTTGTTTGTGCTTTGTAGGTGCAAGGTAGCAATGCAATGGAATGGCCTTTGCCTTGGCCTCTGCTGTCTGTACTTTGGAGTGAAGGGCATTAGGTGTGTCCCTGAAGGGAAACTTCAAATTTGGTGTTACATTGATGGAATCCAGTTTGTGTGCACCAGAGCTGCCGAGCTATCGCAACTAAAATATAGTAAACAGGAACAACTGGGGCATTTATTGTGAATGTTTGTTGTTTTTGCAAACTGAAATGCACCCAGTATGGCTGCTAAAAGAACAAGCAAGCCAAGAGAGACACAGTTTTGCAGAATAATTTAGACTGGAAGGGACGTCAGGAGGCCACCTAGTCCAATCCTTTAAAACTATTTGAGATAGTTTCTGATTTGTCAATGTGCCTTTTTGGTGTGGAGTTCTAATTTTTGTGCTTAGACTAGGTTGACAGGTTTCAGATTGAAGCATGAACTTTGTATTTGAGATGACAGGGGATCTGATATGTTTTAGAAGTAGTTGTGTACATAGATATTTGTTGGGGAGTGGTGATGAGGATATCATTGCTATGAATGCTATATTTAAAATGCTAGGGTGTAGCTCGATCTCAAACAGATTGCTTCACATTTTGGTTTGGAATTAAAATAAAGAGTAACTTCACGCAGAACAGGTCTGCAGTATGCAGTGATTCATCTAAGGTGAAGTTTCCATGTATTTAACAAGCAAAATTCTTGTTTGGCTTCAGCTCATATTTAAAGAATTTGATTTAGCACTTAGCATTCAAACTCAATAATTTACTAGTGCTGTCTTATGTGTTTGGACTCACCTGTTAAAAATTAATCTCTTTCTTAGGGATCATTAATATGGCCTTTGAATGAATTCTCCTTTTGAGCCGGGCTTCTGTGAATTTCTGTCTTTCATGGTAACAGAAGAAGTTGGGGGAGGCCAGGGAGGAGCTGCATAAATTGTTCCTTGTACAAGCGTTGAATTCTGATGGCTAATTTAATGCTTTGTAACTTTGAAAGATGGCTGTAATTTACCTGTTACCTTTACCAGGTGTTTGGTATCAACAAATTGCTGTGAAGTGAGAAGTCTGTTGTTTGATAGTGGTCAAAACTAAATGTAATAGTCAAAAGTATATAAAAGGGTATATTTATTGTTAATGCTTTCTAAGTGAGATATCTTTGACTAACTTGAGGCATGCTAGAGATAATTTTTTTATTAATAGAATAAAATTTTTATTTGAGTCTTGTCTCACGCTATGCTGGTTCTCAAGGTAAAAAAAAAAAATCTCCATCTTAATGAGCAAATCCTCCCTCATTCTCTTCAAGTAAGCCAGCCAGTTAATTTTAAATTTGAGTCAAAACTGTAGTTCACACAGTGTAATTACAGGTATGCAGATATAGTCTGTCAAAGCCTTGCTTTTCATTACTGATCTTGGAATAGTCGTTCCCGTCTCTTGTGATATTGGTTTCTTACTAACTTTTAGGAGGATGTAACTTGTCAGTCTATGAAAAAGAGTTTGAAAAAATTGGATAGTAGATGCTATGTGAAAAATCTACGTTAGTCCCTGAGCATGTAAGGTAGAAAATACAATACCAATTTAAAAAAAAATGAATGTAGGGACAGGTATGATGGAAGATCAGGGAAGAAATAATTCCTGTACGCTTGGTATCTGGACTGGACAAAGGAATAGAAACAATATAGCAGTTGGTATCTGGGTGAACATGATTTATATAGTTGGTGAAAATTGCATACCTTTTTGAAAGGAAGGTTATGCCTCTCCAATGGGTTCAAAACAAATTTAAGTAAGGATCATGTGGTTTTTATTGTTAAGATTTCCAGAAAGCCTATTGTCAAAATCTTCTTAAAAAAACTAAAGTAATGTGAGACTTAAAAGTTCCTGCAGAGATATCTAATTGGTTACTTTTGTAAAGTAGGAGTGAAGGGATGGGGTACTGTTCAGTCCTCACAAGGGAAGGGAGCCACCTGTACTTCGTGTAAGCAAGTAGGAAAATTCGATGAACCATTCAGTGATGTTTCCTTGATAGATCAGCAAGGGCTGGTCCTAAATGTGAAGAATTATAGTAAGCTCTTACAAGACTGGGTGGCTGAGTGATAAAAGAGTGCATAAACTTTTATGTAGGTAGAGTAATGTATGTAGAAAAAAATTTGTAACAGTACATATAAAATGCTAGCCTCTGAGCTGAGTGCATTTCTGTGCATATAGAGGCAAATGAAACTATGATGTGCATGGAAACAATGGGGTTTGATTGTTAAGCATCTTTCTTCGTACAATCCCTGGGAAATGCAAGTCTTCAAAAACAACAAAAACTTATTTGAAAAACCAAAAGGTAGTGATTTTATTCCTGCAAGGTAATCAGGCTGTGCATGAAAGGTGGTGCCACGGGCTTTTACAGCTGATTGAGGTTTACATGATCTTACTGGGGGTCTGTCTATGTTCCTGCAGAGAAATTGAAAATAACTAAATATCTGAGAACCATATTTGAATCATATCCACATCAGGAAGTCTCTGAGCTTCAAAATGGATAGTTTCTCAAGGAGTAGTAATAGAAAATATCATATATAATAGCCTTGCTTTTCATCTTCCCTGAGCACATGCTATCAGCTGTTGTCAGAGTCAGGATACAAGAGCTCTAGTGAGGAAGGTGTTTTATTAGATCAGATGTAGCTTTTCCTCAGAATTTCAGTGCTGTGACTTAGAGAGGTTGGTCCATCCTTTTTTGCATCATTAAGAATTAAACGACCATCTTTTCATCAAGAAATGGTAGGTAAGATACTCTGTTTTGGAAGGAGTAACTTTACATTCTTCCATCAGAAAACAGAAAATTAATTTGCTTTTCTCATTTTAGATCTAGAACTGTTAGGTTTGTCATCAGTAAAGTCTGTATTTTGAAAATATTTTGCACAACATGAGTGCAGTGTGATGCTGGTGACTGTTCTGTTACCAAAAGACAGTGGACATTCTTGGTTAGTTTTATTTTTCATATAAAATTGCTTAAATTTTCTCACTATTTAAATAAGGAAGTAAATTTTCTCATTCTATAAATTTGCAAATTATTCTTTTGCCCTATTCATGTTAATTCAGATTTTCTGCATTGCTATGAAAGATATTCGGTGAGGAAGGGGTCAGCAAGTTAACTCTCATTGATAGCTGAGGATGAACAAAATGGCAGCTTAGTAAATGAAAGCAAATTATAGCAGAGACCATGAGAAACTAAAGCTCTAATTTAAGAGAAAATTTTTTCTTTCAACTTGTGGTTCAAATGCGTACCCTCTCTCTTTAGCAAGAGATGCTCTCTTATTTATGTTTTGGTATATCATGATGTTCTTTAATCTTTACATAACTTAAATTCCTTTGCTATGAAAGAACATGTTTCTGATGAGTCTTTCTGAGAGCTGGCAGTATGATGGCTTTTGCCTTTTTCGTGTTTTGTCACCCAACAGCATGGATAACAAAAATATTTTTCATTAAATAGTTCCAAAACGTTGAGATTACTTTAAATTTATCTTTTCTGTATGTCCTGTGAGTGTTTTTGTTTCTTTCGGTGCTGTCTTATTTTCTTTTTTGAAATTTTCCATTAGCCAGAGGGAGATAATGAAGTATGCTAATTTTTATTTCCATTCTCAGCTTTTTTATTATATGCAATGGCAGAGCTACAGTGCCAAGCAGTTTTTAAAGGGAGAAGCAAAGTAGTGAAGCACAGCTACTTCCATGGTAATGGTATTTGTTGTTTCAGTCACTAACTATTGTTATTCATTAGAGACAGCTAATAGAGTCTGAAAGGCTGAATTGTTACTTTTAAAAACAGTAAAAACCAATAAGCATAATTAAACTGCATTTTAATTTACTTCAGAAATACAAGCCTGGTCGATGTGATGATATTTTGAAATGGAAGCCACCCAGCCTGAACTCAGTTGATTTTCGTCTAAAGATAACAAGAATTGGTGGAGAGGGGTATGTAATCTCTTCCCTTTTTAAATCTGTAGCACTCGTGTGAATGTCCCTTAGCAGTTAATCTGTCCTCTGATATTTCTTGACACTTCCTGGGGCTAAACCTTTCTATATTCTCTAGAACTTGTTCATTCAAAATATAAGCAACTGTTGTAATTAGTGTTGTACTGAAAACAATGGCAGATGTTTATATTATGAATTTATTCATTCTTGAATTAAATTTCTTCACATTTCTGAAAAAAAGTCCCATTTGGGTTTGGCAGTATGTTTTTGAGAGTAGGCTGGCTGTATTAGCTTAAATTCTTAAAACTGTTTTTCATTGATTTTAGACAAAATGATAACCAAAGCTATCTTCTACTTTAGAATTGTGCACAATGACAAACAGTACTTGTTTTCTTAGAGAAAAACAAAGCCTGACATTTTTACTTGTTAGTAAACAAGTAAAATTGGTATTGAATTCTTTAGTATTGTCTTTACAGCCATTAAAATCTTAATCAAAACCAGTGAGTTTTATGGCAGAAGACATGAAAATCTTTACATTGGTCCTACTATTTGCCTGGTTCAGTCACTGCACATATTAAATAGGGGTTATTTCCAATATTACTTGTGCTGGAGAGGGGAAGGGAAAGACTGAATCTCTAGATTAACTTGCTTTGGAAAAGTTTTTGGTTAAAATGAAATTAATGATTTTTAGGTTGCTTAGTTTTCTAACATCTGGGACTCATTTCAATTGGTGGTGTGAAATACTGACATTTAGCTTTTCTTTTTCTTGGTGCCACAGGCAACTCAATATGATTAAACAATTAATTCAGATATTGCTTGCATATTCCAGGGTGCAAATAATGGCCCATTTAACTTTCAAACATCTGCATGTCACATTAATAAAAACATTTGGTGAATAAAGATAATCTTAAGGATATGGGGTTTTTATGCAAAATATACGCAACTGATAAATTCTCAGTGTTTCATGAGATTAGAATTATCTGTTCAAATTTTTGTGTTCGAAAATGCAAGTCTTCAGTGACAACATAACTGTTTCAGAGAATAACAGAAATACTTCATTTTACTTCAGATAATCAGCTCATTACAACATTTTATGTTTGTTTGCAATTTATTTAAGTCACGGGATAATATAATATGAAAGATTTATGTAAAAGTTCTTTTAAAAATAGCCCATTGTTTGATAGGAAGGTTATTTTTATAAGAGTGTTCTTATGACTTCTGCTGGAGTTTACACATATACAGTACTAGTATGTGATTCAGAAACAAAATGCAACACATTTTTCATTTCACATCAATAAAGGAGTATTGGTTGATTAGTTATCTCTAATTTCAGACACCAAACTGTCAATGCTATTGTATTATATTTAATATGTTACATCACTGAATATTTGGTTGGAACATGAAAAGGTTATAAAATATAAGCCAGCAAAAATACTATTTCTAAAACGTTAGTAGCAGTTAATAACAAATTATCAAAGAATGGCTGATCCATTGTAGAATTGAAATAACTTTCTAAAATTTAGCAAGGTTCTATCATATTTCAGCTATGTGAAAATGAAAGCAGTTCTTGTATTATGGAAATAATTACTTGAATTACTCAGTAAATAATGTAATATTTAAATATGTCAGTTTTTTTGCTGTTGTTACATGCATACAGAAAATCCTAGAAATCTGATATTTCATAAATAAAGTGCAGTTCTTGCAGGTAAGTTTTACTCCATCACACACGACAATTGACTGCTACTAAGTGCATTCATCCAACAAAAATTTAATGAAGTATGGGGCAGGAAATAATAACTTAGCACTTGTGGGAGAGAGGTATTTATATTAAATAATGTCCTATGAAACAGTAGCTTCTGCTCAGTGAAACACAAACTGTGAATGAAATACTTCTGGTTTGTCTGCTTCAGTTGTTACTTTGGGTAAAATCTAAAGTCATTCAAAGAAACTTTGGAAAAAAACCAGGTTTTATTTACTTTGGAATAAACCAGAGTTTTAAAAGAAGCTTCTTTAACTTCAGACTGCATAAAGACAGTTCCTGAGTTCTGAGCACTAACTAAAATTGATTTGATGAACTGAGTGTCTTGCTACTGCAGTTCTAATGTGACAACTTTGGGCTTCCTGCTTCCTTCCAGCACACTGAGATTAAAAGCAAGCATTGATATAGGTTTCAACTTCTTAGATAAAGAAAATTTTCTTCTTCAGTAATCCAAAAAGGAATTACTGCACTACAGAATGGGTAAGGTTGGGAGGGGACGACAGTGAGTTGGTCATCTGGTCCAACCTCCCTGCTCAAGCAGTTATCCTAGAGCTCATGGCACAGGATTGCATCCTGATGGTTCTTGAGTATGTCCAGTGAAGGAGACTCCACAATCTCTCTGGGCAATCCATTCCAGTGCTTGGTCACTCACCTAGCAAAGAAGTTCTTCCTCTTGTTCAGATGGAACATCAGTTCCAGTTCCTTCCTGTGCATCAGTTTCTGCCCATTGTCTCTTGTCCTATTTCTTGGCACCATCAAGAAAAGCCTGGCTCCAACCTCTGATATCTCCCTTTAGATACCTACAGACATTGAAGAGGACCCCTCTCAGTTTTCTCTTCTCAAGACTGAACAGGCCCAGCTCCCTCAGCCTTTCCTTGTAAGAGAGATGCTCCAGTCTCTCAGTTGTGCTTGTAGCCCTGCACTGGACCTGCTCCAGGAGCTCCAGGTCCCTCTTGTACTGAGGAGCCCAGAACTGGACACAGCACTCCAGATGTGGCCTTACAAGGGCAGAGTGGAGAGGCAGATTCACCTCCCCCAACCTCCTGGCAGTGCTGTTCCTAATGCACCCCAGGATGCCATTGGCCTTCTTGGTCACAAGGGCACTGCTGGCTCATGGACAGCTTGCTTGTACTCCAGCAGAAGCCCCAGCTCCTTCTCTGCAGAGCTGGCTTCCAGCAGATCAGCCCTCAGCCTGTAGTGGCACATGGCGTTATTCCTCTCCACATGCAGGACTGTGCATGTTTCCCTTGAAAAATTTTAGAAGGTTCCTCTCTGCCCCTCTCTCCAGCCTGCTGAGGTCCTTCTGAAGGGCTGCAAAGCCCTCTGGGGTATCTCCTCCAGCTTTGTGTCATTAGTGAACTTGCTGAGGAGGCCTCTGCCCCTCCATCCAAGTCATGGAGGAGTAAATTAAACAATACCAGGCCCACTACTGAACCTTGGGGGACACCACTAGTGACAGGGCTCAGACTAGACCCTGTGCCACTGATCACAACCCTCTGGGATCTGCCATTCAGCCAGTGAATCTCTTGGGCATTTGACAGCAAAATACTACAGATGTGGCTGAAGTACTGGTACAGAATTTACAGAAGTTGCATGTTGTTTTGACACAGATAGGCAAACAGCATTTACAGAAATAGAAGTTATGCCTCTGTATTGATCTCTTACAAACAAATAAGGAGCCCAAGTTAAAATACTGATGTCAAATACGTAACAGCTTGAAACAGTGTGAACAGGAATTGTCTGTAATTTCCAAGTCCTCTGTTTTGGTTTACAGGTTTATCTTTTAATCTTGAAATGCAGACATAACTAAACCTGTGCTGCAGTTGTGTGTGATCTTATCACAGTTTACAGCCTGGGCAGTACTGTTAAAAACTGAACCCAATCATAAAGCTATAACCATGCAGCTCTTGCATTTATAGTTCCCTACTCACTCAAATAGTGAAAAAAAAAACCCATATAGGAGCATTATTTATTCAGTAGCATGAGACTGGAGTTCTGTCAGCTGTTGGACATGTCTTTTAGATAGCATATGTAATTGAGATTCTGAACAATTGTAAACAATCTTGTGCATTTTTCATCTGAATAAAGGAGTTACCTCTGGGGAGTTTGCCAGATTTTAGTCAGTGTGATTATTTTCCATCTATGTAAATTCCCCTGTGCTTTGAGTTGAGCATTTTCCTCCATAGATCAGTTTGCAATAGAGGTGTTAACTGCAAAATAGCTGCTGCTTCACCCCAGATGTAGTCCCGTTACGGATGAATGACCAATTGCTTTTATCTGGGCTTCAGTTATTTCATTCTTGATATGATATTGGAGGGAGTTTTGCCATTGAATTAAAAAAGATTGGTCTTATGATCTGTGAAGTACTTTTAGAATAAGCCTGATAAAGATGAAGACTGCATAAACATAAAGAAAAAAGATACTATTGCATCCCAAAGAATGGCAGGGTTTCTGTAACCTCAGTGACCTAATACTGACACTCCTGTTCAGTGCACATATTTGAAAGAAATTGCATTATTGCACCTTAGTGAGTTACATCTTATCAGCTGAGCCTTGGTCATTGTCTCCTGTGTATTATCATTGTCCAGCCTTTCAAAGCATCAGGATGATGGTTAAATTAACTATTTTTGTGTTTGCAAGGATTTCAGCTTGTGCTCTCTCTCAGTCTCTTCTCATTACATCAAAATAGTTAGTCTTCGTTAAAAAAACCCACCAAAACCCCCTAACACAACACCCCTGTAATAACAACCAACAACTCATTAAATCATTTAAACAAGATAGTACTTTGTTGTTTGTTTCTTGTGAAACAAGCAGTTGAACTGAAAAGCCCTTACATTACATGTGTTTTAAAAAGGCTGACCTGCTTCCCAGCACTTCTCTTTCATTTCAGGTTATTAGAACAATGGTCTCATGTATACCTTGTGTTTTCTTAAATTATGATGACGCTCATGAAAAAAAGGGTCTTAAGCACATTAACTGCTTTTCCCAATGACCTACAAGTTAAATAACCTTAAAAGTAGAGAATGTGAAGGAAATTTATTTGCTGTGTGCAGATTCTCACATTGCAGGGAAGACTGCTTTTAAATAGCAGAGATGCTTTTTCTCAAAATGTCTGGCTGTATGAATATTTCTTAAAAAGCCAAGAAACCCCAAACTAACTCTGAGCCTTACTTAAATGTCACAAATATCGACTGAAAATGTCACGTAGTACCATATTTCTGGTAGCTTCCATAACCAGAATTTCTTAAATGTCCATGCTTCCTTTTACAGATTTTTAATTAGCCTGTCTAAATCCCTTAATTTTATCTGTATCAGACTGCTAAAATCAAATTACAAGCAAATGTTTGGCTTTATTTGCTTTGAATTAATATCTTACTGGGTCAATTTGATACCATTTCAAATCACAATATAATATAAATTTTATCTAGTACCTTGAAGTACTGGATAAAAACCATCATGGGTTTTACTCATCTTTGAAGTTGTACTCCTCTAAAAAAAGTAGTAATTTGAAGTAGACATGAACTATTTATTAGTGTTAAGTTTGAAATTTTTTTATTGTATCCATTATTAACTAGACTGTACAGGGAAAACCCCAAACAGTGTTTAGGCAAACTTCTGTTTAGCTTGGAAATTGTCAAGTAATAAAAAATGGAAGATAAAATAGAATTCACTCAAGGATAGTGGGGATATCCTTGGATCCACTGGAAATTACAAATCAACAACCAGATATAGATACCATGACTACAGGCAAGTGAATGTCTTTTTTTTTTTTAGAAGTGGCGTTTTCCTTTTTGTTTTATAAATTAAAAAGGACTGGGGGAGAAGAAGAGCTGCAACTGGTTCAAAATGGCTGTGATATTCCTGATTTGCTCTCATATAGTTATTTTTCTATTATTTTTATAAGCTAGTCTTTTTCACTCTTCTGCTTTAAAATAAATTAGTAACTGGCTGAAAAATCATATGAGTTAATTGAGTCAGCTAAGATAGCAGAACTAATGGGATAGCTTGTATGCCCTGGGTGTTGGTGCTCCTTCCTCTCTTCCCATTCCCACTTTTATGTGATACTGAAGTTGTTAGTTTGGGCTGTGAAATCTTTGCCTTCTCACCTGTTTGCAGAATGTCCATTATCAAAGAGCGCAGACTCGTTCTTATATGTGCCATGCATCACAGAAAGGGGCTTTTACAAGTAAGTAGCCTGGGGATAAAAGTAGTAATCCCATGTTCCCCTAGTCTCCAAAGACCACAGTCCGTGTTGGGGCTGCATTGCTGTTGGGTACAGTGGAGTTATGAGGCAGAAAGCAGATGACGTTGTAGAACAATAATGGAATAAATAAGGACAAGATGTTGCAAATAGAGGCAGAGATGTGCCATGTGAGGATGGCAGCAGGCTGAGTGCAGGTTTGAATGTGTTGTGTGTTTATGGCTGTACTGTTGTTAAAGGAAGTATGCATGCTGTGGAATTGCTTACTTTTTGTGGAAATGTGAGAGTTGCAAGTGAAAGTAAACGAGTAATTTGATTAGCTATTACCTTCAGGCATTCAGCTGTTACTAGAGTTGACCTTCTGAAGAGGAAATGCAGGGGCATGGTTGTGCCAACAGATTGAAGAGGATGTAATGTGTAGAAAGAGCAATGCAGTGGCACAGGAAGGGGAAGCCCAAATGCCACCATGGTAGAAATGTGCATGTGCAGCTGCAACATTGGCATTGCAAAGGAAACTGGTAGACAGACATTTTAGCAAAGTGCTATGCTGTAAATATGTATGCTGTATTGCTTATGTGAGGATACTTAAAATCTTTTTGTAAAGCTTCAGGCTTTAAAAACTATTTTCAAAGTAAAGCTTTGAATCTAATCTCTATTTATACTCTGGTACACTGAACAAAATCTTGTACCTTCCACAACTAATACTCAGGATGCTCTCAGAATTTCTAATGTTGTATTTCAAAAATGAAGTCAGTCTCATCTTTTTATATGTTCAAGTGGCAGTCTTGGGCAATCTCCATCTGTCAGATAATTATTCTACTTCAGCTACTCATTTCTCCAGATTTTTAAAAGCTTTGCCTCATATCATCCTAAAATTATCTATATGCTAGCAAATTGGAATGTAAATGTAGTCTCATATGTTTTATGGACCCTGTTCCCTTTTCTTGAAATAGCTGCTGCCTTAAATTAGTCTTTCCAGTTGCTTGTGTCAGTTATCATCATGGTTATCCACTCTGTTAAGATCCATTTCTATCTCTTGAGTGAGATGAAGAAAAACATCTTCAAAATTTTCATACCTCCCATGTATTTCTCTCTTCTAATTTACATCTGGATAGATATTTATTCCTATTTGTCCATGTACCTTAGATTCCTTGCTACTTGTGAATGTGGAAATGGAGGGCTGATGCCACCCCCAACTAAACTACTGTAAGGTGGTATAATCTGAGAAGGGTGAGAGAAGCAGGCAGTGAAGAAATTATATTGGACTTCAGAATGATTTGCTTTGACTTTTCATGTAATCGAGGTAGAAACCTGTGTCAGGTCCCTTTGAACTGCAGAGAGGCTCAGAACAGCTGGTTGATCTTCAAGAACAGCTTCCTCAAATGCACAAGGATGTACTCTTCCCTGTGCAGGAAGACAAGCAGGTATGGCAAACAGGTACAGCTTGCTTGAATGGGGAATTCCTAAGTCAACTCACCCAAACAATGAAATGTATGGAGTCTGTAAACAGTGACAGACCTCCATGAAGAATGTAAAAACAGTGTTTGAGTGTAGAGAGAAGGATGTAGGAAAACCAAAACTGTTCTGGAGTTGAAGCTAAGTCACTGATGTCTGTAGGTACCTTGTTAATGGGAGGAAGACTTCAGGAAATGGTGTGATGCTGATGCAGCACTGGACAGTGGAAAAGATGCAAAAATGCTGAGGGTACAACTGCAGCCTTTGCTTTAGCAAGGTCTGTTCTCAGGCGTTTGAGCTCCCTGAATCTCATGGCAGAGTGCAGGGAAGTTGAAGTTAGGGACTACTTAGGCAAACTGGAGCTCAGGATACTGGAAGACAAAACTTTGAAACTGGAGCAAGAGTTAGCCCTTAGAGCAAAGGCAGTCAATTAATGTGATAGCTGGGCTGCAGTGGAGTTGATGATTCTTCATTTTCATTTGGCATTTGTGAGACTGCATCTGGAGTACTGTGTCTTCTTTTGGGCTCCCCAAATTGAGAAGGACATTGATGCACTGGAGCAAGTTCAGTGGAGTGCCTCCAAGTGTGTGAGGGGTTGGGGAACATGACATACAAAGAAAGGCTGAGAGAACTGGGTTTCCTCTGTCCTAATAAGAGAAGGCTGTGTAATACTTTACTGCTGTTTACTACTCCCTAACAGCAGGTGATAGATAGGATGAAGGTACATTGCTCTGAGATTGATGTTGAAATAAAGGCAGGCAAAGGACACAAACTGTAGAAGGTCAAGAGGAGAAATGGTGTGATGAAAGTCAGTCACTGTAGTAGGCTGGCAAGTTGTGGGGTCTCCATCTTTGGAAGCATTCAGAAGTTAATTAGAAGAGTGCGTGAGTACCCTGATATAACTTGGAAGCTGACCCAGTCCTGAGCTTGAGACAGATGACATGTAATGGTCCTTGCCAATCAGACTTAGAATATTCTAAGATAATTTGCAGATCAGATGTTAAATATTTTGCAAACAACATGGAACTGTTAGACACTTAAAATAATATGTATTTTAAACATTTTTGGTTTTCTTTCTTTATGCTTTCTTTACTGTAAATGGAGATTTTACAGTACAGTATTCTTACTTAGAGTAAGAATACTTATTGTGCATATATTTAATTTGCAAATTGTGTGATTGTCCTTTTTGAGAAGATTTGTGAGTTGCAAAGTAAAATAACATACAGTTTTTATAAACAGGGATTTTATATTATTCTATGTTATACACTGTAAAGGTTTGCCACTGTAAAGGTTTGCATAATTTAAAAGCCATCTAATTTACATAGAAAAAAATGTTCATCTTCCTGTTGCTACAGCTTGAAATAGATATGCTGCTCTCAAACTTACTGGAACTCAGTTGTGAGCATATTTTTTTTTCCACCAGTGCATATAAATTTTTTAAATTATGGGACTTATTAGAGAGTATTTGTGAACATCTTGTTCAAAGTGCTTTACATGGATTTTAGAAATTGGCATGAGCTTCTTAGAAATGCATTTCTTTGCATTTTTGCATGTAGTGACTATTTGGTCGCTTTCAGACAAGGGGTGTTTTCTAGATCTTTTTAATATGTCATAAATGGTACTTTAACTCAGAATATTTTTTTCTCCTTTAATTGTTTACAGTACAAATTAATATTCTGTTGTTTGCTTTGGGATTTTTTTTTGTGGTATATGTTTGTGGTTTTAATTTGTTGCCTAATGAGATTTTATTGTCTGTTTTCTTGAGTTTACAGATCTATACATCTGAAACTATATTCAGAAAGGAGCATTAATGTAGGATTATTACAGATCTGAAAAATAAGTGTTTTCCCTGTGTTTGAAATTAAAGAATTGTGGGAATGAATCCAGAGGAGGCTCCAAAGATGATCAGAGGGCTGGAGTATCTCTCCTACAAAGACAGGCTGAGATTTTGGCTTGTTCAGCCTGGAGACAGGAAAGCTTCCAGTACCTGGAGAGGGGTTGTTTACAAGGGCCTGTAGTGATAGGACAAAGGGCAGTGGCTTTAAACTGAGCAAGGGCAGATTTAGGTTAAGTATTATGAAGAAATTCTTAGCTGTGAGGGTGGTGAGGCACTGGAATATGTTGCCCGGAGGAACTGTGGATGGATGCCCCATCCCTGACGGTGTTCAAGACCAGGTTGGATAGGACTTTGAGCCACCTGGTCTAGTGGAAGGTGGTCCCTGTGGCAGGGAATGGAACTTGATGATCTTGAAGGTCCCTTCCAACCCAAACCATTCTGTGATTCTATGAAACGTGTATTTAAAAGGAAAAAAACCTCAGCTCAAATGAATCCCTTGCCTTCTGTGGTGTAGTTCAAAGAAAGGAAAAGAAATTATCACCATGGTAGAGTAGAGCAAACAGTCTGGACAGACAAAGATATTGTACATACTTCTACTCTTCATTGGTCTCACTCCGAGCATTTTATTCCTTAATTTTCTGACAACACCAAACTCAGAAATTGTAAAAGAACATATATAAGTACTAAATAATGAATATATTAAAGATAAAAATAATTCATGGCAGTCACAGCTCCAAGACTACCATTCAGTTTGCTCTGATACTATCAGAATGTTTTGATATTGGTTTAGGAATTAGAAGCCCAGCTTTTTGTGTCTTACTGAATTCACAAGTAGTTTGGAATCAGCAAAATGTGTCAACAAAATAAATGACCCTGATGCAGATTGTTTGCATTTCTGCCATAACAGTGTTATCAATCTGGTATGCATGCAACTGTGTGCTTCTGAAATACAGGGAGATTATCAGCAGTTTCACCTTCCCTCATTGATAGCAAAGAGAAACTCTTGGTACATGTGCTTATCTTACAACTTCAGAAACATTAGAAAAGAAACCTACTTAATCCTTTTTCAGGATAATTATCTAGTATCTCTGGTTTTGGAGAGATTCAAGATGTGATGATTGACTTAAACTATGTACTTGTAGAATGAGTTTTTAAAAATTAGCATTATAAGGGACATTTTCATTTTGAGGAAATAAATTGGATTTTTGATATCTGTTTAATGACTTGGGATATGCCATAGGTTTGGTAATTCACATTTGCTGTCTTTTTAACTAAAACCCAGCTTGTAGCTTTTTTTTTTTCTGGGGAAAGATGCTTGTCCTGCTGTAGAAGCACATTAAAATCAGTGAGGCTATGGGTGCATGTATCTGTCAGTGGGAGATCAGTTTGCATAATCAGGGCCTAATGAGTCAGTGGTAGTGGAGAATCCATGTTGTTACCTGAGTGATAGGGAAGAGAACAGTAAGGGTGGTGTATGGAGTATGTGCACGTATTGCACTTTGAGTGTGAATTTGTAAAAAGCATTTAATAGTTTTCAGTAGAGTTTTGGGTCCATCTGACAACATGTCCTCTTGCTAGGGGATCTTAAAAAGGCCAAAGTTCCTTATTTTCATAGTTTTTATGCTTGTTGTCTTTTTACAAAGCAGTCATGACAGTGAATGTGAAGTACAAGCATGGTTTTGTACTGAATTCTATTCTGAAATCAAGGCTTTTATCTTAAACAAAAGAAAGATATGTACATCACAGAAGCTGCATGATTTTTAGCATCATTGTATAGATGAGAAATAAGCCTGTATTTTAACTTTGAAACCCAGATTTCCAAGATTGTAAGCTGGTTCAGCTTCATATGAAATGAATCAGAATTTTAAATTTATAAATATACCTATATGCATATGTGTATCTGCACACACAGTTGACAGCTGTTACATTTTGCATTGTAAAATTAATAACAAGCAAAAATGTAAAGGAATCCCGTTGTTTGTTATGAATCAAAGCAACTATTTTGTTTTCTTCTTCATGTTTACATATGGAAACCCTATCTACCTTTTATCACACTTCTTAATTTTAAAGATTATTTATTTTATTAAATCAGGTTTTCCTCTTTTTAATTTTTTGGCCTCTTCATACAAATAAATTTCTTAACTGGACATTCTCCACTTCTTTTTCATACTTTATTAAGGAGGTTTTCAGTGCCTTGGTTTCGTGCTTTTAAGCTGGGTAACTAAATTCTTTACCTGTACTCCACCAACCAGTGTTCAGTGGCTTATAAATCACCTAATAGTGAAGTTTATATAAGTGAAAATACAAAAGTATGTGAAGTATTTGGGGGCGTGGGGAGAAATGTTAGAGACAGTTCTAATGTTTTTAAAATATTAATAGCAATATTATTCCTTTGCTAGTCATCCTATCTGTTGTCAGCCCTCCAGCCTCTGAGAAGTATATGGTAAGAAGCTTTTGTTATGGAGTTTTAATCAGGTTGCTATTACATTCCCTCAAAAACAATGCATGTATCTGTATCAGTTTTCAAGATGGGAAAAATGAATTATGAAGTGGAGAGAAAACTCTCTCAGGACAGCATGGTGTCTTCTTTTGGTAAGAAAAGGACAGTCCTCAGCTCTACCCAGCAGATGGCATTTTTCCCCCTTATAACAACTAAATATTTTCAAAGCTATAATCTTTGGCTATTTTCATGCTTAAAGCCTTTTCTTCACAAAGTATCAAAAGATTGTGCTGATTGCGCTGTGACCAAATATTTATCAGTGGCTTATAAATGAAATACAATGTGTATATCTCTAAGTATAGGATAGAGAAGGTTGAATTGAGAAGAGTGAAACGGGATAGTGAATTTGATTATTTTATTTTTTTGCTTCTCAATGGGAAAATGTCAAAACCATCATTTCACTCAGATGTTTATAAAACACTTCACTCTTTTGGTGAATGTTAAAGCATCAAATATCAAATTATCAGAATTTTAGTCTTTTTTCTCAGGAATACAGAATTCTACTTGAAAGTGGATATTCAGTTGCAGGAGATCTCTGGATTTGTGGAATAGATTAAGACAGATAGTTTCAGAAGTGAATTGGATATTTCCTAATGAAGGATCTGATCTGAAAGGGAAGATTTCCTACGGACTTGGTTAACTCTCCTCAACTAAGTATCATTAACATTCTGACTTCTTAATTTGTAATTAAAATGATCTAAGCACAGTTCTACTCAGGACTTACTGACTGTTGATCATTCTGGTCTCATTCAAGAAGTGAAGCAGAAATTACTGGAGTCCAACTGAGCAGGATGTTTTGCAGTTGGTTTCTGCACAATGCTCACTTTTTATAAAATCTTCACACATTACTTGTGTGTTAAGAAAATTGTGTTTCAAGAGGTGAATTCTGTATCATGATAAACTGGAATAATTTTCTGGTTTTAGGAGAGGCAATGATATGGCATGCAAATGATTTCTTCCAGCTAAAATAGGCTATAAATACAGCTTGCTTTAACAGCAGAAGTATTAAGCTTCAGTTATTTGAATTATGTCACCAAAACGAAATGTTCAAAGCTGGTCATTTTTCTCTTTTGCTCAGCCATTTAATAACATATGATTACTGGTTTCTGCATGGTGATAATTTCTCTGTTGTTTACTTTAGTTTTGCTCTCATATTAAAAATAAGAGGAAACTATTACACAACTTTTTTTCATGCATCATATGCCAGGTTTTTTTTTGTAATATTCAGATACATGCGGTATGTAGAAATTTTCCATGTGTTTTCTGAAGATGATATCCTGCCTTTTTCAGAGATTAAGTTAAGTTTTTTATGTTATTTGGCTGGCAAATTTTGTGTTTTCATAGAGCCTCTATGGGCAAAAGGCATACCTATGTCCAGACTGTTGGCAAGAGGAGGGGGCATTGTTTTAGACTTGTGAAACACTTTCATTTGAGTGAAAGTAAATTGGTCCCATGTATTAAAGCATGGTATAACCTGTACCAATTACTTAAAAACTTGACAAGTTTACTGGACAAGCCTGAGGAAGAGCTATGAACCCTATTGACTGCAGAAAAGAACTAATATTGAAATTATACAGTGCTGGCTGTTCTGCTGCTTTCCCACAGGGAAAGACTGAGGTTATTCACTTACCCAAGGATTTTGTACAACATTTGGTCCAAAAGTATTTGTTGCTGAAAGCTGAGTTATGAAACTGATGACTCCTCTAAAATGAAAATTTAATGCAGAAAGATTTTTAAACAGTCTAGGAATGCATAGCATAAAAATGCTATAGATGTAGACTTTGCACAATTGCTTCTCTCTTGTGGTTTTTTACCAGGTGATTATTTAAACAGTGTGATCTAGTTATATACTCTTGTTTAGTGATATGTCTTCTTGTTAAGAAGGCATATCTCTGTTATTGCTCAACTTGAATTATTACTTTCATTCACTAAATTTGACTTCATATAAATTTCTTGCAAGACAAAATGCATAGATGTTTCTGACAAAAGGGCAAAAAATTGGTAATTATTGAAAGTTAATTCCTATCATGTAATAGCTCCAGAATCACATATTGTTCTTTTATTTAACTTTTAAGAATCTAATGGATTTCTGAATGTCTAAACCAGCAATTCTGTCAACAGAGAAGCTGGTGGCAATTTTATTTGGTTTCTTTTGACAAAGCCTTATCCTCAAATTTAATTAATAACAGGACCGGAAAAGTCAGAAATGCAGAAGTTATGGAATGATATTAGCAGTGGGAAAGGTGAGTGGCCGGAAGAAGCAGGGTGGAGAAAACCTAATTCTAGTGAGCTTCCTTCTCTACCCTCATTTTAGGTAATCTTTTATTTATTTGTGGGTACCTGTGGTAGCTTTCTACTCAAGTTTGATATCAGTAAACAAAACTAAGAGTAAGAACATCCCAATCCCCATAACTCTGAGTTTCTCTAGATACTAACCAGTTTTCTATATAAGGCAAAACCACTGATAAACTTAGACAAAGGTGGGGTTTATTAAAAGTGGAGAAAGTGAAGGTATAATGAGGGGAATAACCATCATTTCAACTGCAGTACAGACAGACTAACTTGGAATTACAGAACTGGCTGGGATATTGGGACAGTTGCAGAAAATCTGCTTGTACCATGTGTGCAAGCTTGAGGAAGTTGAGAGTTGCGAAATTATTTCTTACCCACAAGCTCTCAAATATAAGACTGAACACTCTTGCCTCCCTCAGACTATTTTAGCCCAGTCATCTTCATAACAACTTCATGAACAAGAATTCTCTAGCTTCTCCAAAAACCCTTCTGCATTCTGATCCTAAGGAAAACAATTTAATTTTCCTTTCTCTTAGTTTTCAAATGTCAAATACAGTAATTATGTTCTGTCTTAGCTTTGAGTGATTTATATCTGAATGAAATGCCTGTTTGCTCTCTGATAATAAATTTTCTCTGCCATAATAACAAGGTAGTATTGAATGTAACTTCAAAAAAGGAGTGATAAAGATTTCTCTGAAGGAACAATTGAAACTTGATTTTGCAGTATTTGTATTAGTTGTCTGATTGATATTCTTTTACTGCTTCAGGAATGTGTTTGCATATAACATCAACTTAGAGGTAATTATTTTTCTGTGCATTATAAATCAATCATGGATAAGACTTCTTCCAGTGTAAATGTCAGGTAGGAAAAATTAAAGCAATATTCTGAATTTGGAATTAAATATTTAGACCAAAAAAAGTAGAATTGCAGGAACTGTCAGTGTAATCCCATTGTCACTAATCTGTGCATGTACAATGTAGCAGAGGAATGTCCAAAAGAAATGGAATTCTTCCACCAAGAGTTGACCCCTGGGGCTGTACTGGGGCAGAGCACAGAACCAGAGCGCAGATCTCTGTAGTTGCTGAGAATAACTTTGACCACTCCTAAATTGCACTTCTTTTAAGAAACAAGGTTGTAAAAGAAGATATGAGACACTCAGCTCTTGGGTTTCCTAGCTGATATAAAACTTGACAGTAGGTGTGTGTTAAAATGCAGGTTTCCCATCATCTATTACAGTAATATGTGCTCTACCAGTCTGCCCTTTTCTCTCTTCTGTGCCTTCTCAT
>NW_005054328.1:6503051-6537506 GCF_000277835.1 Geospiza fortis | reverse complement strand
TATTCATTTGCCTTTTCTTCTCTCACCCATATTTCCATGTGAGTCTTCAGGGTTGGTTTCCCAGTAAAGATGATTATCTTTTTTTTCTGTAACTACTCCAAAGTGATTAAAGTCCTGGTTAAAATGCATAGAATTTCCATGAAAAAGCTGAAATTTCATTCCTGTATGCCAATTGATAAGTTTTTCTCTTTGATGGTCTGAAGATGTAGCTGGTATATAGGGAAAGCCAATTGCTTATGTTTTGTTATGCTTATCATAGATATATTAAAAATAGCCAAATTTCTAGACATCAAAGTCTTTCTTCATACTTGAGATTAACTTGCATGCTCCATCCTTGTTTTTTCTGACTGTATTGCTTAGCCTAAGAAAACATACTGCTTTTTCATAGAGACTGTCCTACCTTAAATCAAACCTGAATTAAGTTCACAATTTTTATAATGAACATTGTGAATTTTTTTTCCTGTAATACTAGTAGATAGTTGCAGTCAGCTATATTACTTTAAAATTCTTATTATCCATGCAGGTACCTTAAAAACCACAATGAGTATTTTCTGCTTGAAAAACCAAAATATACTAACCATGTTGCACTATTTTTTTTAAGCAGGCTTTTTTTAGCAAGGGTAAATTATAGTCCAAGAGGACATGCAAAATTGCTTGGAGTAAAAAAATTATGTGTTGGAGGCAGACTGTGGAATGGAAAAAACGCCCCTGCTTTACTGTACATTTGTTAATTAATAACTTAATAATTTACATTACATAAATCTTCTCAGAAAGATGTGAAAGAAGAGACAAAGCAGGTCGTTCTGATACCAGTTAAATCAGTGGTTATCAACCAGGGTCTGGAAGTAGTCAATTTTTTGTCCTATGCAGTTTGCATTTAATCATAATTGCTCTTTCACTTGTGCCCTGCATAATAAAAATTAATCATTCAGTACAGTAAATGAAAAGATGCTCTATTTTTGTAATAATAACACAGAAATTTTAATAAAGAATTCATTTTTTCCCACAGTTTATAGAAAAGATACATTTCTGCAAGTTGCTTATCACACAGACTTCAGCTTATTTGACTTTTTAGAAAGTATGTCACAAAATTAAATAATAATTTTAAATAAAGTCTAAAAAGCTGGCATTGGAAAAGAAGAATACTGATAGCATATGAAGAGCTTGCAAAATGGTTGTATTGAGCAAAATATTTTTAGAAGCAGTTCCTTAAGAGCTCTTCCTCACACAGGGAGGTGGGTCTGGCTGCATGGGACTTCTCAGGGTGTGAATTCAGGTGTGACCGTGTGCCAAGTGCCTGCCTAGTGCCCTGTGTGGGTTTAGTAGCTGCCTCAGTTTAAACTGGAGTGGAGATCAAGGCTGCTCAGGAGAAACTGGAACAGTAGTTGTGAACCTTGGAGCTGTGTGTGGAGCAGAGGCATCTCAGGAGGGTTTTTTGTCCCTAAACCTGTCTGCCTTCCATTTCTTAGCATTGTTCAAGCTGCCATCATCCCAGTGCATTCCCACTCCCCTCTTGGTGGCTCTGCTAACAGTAGGCTTCCCCTCTAAATTTGGGAGTTGGGGTAAAAGGTCAGAGGGGGGTGGAATGTACTGAGAGGACATAGCCATCTTTAGAAGTCTGTAGAAAACAAAACCAAGGAGCAGCTGAACATTAGAGTGAGAAATAAAAGGAAAGAGAGAAATGGATAAAGGGGTTACTGAAGGGGATGTGGCACTTCTGAAGTGAAGCAGAGCACCTTGATACAGAGCAGTGATTTCCCTTACAGAGAAAGGAGCTTTGTGGGTCAGGATACCATTTATTTATTTTTTTTTTAAGCAGAGTAACACACTAGAAACACAGAACAGCTTTCCTGCAAATGCCTTGTAGATTATGGATGCAATAATGAGTATCACAGTGTTGTTTGTTGATATTACACAAGAGTCCTTTATTTTGTCACACCCAGGAAGGCTACATTGCTTAATATTTCAGAATATGGAATATTACATTTATGTCTCTTACTACCTGAAGAATTTCTGTAAAAGAAATTTCATTTACAAGTTTGTGTGTGACTATGCTGAGGGATTTAATTTTATAATTGACAGAGGAACTAAATCTGGCACCATCCATAAAGGTTTCAGTAATGATCTTGAAGCATTCAGTAGTGTTCATGAGGTCTCTGACAGCCTTCCTACCTTATTTTGGGTGGCAGGTTTGTGTGCAGCAGATGGCTGTTCAAACATTCTGCTGGTGGCACTTGGGTGTGGATACAGTGGCAGCTGAGTCCGTATCCTATATTCCAGACAAACAATTCGTTGTTCATTACAGGCTTCACCTTGAGACTGCAATCTGCATAGTCCCCCATGAACCCATACCTAAAAGGTTTTTAGACTGTAGTTCAATCATTTTTCTGGATGTGCATGATTAATTAATAAAGTATTTATTTTTAATAAATGATTAAAGTGATGTGGGGAAACAGGAAGGAAAAGAAATCAGTTGGAGTGGTCTGGCTGTATGCATACATATGGCTAAGGGTGCTCTTCCCATGGATGATCTTTAATAAGAAGATGGGAATTTTCATACTGATTATATCTCTGGTTAGTGTAGACAGGTGAATTTTGTATTCTCTGTTTTATTTTAAGGGGAAAATTTTAGTCTTCTAGGTGTTTTTATTACGCACATGCGTGTCAAATCTCTGTTTCTCTTGCGCACCAGAGCAGCATCTATGAGCTCCAGTTTAATTATGTGTTTTGTGTTTAAATATTTATCATATTTGAATTGTCACTCAATTGGACTAATTCAATGACTCCTTGTTCTTTTGTTACAAGAATTAAATACAGATCACTTGATCAGTCTTTGGTATGCCCTGCATTGTTCATGGATACTGCTTTACCAACTGCTTTACCCAGGGTACCAGTGAGGTCTTGGTACCACTGTTGTGGCATGCAGGGCACTGGGAAAACTGGAAAACTGTTGGAGCATCTGTGCTGTCAAATGAAGGGCAGAATGAGGGAAATTACAGCCAGGTGAGATCACCCCATCATAACTTCCCTGTCAGTTCTTTGTCATGGTTTTTTAGTAGTAACAACCTGTTACAATTGCAGAGTATTCAAATTTCCAGCTCTATTCTTTCAATTTAGAATAGTTGTGCAGGACAAAAGTCTGGGGGTTGGGGGTTTTTTTGTGGGTTGTCTTTTGGGGTTTTTTGTATGTGTGTATTTTTGTTTGTTGGTTTGTTTGTTTTTTGGTTTTTTTTTTTTTTTGGTTTTTTTTTTTTTTTTTCATTAGAAAGACCAAGAACAAAGGAATGACAAAACTTCACACGGAAAGAAAATTCAGTGAGCTTTGAAGTCAACCCTTTAAATGTTAGGAAATAACAGAATTCTAGTTGACAGGCTCATTCACATTATGATACATCCCTTAGTTAAATGGTGTAAGTACCCTTCCCACATTCATACACAAAAGAGCGCACATCATTCACTTCAGAGGAAAATAATGCTGAGGTGGTATGAGTGATACTAAATACAACATCAGCTTCCTTTCAAAGTGATGAACTTTGTAATCTGGCTAAAGTTGCTAGCTCTTGCTTCATCAGCAGACTTTCTCTGTTCATATCTTTTTCTGATTACTAATAAATATATTAAACAGTCTGTTATATAAATGGAGTAGTTACTTGGCCTTTGCCAAGATGGAAACTGACCATTTTTTCTGCCTGTCTAATCTCAAGCAGGATTTGGTCCTTAACAGTAAGAAGTGTCTTCCATATGAAAGTACTTGCTGCCTGGTTTTATGGTTTTTAAAAAATAAATTAGTATGGAATAAGAGTGTAACAGATGCCTTTTGGCAGTCTGAATCGATTATGTCAGTGTGCTGCCTCTCCCGTCCCCCACTACTTTTCAAGCACTCTTTCATTAAAATGATCAAAAGAGAGGCAGATGCAGCCACAGTGTGAGTGCAGGGGCTGTGCAACCTCCTAAGTAGCACTGCCATGCATGGCCAAGGTAGGCATGCTGAACAATGCTCTGCTAAAGGGTAGGGGCTTTGGGAAGTTTGCAGAAAATACCCTTTTCTGTGTGTAGGATTGACTTGTATTTTTTAAAATAGCAATTCAGACCCTCTATGTTAAAAAATGTCAGAATTTGGTGATTTCTTCCACCTTAATTATCAGTATAACTCCAGAGCTTTCCTTTTAGTACCTTCCTTTTCTGCAGGGATTTCATTTTGGTGACTAAGAAACCCCATGTTCCTGACTAAATGCCTTTATTTTTTTGGTGGGTACAAACAAATCCACTACCTTTTCGACCTCTCAATCTCTCCATCTTTCTTTGTTGCTTCCTGTATTTTCACAGAATCCTGTATTTCCACATGATTTTTTTTGCCAGTTTTCTACTTCGGCTATGCTTGAGATTTTTTTTTTTCATTATCTCATTTGTTTCGTCTATATCTTGTTGTTAGAAATCTGGTTTTCTTAAGTAGCTCTTGAAACACTGAAAATGACTTTGTTTGGGCTTTGAAATTGTAATGAGAGTTTGTATTTTATTGAAGTCTTGTGATACAAGGCTTCACATTGTGATATCAATTCTTCACTTAATTCTGGTGGTTGAATTTGCTATATTGTGGTGTCTGTTAGATTTTAAAAGATGGCCAAGGTGAAAGGACCCTCTGGGGTCGTAGACTAGAATGTGGATTTATGGTGTTCCAGTGGGGCCACTGCAGAGCTGTGTGAGTGCTCTCACTTTGTGATACATGGATAAATCTGGGCAGAGTTGCATCACAGCCAATGTCAGGCAGCTCTTCCAGCAAATTGGGAATAGTTCCTAACTCCTGTCCTATATTTCAGTGAGATGAAAGAGATGATATTCAGAAGGAAAAATTGATGTTTATGATCAGAAATAGATTCTAATAGTGAAATCTCTTGAACTACGTAATAACCTCCCAAAGGAAAAGGCAAGCAGCCTCATTTTCCAGATAATTTATGGCCAGCCTGGCCAAATTGCTCATTATACTACAGGGAGTAATATTCTGTTGGTGGAGGAATGGGCATGATTATTTAATAGGTACTTTTTGTTTCTACTTAGTTTTCCTTTCTATTTTTTATGGATAGGTTATATGTAAATGCAGTCAAAATGCTTCTTTTTGTTATTTGCCTGTAAAACAAAGCCAAACATGCTTTGGACAAATATTAAAATATTATCAGCACTAGACATAAATACAGCAAACAAAAAGAAGTGCTGTTTGGAAACATCTGATATTGTAGTTTTATTTATCAAGTGCACAAATATGCCTTGAAAAAATCTCCCTGTCTCTAGGAAAGTATTTGTGTACAAACACTCCCACCTCCCCCCCAAAAAAACCACCACAGCCAAACACTTTTTCAAAAATTGGTGCAAATTCAACTCTACTAATTGAAAGTAAACCTTCATATTCATCAGTTTATTCTTTTTGATGGTCTAGAATCACCATTACCTCAGCTATGAGGTCACTTCAGTTTGCAGTTTCAAGCCCTCTAAATGTAATTTTTATTTTATTTGGTATATAATAGTGGTGACATTGTTCAGTGGAAGTATGTCTTTCAGGGATCAGTTACTGCCAAGATTCCCATTATCAATAGTCAGTGACAGGTAGTGATTTACTGTAGGGAGTGAGGTAGTGCAGTGAAGCCTTTCAAGTACCACACATAAGAGCTTGGAGGGCAATTAGCACATAACATTGATATTGTTGCCTGAGTTGCATGTGCTTGAAAGCACCATGCTTATTAATATGACAAATGGCACAGGCTATTGTAGTACTGTTGTGGGAGGCTGAGGGTGTTAAATTCAAGTCTGTAGTTTGTGCTACCCACTGCGTTTTTCCCTGGGAATGTTGTTTGGAATACACTTTTATGTTAATTGCAGTCACCGTTAACTTGACTTGGACTATTCTGCAAATTCAGAATTCATGGAATGAAAGAGGCAGGGTTGTTTCTTGTAGAGATTAATTTAGCATTATAAAACTCTTTATGGTCTCTTCTTCTTTTTTTTCACTTTAATATATTCCTTCCCAACCTTTTCCACCCTCATGTTCTAACCCAGGGATTTTTGCATTTTTGCTTTGTAAGTGGCAGTGCATAATATCTTTTTCAGTTCCCTCACAACTTTCTTGAGTTTGTGCTCTTATTTAAAGAAGAATATCCTAAATCAGGTATACAGTCTATTTGCCTATTCTTCACCTTGATGATTATACTAGAATAGCTTATATTTGTCCACAAAAAAGTGTTTTCTTGCTTGACTGATGAGTAGCAATTTCTGTTAGAATATTTTGTTAGCCCGAACAGGTAGCTGGTAAATGCTCTGTAGAAAGCAGGAGAGCACCTGTAAAGCCTATGTGCTGCCATTGTCCTTGTTCTGCGTGCACTGCTTCTGTGGAGCTGTCAAGTTCTTGACTCTCTATGCTTCTAGAAAAAAGTTAAATACATATTGTTTGCAGACCATATATGCATGCCAGTTTAAATTTACAAGCACTGTTATTAGCCTTTGTATTGGATCCTTTTATATATTTTAAAATATTACTGTTTTAAAATATTTCCTTTTTAATATTTAAAAATATTCATATATTTAAAATACCTAGTGTAGTATTTTCACTATGTTACTCTTACAATAGTCAGTGAATTACATTAATGAAATAATGATCTTAAAAAATTAAATATAGGAAGTTAATTCTTTTGACCCTAACATAATTTTTCATAATTCTCTGTTTATTCTTTTCTGATTTTCTTCTTGTTTTTATATTCCTAGAAAATACATATTAGAGTTTTAAACGAATAGGAAATTATTATCATAAGCAAGAAGCAAAATATAATTGGAATGTCACTGTAATAGAATTTAAGTGATTCTTCAAGAAACTCCTTAGGAAGCTGCTTTTCTTTCTATTGTTATGATATTGCAGCACAGTGCAGTTTCCCCTCCCAGTTTAAGTGAACACAGAATAAAAGCAGAATATTTATCATGCTTATAAAAGGACATCAGCTTCATCACATGGTTATGGTGTCCTTTCTGCTGTGTCATAGTGCTTTATTTGTCACCATGTGCTTTTGGGTCATCATATGCAATAATGACATAGTGGAATGATTTCCTTGTACAATTGAATACAAAATTTATGAAGTTATGTATGAAAGGTACCTTTATCCTCAAAGCTACACATGAAGAGCATTCAAGCAGTATTTGAGAATACAGTTACTTAACTTGCAGGGGTGTTACTTCTGTTGTCAGGGCTGCTGTTCATCTGTGTTCATGACTTCTATCAGTCATGTCTGCCCAAAATGTGCAAATTTATCCAGATTGATTTTCAGAGACAGTTAAAAGCACATACAGAGCATATCAGTATAGTATTTGTATATGCTTATCACACAAATGATGCATAATTAATATTAATCCCCATTATATAGCTATTGTAAATATGGGAATTTAGACTGTGAATGTGGTGACAGAGATTTTCCTAAAATTTTATTCTGACTCTCCAATTTATATTCAAAACAGAGTGTGTTGCATTTTTGGCCCTAATCAACCGTGGATGTGTACACTGAGGTGGTCTTAGCAATAAAGATGCAGATGTGCAAAAAGGTCAATAACCCAACTGGGTGTCAGGATATTTTTTCTTTCCATTTTGCTTCACAACTATTCCAGTTTTGGCACACATCTTCTCAGGATTGAAATCTTTTCACTACCAACCTCTGTGAAGAGTGCAAATCTGCCCACAGCATAAAAAGGATGAAGTTGTTACATCAGTTCCCAGTGCCAATGTAGCTGCTTTTTGCTGCTTTGGCCTGTAAAGTGGGAGTAATCTATGTGCTTTAATCCCTTTATCTCATCATCTCATCAGTGGAATTCCTCTTTAATCATTTCTGATAGAGTGAGATCCGTCCAGGCAGATACCAAGGATCTTTCAGATATCAATCCACTGTGTGCATAAGCCAGAAAAAAACCTGTCTGATCTGGAGAGAGTTCTTTCAGGTAGGAGGACAGACCACAGCAGAAGCTGCCTCTCATCCTTTGCAGAAAGCAGTGATTCCATCCATGTTGCCATTACAAGCAGAGACAGACACACACAGTATCAAGACGAGTTTTGGAAGCTACTGCAGTTTTGCATGCCCTCAAATACCTTTGTGATTATAAAATACAACAGTGAAGTTTTATTACATCCAACAAAACTTTGGTGACAGGCTATAGCACTTGCCAAGCTCCTAAAAACAAACTCAAACTTATCTAGAATGAAACTCCTCTAGGGTCAGGTGCTCTGGTGGCTGGTGAAACAGGCAAACCATCAAGCATAAACCAGAAATAAAGTATCAAACTACTTGACTTATGTGGAGCAATGACCTACTCTTCAAACATAATGTTTGTCAAGTTAAATTTTACGATTGCCTAATAAAATACTGCAAGACATTATTCGATAAATTGTCACGAGTTCTGGGATTTTGTGAGTGCTTTTGTTGAAATGTAAAGAAGTTGAATGTTCTCTTTCCTAGGGCTAGTGAGTAACTGAAGCATTGTTGTGAGCAGCTCTGTGCCCACCACTGGCTGTTGCAGGGCAGCTTTCTTCCTGAGAAACCAGACACCCCAAGCCATATGTTTGTTCATTGGTCATCATTTTCCTTCTACGCATTCCACCTTTCCAGTGCCAATTACCTCTTTTCAGCCCTCCCGCTGCACACACTGTGTTTTTCACTCCATACTCTCTGCTTTTCAAGCCTATCTGACCCCCGTGCTCTTGGCTAGAGCTGCAGGTCTGTCTGTGTCCCTGCACAATGTGTCACCAGTCTTGCACCCAGCAGAGCAAGCATAGGAGCTGCTGCCTCGCACAGGAGCAAATTACCGTTTTCAGCTAATCTGCAGTAACTTGCTCCTGTGAGAGATAGAGGCTCCTGGCTCCTCCCTGCACCTTTATTTCTCTGCTCCTTTATGGAAGCATAGGCTCCTTATGCTCTGCTCATTTTTGGAAGCCTCCTTCCATAATCTGCACAGCAGAGCTAGGTAGCCTAGAGGGAAATTCACAACTGCTTTGTGTATGAGCCACTCAGAAGTTAATGTGTTCAGCTCTAGTTTGGGTGGTCCTATTTGATAACCTGAATGGATTTTCAAGGCTTTTGAGTCTGAAAGGATGGGCATTTGGGGTACAGATCAAGCTGTAGTGGTGTCCTCAAGTTACACCTCCCAGAAAGATATGAAGGAACTCTTCAGCACCTGCTTTTCTGCCTTCACAAAATACTACTTAATGGCTGAAGCATTAGTGGTTTGGTGAGCAGTGCCTCAATTTTTGTATTATCTTGAAATCACAGAATGATTTGGGTTGAAAGGAGCCTTCAAGATCATAAAGTTCTAACTGCCTGTCATGGTTAGGGACACCACCCACTAGAACAGGTGGCTCAAAACCTTATCCACTCTAGTCTTGAACACTTCCAGGGATGGATTGCTTCTCTGAGCAACCTGTTCCAGTGTCTCACTACCCCACAGGAAGGAATTTCTTCCCAATACCTAATCTAAACCTACCTTGTTTCAGTTTAAACCCATTTCCTGATGTCGTCACAACAGGCCCTTCTAGAAAGTTCCTCTCCAGCACTGTTATTGTCCTCCCCCTTTAGATACTGAAAGGGTAATCCACCTTCATCTTAACATGTATTAGTAAGTTAGCAGGAACAGGCAGTGTGTGGAGAAGAGGAAATGATCAGGCTTCTTTGAAACGTGCTGCCTTCATAAAGTCCACAGCCAAGGGTCACTGCTTCCCATGGCCAAAGGCAGTAGGAAGGAGGCGATGGTGCTGGCAATGTCCCAGCCCCCAGACAAGGTCAGCTGTGCTCAGGGAGGATGAACTCTGTGGTAAATCAGTTCATGCTGCTCCCATTCTCTAATCCTTTGGTCTTCTCCAGCCCAGAGCTCTACCCTAGTGCTTTCCAACCCAGAGGGCTGCTTTTTCACTCCTTTGTGCCTTTCTTGTCCCTTGTGTTCTACATCCACTGCTGTCCCAACAGTGCCTTACTCCAAGTTTCTTTTTACCCAAGTTCTTAGTCCTGTCATGTGTTTATTTGCATTAACCACTCTCACTGTTGCCACCACACTTTTTGGATCACCTGGCCTGACCATGCCTACTCCTATGTTCAGCTTCCCCAACAAACAGCAGTACCTGGCTCCTGCAGCTTAGATTTTGAAAACATTGTGTGCTTTTATATCCCAGAAAAGACCAAATCTAGGGAAATTTAGTGATAACTATGTAGCAGCATTTTCTTGGTACGGGAAGGGCCTTTAAGACCTTGATATTATATTGTTGAAGCTCTGAAATGGTTTGTCCTGACACCTTTGAGGTATTTATGTAGTTTGCATTGAAATATAACTCTGCAGCCCTAACAGGCATGTTGGGCTAGAGGTCTGCTCACTTGGGTGCATAGGAGAGGAAAGCATGGAGTGTTGTGTAACATTACATGGACATGGACAGCACATCTTAAAGAATTACTGTAAGCTAGGCAACTTTGTATATTGCTACATATTCTTAAATAAAAATTAATATGTGTTGAAGTGCCAGTAATCATTTGTATTTCTAATGATTGTTTCTCATAATTTTAAGGTAGTTATTTGAAGTGACATTCACAGGTAATAATTGTGCTGTGAAGCTGTCGTCACTGTTTCATCGCCTGGTATCGATTTTAGCCGATTACAAGTGATGTCCAACTTCTGTCAGGGTTTGGTGTTGAGTACTGCTGATGGTGTTTTAAGAGCAGAACTGTGCAATTGTTAAACTAAGAAAGAAATAGAGTGACATTTAAAAGACAGCTTTGGCATATAAGTGCTATACCCTGCCAACCACTGGGAAGCCTTTAAAGGCAAAGGGTAATTAGTTGAGAGAATTAGGCAAGAATATCTGTATCAATTTAGACACATTAATGTTTATAATAGAAAGTTAATTTTAGGTACTTAAAAGTACACTCTGGTATTGTGGTAAAGAACTCCAAAACCAGCTATGCATAGTTTGAACTTTCTGACTGGTGGGAGGTACAGCTAAGTGTCATTTAGAGGTCAGTTGTGCTGAGTTTCTCCGGATGAGATGGAGTTTGGCACATACTGCTCTCTGTTGTGCACTTCCTCAATGGCACATGGCTTTTTGATACTGCCACTGGTGGCTGCTGTGGAGATGGTAGCACTCTTGCACTAGCTTGGCTTATTCAGAGCCTCAGTGGTGACTCCTGTCACAGCCTGCTTACTTCTCCAGGCTCTTCTGTGTGAGCTCAACCTCTGAAATAGAGATTATGCTCATAAGAAACACCCAGAGTAAAAGAGCTTAGACTTGTGATGAGATTTGGTATTTTTTTAATTGTTCAGACAATTTAGGGGCATAAAGCATGGATATTTCATATTGGGGTGCTCGTTTCAACCTTCTTGAGTTTTTAAATGGAAACTGTTTAACGTGTTGTTGATAGAATTTTGAACTACAGAACTCAATAGGAATGTGTAAACTAGAGAAATACAGAATGCAACCTCTTATTTAAGGGAGAGCTACAAATAACTTCTAAACATTTTCCTAACATTGCATTAACATTGCTTTTTGAAGTGCCATGTGAGTACAAATAAAAAGTTGTAAGTGAATTACTTTTTAGCAGGGGCAGTGAATGATGAATGAATAGTAATCAGCTTGTACTGTGTCAATATCAATCTTATTAAGGAAGCCATGTCTTGCAGTTCATTTGGAGCATACATCAGTGATAGCATCTTAAAACTGTGTAGACAGCTGGGCAGTCTCCTGGAAAGACCAGTCTTAAGGTTCTCTGGATGTTTGTTACTTCTAATTAAAGCAATCCTAAAGACTTCGATTTTTAATAGTCCTGCATTTTTGTCTGGTAAAGAAAATGTGAAGAATAACCACATGGGAATTATCACACTGAATGTCCTCTATTTTTTAAGGTCCCTTACCAGAAAAACAGCTAGTGGACTATCTTTTCTGTCTTACGATAATTATGTGCAGTTGTTGCTTTAAGGTGCCTCTCTCTGAAATATGGTGTCCTACCCTGAATTCTTTTTGTAGCCTCTTAAAATCTTCTTTGCTCATTACTTCCCATATGTTTCTTTCCATTTAGAAAACCATTAAATATTTTCTGATTTTGCTTTATAGCTCTAGGAGAAAGTTAGCTCAATATGCTGGATTTTGCAGTTCCAGACACCTGAGTTCTGAATAAATTTGACTTACTGTGACTGAAAATGAGTTCAATATGCTTATCCTGACTTACATATTAACCATTGCTAAACCATTGCCTAACAATACAAGTCTTCCTGGTGGAGACTGGCACACTGATAGGGAAAGGGAGGAATCCTCTTGCCTGTCTGTACTGTGGGTGATGTGGTCTGATCCTTACTGGTCTCTTCTTTTTGGGGTATTTCTGTCAGTGCCCTGGAAACTTTTATGTACCATATCTAATTGCAGAAGGGTTTTTGAAGAGTGATAGTTCAACACCTCTTCTTACTTAACTGTTTTATGTGTGTGAATCTTTTGACTTTGTAATTTTGCTGAGTTCCACTAATTCCCACTGTTGGTGAACCAGTTTAAAGTCATATATATATCATATTGTTGTCAGAACTGGGAAGAATCAAGGTCATACTAAGGTATGTACATTCTGTGGGCTCAGAATTATTTATTGCTATCTAAGTTGCTGTTTTCTTTTTTTTTGTGAAAACAGGCCTGGCAATGCTGAGAAATGAGTTGAAAATGACAGGTGGCTTAGTTATTAAAAAAAATCTCAGTATTAATTATGCGTATATATATGTGTGTATATATATATATATTTATGTATGCCTAATAATGTAAGAAAGAGACACCTCAGTGTCATTGCTTAAGCTGACTGATGCCTACATTTATACTTATTTCTCACTATTTAATTTAATTCATTTGTGAGGCCTTATTGCTGGAGGGAGTGGGATGTAAAATTGAAAGAAAATATAAAATGGCAACCACTTAATGAAAACTTGGGGCTACTGAGGAATATGATGGGTTTTCAATGTCCCTTTTAATCAAAACAGAAACTCTTTCTGGGGTTAGTAATCAAAAAAGTTCTCATTATTATGAAGAACCTGTATTTCAGTGCAATGCTTATGAGGCTTTAAAATGGAGGGAATGATTGCTGGGCCTTTGCTTAGCAAGAGGAACATTGTAATTATGCAGTCAGAACAGAACAGTGCCCTCCTGCCCTTTTTGCTGGCCAGTGATGTTCTTGTCAGCCTGTTTGTAACAGCAGTGCCCTAATGCTTCTCTGGAATTTGGAGTTTATGTACTGATAGCATTGACTTGCACAGATATCTGCAGAAATCACTTTTCCAGAAGTATGAACAGGCATTTGAGACAACTTATCCAACTGTCCCTCTGGATCTTGGTGGTGTATGCAACAACTTTATTAAGACTTGAAGAGAACAGCAAGCACAAGCTGTATCTGGGGCTCTTTTTATTTGGCAAACCATTAGGCAATGTTACAGAGATTCTCTGATATTTCTCTACTTGTAGGGACGTCATTTTTGTATTACTGTGCATACTTTTATGTGCCCTAATCTGTTTCAACTCTTGGGCTTGCTGCTCTGAATGTGTATTTATCATTCTTTTCTCTTGCTCTCCCTTTGTCTCTAATGGTCTTTAATAAAAAGAAAAAGAGCATACCTGCCATTCTCCCACTTTACTGAGTGGCATCCATCACAAAGAAGCCTATGAAGTGATTTTGTTGAAGATGTGTTTGCAACATAAACACGAATTACTGGTGTGCACCCATCTTTAATGCACATTTTTGTTTTTTATAGTAGCTCACACAGAATTGTGTAACCAGATTTGCAAGGGTAGCTCTTGCTGTTGTGATGAAGATTGGTGCCCTGCTAGGGTTTGGTAACAATTACTGCAGATGCAGAAAAAACTTACGGATGTAAAGTGATATCTTAAAAGATTCTTTTCATTTTTTAGGCTACTCACCCAGAATGTTGGTCTTCTTTATGTTGGAAACTTTGACAGACCTTTTGCTCAAATTAAGGTATGATTAATAATCTGGAGGGGGGAGGGGGTGATTTCAATTATTTCATTTCTGTATGATTTAGAGAACTTCAGGACTTCAAGTTATCAATATAGCTTCAGGAAAAACAATGGGAAATAGTGCTGCTTTGGTTATGTTTACCATATTCTGGATTTGCTTTTGGTTTAATCTGTGCTCTTAAATTGTCAAAGAAGTTTAGTGTTTCCAATCATATTTTGATTAATTTTGACTCTGGTTTAATTACCAGAAGGTTTTCTTGTCAGAGACATTTCAAAGCAAAGCTACTTTTGAAGCCCTGTAGTTCTTTAAGTGATCCTTGACAGGGAAGACACTGCAGTAAAAAGCACAGATTGTTTTCTCAGTATTATTAGATTTATTATGAAAGACTCATACAATTGCTGGAAAATAATTTGCTTTTTATGACTTATTGTTTCTTTTACTTCAGAGGAACTATAATAGCTTCATGTTTCTAATTGCCAGTTGCTAATTAGTTATTGCCATGTCACTTGCAAACCAAAATGTTCTACAAGTATATATGGACTGATTGTGATGAGTGTCATTGATATTTTCATTAGAACAAAGAGAGGGAGGCATTAGCATGTCAGCCATTACACTGTAATGTGGAAATATGTTATCTGTTTTAGAATGCTGAAGTGTTCCCATGTCTTAGATGATACCTGTAATTATTACATATTCTGCACTCTTGGCTGCATTGTTCCCTCCATCATGTGCATATGCTTGTGCTTCAGAATTTTAAAACCCTTGGTTTTTTTTACATCAAAATGAAACTTAATTTCAAAAACTCAGATGTGTTCCCTTGCCATCCATAATTATGTTACTAAACAGTATTCCCAACTGTATCTAGCAAATACATTTTATAACTTAAACCTTGGTACTATATTAAAATTATTTTAAAATAAGAAATGCATGCTTTTCATCTTCCTATTTCCCTTTCACTCATCTCCCCAGTTCCTATGAGTGTATTATTCAGTTTGGTTAATAACCAAACAATTAAAATGTTACTTGCATGAAACAGCTTGCTAGAAGTTTCTTCAAAAATAACCTTGTATACTTTTGTTGATACCTCTTCAGACCAGTGCTTCTTTAAAAGCTTTATAAAACTTAACTGTTCTCCCGTTCTAAAAGAGGCTCAGCTTCTGCCTGCTCCATCCACTTATAAGAATATTAAGTAGCAAAATGGGAGGTTTTTCCCATGGCTGGGAAGAGTTTAAGCCCTCTGGGTGGAAGTGAGAGAGAAGAGGTGAATACCCCATTAGTTTTCTGCTGCTTGCAGTCAGCAGTGGTACCCCTCCTAATACTTTGGGCCAAGGAGAGACCCTTCTGTTCACAGGAGAGCTGCAGAGATGCTGTACAGGATCCAGCTGCAGGACTGGGTGGCAGGCCACTTGCAAATGCTTAGGGAAAGAGGGCACTAGCAGGATAAAGACAAAGCATGCTGACAGCTTCCTGCAATTTGCATGCAGCGTCTTCTCTGCTGGAAGTGGTACCTGCATCCTGGTGCCTAATAGACTCACTTGGGCTTCCCTCAGTGTGCTTGAGGGATTTTCCACTAAATTTTCAACATACAAAGCCATACTATCATTATGAGTTAAGGTATTATTTTATATCTTTTAAATCTATTGCCAAATTATTCTTTTTGGTTCAACCTAGTCCTTATGTCAAGAGAAGTGATCAGGAATCTCTATTCCTGATCTTTATCTTCCTCTCCACATTACCCAATCTTACATCCTCCAGACCACAGGAATTTAATTTATTTAGTTGCTCCTGAATCCTACCTATATCTCTGATCAATTTTGTGTTTTACATGCCCTTCTGTATTTCTATTGTTTTTTTTACAATAGGGGATGGCATAGTGTTGAAGATATGGGCACAATAGTGTTTTCTTTTGTGTCTGCAGTTCTTTATACATGGAACCATGCTTGGTAAATACCTGATGTACAGTTAATTTGAGTAAGTTAATACTGGACTTTCTGGTAATATATCACTCATGTAATCTCATCCTAAATGTTGCATTTGCCACAGAATAGATTAAGTGGATAATCAAAATAAATTTCAGTTGCTGCCTTTGAAAAACAAAGCCTATTTTCCACTTAATTACTGGAGATCACAATGATAAGTTTGAATTAGCAAATTCCACAAGATGCATTCTATAAAATGTAACTTATTTTTGGAGCTATAGGGATGTATATGGGTGTATGTTTGCACACTGTTGCTTTGCTTTGCTTTGCTTTGCTTCTGGTGCTAAAAGCAATGCTGCAGTGGTGAGCTGATTGGTGGGGATTATTATTACCTTCAACTGGGAAATGGCATGTAGTTAACAAAGACAAAAAGCTTTTGAAATTGAAGCACCTCTCTGATTGCTTGAGATTCCAAATTGATTTTTGCTGCATGGCAACAGGAGGAACTGTTATAGAGTGATGGTGTCACACCTTTATAGAGATCTTGGACACCAAAAAAGGAAAAAGGGAGTAATAACTCACACTGAGAGTTTGTGGTGCAAAAAGAAGTTTATGTACTCTGGAGATGTATGATGGTCTTTCATAACTGTTGACACAGGTTTCTTGCATTCTGCCCCCAGCACTTCTTCAGGTGTTTAATATGCTGTTGCTAATGATCCCATCAGTTAAAAGACCAGGGAACTATGTATGGTCCTTGAATATATATAAGGCAGAATTTCTATAGCCTTTTAGTTCAAATATGCTTTTACACACTGTGTGATAGATTGGTCCCTCTTGTTATATAAATTACCCACTCATGTTCATTTGCAAACATCCCAAGTATTACGTATTCTATTAAGACACAGCATTTTTTGCCAAATATATGCATTAAGGAATGCCCCAAACCACTACAGTCCTCTGCCAGTGTAGATTTATTACTCAAAGTGGACCATTATTAGACAGCAGTATTTCCAGTGCATTTTAGTGTACTTTCAGTTGGACAAGTTGGAATGTTACCAGGTCTTTGAAATATTCATAGTAACATATAAACTCATATATACTAGTCATGTATAGTGCTCATATATTCATGTTTCAGTTTATATGCATTTACAAAACTGCAAAAAGAAAAACGCCTTATCAAAGTATCCCTTCCCAAAAGCAAAACACGTTTGACTTTCCAAAACTGTGCAGGAGATAATTACAACAATGTCTTTGATGATGAAGAACTCTAGATGGCGATTCTGAGAAAAGAGTTTGAAATAGTAATGTCTCTTCTAGGATGATTTTTCTATGTCTTTCTTTCTTATATCAATAATTCATTAATATATATTAATATTTATAGTGTTTCTGAGACATAGCTGAACTGATTAGATTAACTGAAATTAGCTGATCTTCCTCCTCAACTTGCTTTCAGCAGTATCAGTAGTTGTGCTTGATAGGTGTTGGATATCTGTACTCCATTATGCAAGAGAAATGTGAATCGTTCACTCCTGGAGCTTTTGAATCTTGCATCTGGTAGCAGATGGATAGAAGAAATGGGGAAAAAGTTTTCCTGGCTAGAGGGATCTGCCTGGAACTTAACTCTTCTAATAATCTGCTGGTTCATAGGTATTGCGAGATTTTTATGTCGCTATTTTGAATAGAGTTTATGATAGAACATTTAAATTTTTGCACAGTGTTTGTGATTGCTCTTGTTCTAGGGTAATATTTAGTGAGTTTCAGTAAATTCAGTGACTTGTATAAATGATGGCTGTTTCAGTTAGCTTATGAGACAATTAATTATTTCAAAATTCTGCTATGGTAATGGCTTCTAATTTTTTTTCCCAGGGGAATGTTCTTTAAGGTTATATTGAAGGAATCAATTTCATAGAGGCTAGTTACTTTTAAAAATTGAATTTTATTTCTAAATAAAATTATTCTAAACTATTGTTTAATTCTAATGTCCATTTAATGGTATTGTAGAATAGTTTTACCACAGATGTTGGCTTTCAGTATCTTCTCCCATTTAATCTATATTAGTCGTAGTAATAGTGGTGGTTACTGTCACTTCTGCTTTCTTTCAAAGATGTCTGGAGCAATGCAATGATTTGCAGCTTTCTTTGGATCTTAAGTGGTTTAGGACCAGTGGTTTTCTTATTTATTAAACACCTCTTGAAAATTTAATGAAATGAAAAAGGTTTCTGTAAGTGATAATCTTGATCAAGAAGGTAAAGTATTGTCATCAGCTGGAATTAACTGGCAAGCTTTCTTTTTATATTTCTTTTATATTTTTTCCCTAAATACTGTTAGTATTTTTTTGCTAACAGGGATGCTATTAAAGCAAAAACTTTATCATAGAAATTTTGTGTTTATTAGAAGTAACTAAATCTATTGTCTCAGTATACATAATAATTGCCCAATGGAAGGGGATGTTATTGGGGATTTTTGACATGTTGTTTTTAAACTTGAGAGTTGATCAATGTAGACTACAATGAAAACTTAGCTACACTATATGCAGTAATTATATCTATAAAGAAAATCATACTGCTTGATCAATTTATTAGGATTGTCAGTTTTTGCGGTTCAGTTCCTAGTAGCTTCTGGGGTTAGGGGAAATGGTTCAGTACACTGTGTTCTCCATTATTAATAAGTCATGAGGCTTCTGGCAGTCTTTACTATGAGCTAATGACTAGTTTCATTTTTTGGCTTTCTTAGCACATTAAATTACTATTTAAATAAAGATTAATTACTACTGTTTTATTTTTAGTATTTTAAGAATAGTTATTAAAAGTTTCATAGTAACTACTACTTTGTTCAAAATAGAATTGTTTGATTTGATAGAATATGAGGACAGTTACATTGAAAAGAATATTTTGAAAATAACAATGTGTTGTTAGTATTTTGTTTTTTATGATAGGATCCCAGTGGAAAGACTCTGAGTTTTAAGTTTGCTTCTGGGGAATTTGCTGCTGTAGTTACAGCAGTCTTGCTGTCAAGGACTAGCAAGGAATCAAGATCTCTGCTCTGACCTGCACGTCAATAGCCCTAATCTGTGATTTTATTAAACTTTAGAACAGTATTGCTGATTGCTGAGACAGCTAAGCCGACCACCTACTCTCCAGAATTGTAGTTTGGTTCTAAGCTATTATTTGTCCAACTGCCTCATTTTTCTTCAGCAAATACACTTTTAACTTAAAACATGATAAAGCATTATAAAGTTCTGCCAGAGAGAGGCCTTGCAGCAGGTAATCACCCCAAAATTTCTTTGATCATATCAAATCAGAACCTGTAGACTCCAGATACAAATCCATCTACCTTTACTTTAAGATCTGCAGGCAACAGCTCAGCACCTCAGATAATTTACTGTAATGCTCCCATGAGCTGAAACATGAGCTGAAACCTCATGAACATAGCTGCCTTACCTTTGTCCAAACGCCTGGGATGAACTGGTGTCTGAGAACCAGGTCAGACATAATTCATGACTCTTTCAGCAATGTCAAACCTCTGTAGCTGATTACTGAAATGATTGGCCACAATTTACCAAACATCCTTTCCTGAAGAAGAGGGAACAGGAATGAATTTATGGTCTCGCTGCTCTTAAGAGGTTATTTTTTAAGGTAGGATAAGCTGCTGATTTCTCAACTGAAGCTAGCATGTTTTTCTTCCCTGAGTGATAATGGTTTCTACTACCAATGAGTGATCCCAAAGCTTGGGATACCCTTGTTTAGGGTACAGGTCTTCAGACCACTCCAAATGTAGAGAGAGAATTAGTCCATCTTTCACCATGCAATAAATTGCTGTCCAGACACAGCTCCATAGTAGCAGTGTGGTCTGTAAAGTTTTTTAGCAAAAAATGTTTAAAAGTTTTCCCTTTGAGCCTGTTGACAGCCACTAAGAGTACGTTGCTGTCTTAATATTTCGATGCTTCGCTTACTGGGCTTTCATACATAATCATAGAGATTTTTGTGTTCACTACCAGAGCAAATAGTAGAGTGAAAGAATTTCTCATTTATCATGGTCAAGTCATACCCTGAATTTTGTTTCTGTAGTCTATCTCCCCTTCTTACTGTTTTGTGCTGTTACTGTGTTTTATGTGATGTAAAATGCCATAGAATATGACCTAGGGAAATCATGTCTTCAGCTTGAAGATGATACAACCCTAGAATCTCTGAAGTGAGGTGTTTCTGAGAAAACAGAAGTGCTGATTTATCTCTAAGTGTTTGGTTCTGGTTGTTCACATTGAAGACAAGTAATTTCAGACTGAAAGAGGCATCACTGGCTTGAGCAGGGGCCTGTCAAATTAAAGACAAATAGCTGTAACCTTCGTTAGCTTAGCAAGATAGTGTCAGAGAAGGATTGTTTCATCTTCTTATTACCAGAGTTAACATGGACAGTGAGGAGAAGAAAAACATGAGAAAATTATTTTTAGCTAGGAAAGTAATGATAGGACAGCAAATGTGTTATCCTGGACAGAAATAATTTAGTTCTGAAAGCTGAAGAATGCTTTCAGAGCTACAGATCTGGATCCAACCTCCACTAGGAACAAATACCTTGAAAATACCTTGACAGTTTTGAGAAGGAATGTGATAATTACATGATTTGGTGATTGTGAAAGAAGAAGATAAATCCAGGTAATCTGAGTCCCTACATTTCATTAAACACAGTCACTCTAAATTAAAACACACAGGATGAGGATAAAGCTGTATAATCTGCCTCTACTGAAGTTCAAACTGCATCTTTAGGACAAAGTAATCAACATTAATTATATATACTTATTAATGTTAACAGTCTTCCAAGAGAACTGGTGGGTGGCTCTTACGTTTTATAGAGTTTTGTGGGATGTTACAGCAGGATTTTCATATCCTCTTGCTACTTGCTTCTTCTAGAAGCTGTACTGGGCATCGTTGGAAATGCTAGTATTGGGCTGTGGAGAAACTGTGGAAGGAAATCCTTCTCTTTGTTTTTATTTTTCTGTCTTTTGTGGTAACCACCTATACTTGTGTGTCATGCAGAAGTCAACACATGGAAACAGTTTTAGCACCAGAACTTAAAAAAATAGGGCTGATGGAGAGATAATATTTCAAAATAAATTTCTCATTATAGTGGGAATTTAGGATTTTGTCCTAATGTTTATTGGTACTATGACAATGTACAGTCTTGTGGGAAGTCTGTGTGGGTCAGTGCATTTCCAACTCATGGGAAGTCATACAATGCTGAGATAATGCCTTCTGGAGTCTGAACCTGTCCTTTTCCACTCCTTCCTTTCTTCTGCACTATTTCCACATCATTCCACAGTACTGGGTCAAATTCAGCATCTATTTTTTTTAATCTTCAGGGTTCTCTGAGATACATGAAAAGTTACCTGGCATAGGGTTGTGGACTGTGTTTCCTTTGGCAGGAATGATGAAAGGTTTTACACTAAAGATAAAGTTAATAATTTTCAGCAGCAAGGTGGTTTTCAGGAGAACACCGTAGGACTTGGAGTGAATTTGGTGGAACCTGGGAGTACTTAGACATCTTGGAATCTTCTGTCCCAAGCTCAAGATGCCTTTCTTTGTGTCCTAAACAATAATCTGAACATATTCAATAACTGAATTCTGAATTCATGAGAGCAGTAACAGAATCCTTGGGAGGTTCTGCCCTACCCACACAGTTGATATCTTGTAAAGAAGGTGGGGGAGGTGCTAGGGAGAATTTGGTGAACAAACTGCAAGTTAGAAAATGTAAGGTGCTAGCAAAAAATCACCAACTGCTCATTCCTAAATTATATGTTTGTTAAAGGTAGAGAATTTAGCTCATTTTGAAAAAAAGGCACTTTTGAACTACTACTTTGAGAATTAAGTAGGAAAGAAAAAAGCATATGACTTAATTCTTTATCCCTTGATTTCTTCCTTTCCTTTCTCTACATCTTGACATTGTTTGTTGCAGCTTTTCTCAATCATATTTCCTTCACTTAAGGGCAAGAGGTCCTGACTGCCTGTGTATTACTACAGATCCTGGAATATTAGAGCTCTAAGTCCTGCCTAGGAGTGTTAGACACCAATAATAGAAGTAAATATTAATATATTATATATTTGCATTTATATTACAATAGGAGTCAGCATACAGTGGACATATTTATCCTCTGTAGACATATTAAGGAGCAAAAATAAAATGCTTTTAAAAAAAATCCAGCCTTAGAACTGGTGATGTAAACAGAAGGAGAGTAACTATAAAATCTGCATTAGCACTGCAAAAACTGAAGCAGTGATTCTGTATGCTGTCGCAATTGCTGCCCCTAAGAACAAAATGTTAATGAGCTATAATTTATAAATTTACTCTCTTCTGATGGATCAGGCTCCATTTTGCTTTTTGTCATGATTAAAGCTATGAATTCAGTTTAAAAAAATGTTCTCTGTAAAGCATGCAGTGTTCCATAGAAGTCCACAGAATTAGGAGTATTACCTCTGCAGTTTTCCCTTGTTGCTGCCAGAAACATAGAATAATTGTTTTTTGTTTAGGAATATGATTTTCGTTGAGGTTTTTTGTTGAATTTTTGGGTTTTTGGGGGTTGGGGTGGGCGGGCAGGTTTTGTTATTTCAGCTCCTAGTAGTGTTTTTGGAAAATAAATCCAAGTTTGTTCTTGGCAAGCATGGGGTGAATTAAGCCTTCTGGAAAGGTTAAATAATAGTTAATTGATTGTAGATCCTTATTTATTGGGCATTTTTTGTTGTTTTCTATTTACATCTATATTAACTCTGTAGAGAAAAAAAACCCTTCAGATGCTTTTCTTGAGTATTGTAAAAATGAACAGATTGCAGTTTTTTCAAGCCTTCCATTTCCTGGGCTTACAAATGCATCTTAGCAATACAAAATCAGTATGATCATACCTCATTTCTCAAAAAGCTTAGAAAAACAAGTGCTCACAAAGGAACCTCGACAAGTTCAGTAGCATCAAATTCCGAGTTGTGCACCAGGGGCGGAGTGAGCTGATGCCTTGGAGTGGTTGCACAACAGCTCTGCAGAGCAGCACCCGAAGGTCCCAGTGGCCACAAGCTGAGCTGAGCCAGCCACGTGCAGTGGCACTGGGAAAGGCCAAGCCCACCTTGGGCTGTCATAGCCAGGGCATTGCCAGCAGGTCGAGGAAGGTCCCTGTTCTCTGCTCAAGGGTTCTGAGAGACGCCTGGGCTAACTGTGCACAGCTCTGGGCTCCCTGGAGCATGAGAAGCCACCCCGCTGGAGTGACCTCTGTGGGCATCATGGTGAAGGGAAAAGCATATGGCCTGTGTGGAGACGTTAAAGAAATAGGGTTTGCTTAGGAGAGAGGGGTAAAGGGGGCACTCATTGCAATCCTTCTTCATCTGAAGTGAGATTGCAGAAAAAAGGAAAGACACTTCTCAGACGTGCCTGGGGAAGGACGAGCAGGAAAATTTCAGTTGGATGTAAGAAAAAATTTGCATGGAAGTTGGTGGGGCACAGCAGCAGGTTTCCTGAAGACACTGTAAAACCTCTGTCTGTGGAGGTTTTCAAAGTTATCTGGAAGAGACCCTGAGCAACCTGACTCATCTTTGAAGTTACCCAGCCTAGATAAGGAGGCTGGATTGCGTGTTGGCTGGGTGTCCCTTCTGACCTGAATTTCTCAGGTTCTGTGACATTTTAGAGTATAAACAGTCACTGCTGTGAAACTTAACTAGTTCATAAGGATATATTATTGGGAAACTTTAGAATTGGATGTTTCTCAACTTCTGCTGTTATGATTGAATAGCATACATTAATGAATTTCAGCATACAGTATTCCTGTCAGTTCTTCCTTCTTATCTTTTTCCTATGGCTGTGACCACAACTTGCATTATACAAGGCTTTCACTACTTCCACCCTCAGTATCTTGGGATCTTTCTTGTTATGTGTTTACCTTGAAAGTGTCTTTTTTTCTCATAACACAAAAAATACAAAAAGATGCACCCTTTTTCCATTAAGAGGTAGAATTGCATTATATTCCAGAGATCCTATGGTCATCTTTCAAAGAACATGCTGTGTTTTCTTCACTAAAATGTTTATTTAGAAGAAGAATGATGGGTGTTTTACTTTGAAGTTTTTCTGCAGCTGTTTTCCCATAATGACAGTATGGATTTTTCAATGGAGTATGTTGTATATGTTGAAAATAAAGCATCTCTGTCTTAATCTAAAAATTTGTGAGTCTAACTGGAGCTGAGAGAGGCTGGTGTTCTTAGGAATGTGTTTAAAACTCAAGAGGTTTATAGATTGTTCAGAGCCATATAACTAATTTAAAAAGAAATATAGCAAAGAAGAAAAGAAATTGAAAGTGGCAGCAGTAGCTAGATTAGGAGCAAAGCTCAGGAGTAAGAGGCTGGAAGAAGAGCTGCCTATGAGTAGCTGCTGGATGTAAATGAGCCAAGAGACTTTATAAATGTGTCAAATGGCTTTTGTAAGTGTTGTGTATTAGTAAGGGAAGAGGGTGTGTAACAGCATTACAATACAGGATACCTGAGGAAACAACACTTGCGTATATACTAGGAGGTCACAGTCAGGCTACCTAACATTCATGCCTTCCCTTCCCCTACAGTCTTGTCTGTGGCCCCTATTCCAGCAGCAACACCCTTGAAAAAGCCTCCAGAACTAATCCCTGAGACCATTAGTATTTTCTTCTTCAGTGGTTTTGGTTGGGGTACTTCTGTTGTATTACCCACAAGATTAAGCCAAAACCCAATTTTTTTGTCACATTAGAGATGTTTGATTTGGAGTTTCCCATTTCCTTTTGTTTGATAAGTAATGAGATTTGAAAGCAGTAGTAGCTAATGTATTTGCCATGAGACTTTAGTTTGGTTTTTTGTTTGTTTTGTCTCATCATTCCTTCTTTAATTCGTTTGCTTTCTTACCTTACTGGTAATTTTCCAAGTATTTACCAGTGACTGCCTACAGAGACCATTCTGAGAGGTACAGTCAAACAGAAAACTGGATTTTCAAAATGGTAAAGAGATTGCTCTTATGGTAGCTTTCCTGTGGCCAGTGGTATGGAAACATACTGTGATAAATGTGAGCATTAGGACATGCAGATTATGTCTCATTATAATAACACATTAATAGACAGTTTATTTTCCGCTTTGAAAAGATGGCAAAACAAAAGGCATAAGCTCTGTTTCTGAACCATAAAGTTATTGCTCACTACCAGATAAAAATTGCTGTAAAAGATCTTGGAAATTAAGGGTTTGTTTTAGCAATAGATGAGCACAGATATTGCAGATATTTCTCATCTGCTTTGGGTTGAGCCTTCATACTTGCCACAGTAGAATAACTGATCAGGTCATTGTAAAACTGCCAGATTTCTTGTGCTGTAGTGCAAGTTGTGCTTTGCTATTGTCCTTGTCCTCTTTGTCACATTGTTATTTCACAAGCTTCAGTGTTTGAGAGTGTTCTGGCTCCCATACATGGGTGATTTGGGGTTGGCAGCATCTTTTGCTTTCTTATGTTTTACAAAAATCATCTGGCAGAGGGAATGATTTGTCCATGATGATTTTAAGCTCTTGAACATGGTAATTTGTTGCTGCAGCTGTTCTTCTGTTATAACTGCATTGTCAAACCTGGTTTGGGTGTGCCTCTGCACATAGAGAGTTTAATTTGTTCTGAATAATTGAGGATACCTTGATGACAGCAGCTGTTTATGGGGCCATGTCCTATGCTTGAGTGAGTTGCAGTAGGGACTGTTTTTTCCTTTGATGTAGACATCCCCATGCTTAGTTTCTATAAATGTGATTGCATTTGCATTTTCTTTTGACTAGAATATAATACTCAGACAGCATGGCAGTGTGCTAAAGTTTCTAGGAGTTTTAGGCAATTTAGGAAACTTATTGTAGATAATTGTCTTCTCAGAAAAAGTAGTGCCCTAAATTTGTATGTCATTACTGTTTTCATCAGAAAATACTCATTTCATACCCTGTTTGTGATCATAATTGTTCTTTATAAATCTGTTCTGATTTTTGAAATAAGTTCTTCATCTTTTATTTTCTATTAGAGGCTTTAGTGGAGGCAAATGAAATAAAGGCAGTGGGATGGATAACAGTCAAAGAGAAAGAATAAATAAAAAAGTAGATTCTAAGTAAAATTATAAACATCAGACCGTATGAGAAATTAATTCTAATTGAAAGGGGCAACAAAAGATGTTTCAGGCATTTTTTACCATTTCTTAGTTGTTTATTGTTTTGAAGAATGAGAACATCAGCCAAGATCAGGCTTGAGGGGGGAAAAGAAAGCAAATTGTTACTGTATGGTTTATAGGCAGAGAGTATCTAAATTTATTAGGCTTTTTAGAGGTGAATTATTTTGAATCTGAACTGAACAATTGAGTTGAACTTGATAAATGAGCTTGAACTTGTAGTACCTTTGCGAAATGCAGATGATAATGTCTTTAAAATAAATTACTCATGAATAAATCAAGATGTTGAAGTTGCAAAGGGTGAGAGATGGTATAATAGGGAAATTCTTTGACTAGGAAATTGTTTCTGGGACCTTTCTTTATAGTATATGTAAAATGAATAGTGAATATCATGAATGAGAAATATTTTAAATGTCAGATACTGATAACACTGCAGAAAAAGCAGTTGATGGCAAAAATTATTGTATTGAGAGGTACTGTGCTGGTTTAGGGCTAGTAAAAGGCAAATGCAGATTAAATTTAGATAAATGAAGAAGAATAGAATTGCAAACAATAACAGAGAAGGTAGAAGAAATACCAAATGAGATAATTATGCAGGATATCAGCCTTGAAAGGAAGTGGGGTTGTAGATAATATCCTGTCTAATTAGAATACCTATAAAGAAGGTCATGTGATCTAATTTCAGCCACCATAGACCTTGCAGGCTCCTTATATAGGTGGTGGAAAACAGTGGAATCCAAGGGTGAGGCTGGGATCCTCTAAAAAAAGTGCCTGATGGTTGCCTCACTGAATCTTTCAATCACTTTCTAGAGGTGCCAGTCTCTCTCTGTGAATTACATATACAAACTAGCTGAATTTTAAGTAACTAATATAATGGCATAAATACTTGTCTTGCCTTTATCTCTGGACTTTTCTAAGTATGAGATTAAAGGCTGGAATAAAACCACATTCTTATTGTACGGCTGTTTTAACTGGAAGTTAGCATTTCCAGTATAGTATTCTCCACAGACAAGTCCTGTAGCTCAATTGTCACTCCAGCTACTGGTAATTGATTTTCAGATATCCATTTTTTCACCACTTCTCTCCTATAATAGAAGTCTTCAAAACCAGAAAAGTCATGCAAGTTTAGGGTCTGTTAGGGCTCTGATGAAAAAGTTGGTGGCTCTTAGAGAAGGTTAGCAAATAAGGAGGAAGATGTAACTAAACTAGATAGGGAAAAAGATGAGATTTCATGCTAGTAAAAGTAGAAGGATGCTGATCTACTCAAGGAAATGATAAATAGCACCTGTACAATTCAAAAAATGTCCTTGATATCTACAAAGCACTAATCCTAGGGGAAAATGAAGCTGTACGTAAACAGTAAATCAGGTAAGATTATTTTCTTTTGAATTGTTAATTTGTTTCTCTATTTGTGTCATTTACACTAAGATACGTAAATTATTTCTTCATCAAATTTGGTTTCACAGTTCTTATTGCAAGGGTCACATATACCTTTCCTTGGCAGTTTTCCAGAATGATTATAGTATTGGTAAAGTTCCACATTTGAGAGAGAAATATATCTTAAAACTCAATTGACTATTAGTGGTGCAATATCTTGTTATGTAATAGTCAACAAAACCATTATTCATTTACTTTTTTTTTGACAGTAGTAAAGCCACTGCAGTTTTATCTTTCTAGCATAAAGTGAGAATGAAAGTGAAGAACAACAGAACTCAGTGGTGCTATTATATTTCAGCAAACTGAAGTTTTCAAAATGCCACTTCTGATTCTCTCCAAACAAAAAAAGGTTGATTGTAGAGACAATAGCATATTATATCTTTGGGGGAAATAGTTCAGAAATATTTGAAAAGATCAGAAATGTGGCAGCATTGTTAGAACTGTTGTGCAGAGACTTTATTTGTATTGCTGAAAACTGTAGATGTTTTCATTTACTGGGAAGGGAACTGTAACTACGCAATATTGCTTTTTATGTTACTAACTTCAGTGAGTTACTGCTTAATTGGTATACAGAAAAATTTCTGCCAGCGAGTTTACAACCAAATGCTGTAATGAAATGTCACTTCTTTTAAAAAAGTGTTACTTTCCCTTGGTTTGCTGAAGTACTAAATCCATTTCAGTAAATGAATCTATTGATTTTAGCTTAATGTGTTGTAATAAAAAATATTTGAGCATGTTCTCAGTGGTAGATTCATGAGATGCCGTGCTGGATTCTGTACCGGCAATGATGTGGATTTTTCTCTATTTTTCATGCATGAAGTAGTGGAGTCAGCATTGTTTCGGAACAGAATTAATGACCTGGTGTCTGCTGGAAGCCAGTTGTCTCACTCAACTGTGCAGAAGTCATCCATGGACTCTGACTGGGTCAGCCAAGACCCTGATGGTGTTTTAAGTGGGAGGCAGTGAGGCTCTAGCCAAACAGCTCTTGAACCTCTTGCCCCTTGCAGAGGTGGTTAATGCTGACTGGTCCTCACTGCCTTGAGGAGCTACCCATTTCCTGCACGCTCCTGCTGCACCACACAAGAAATAAAATGTCCCATTAGTGTTGTACATTAAGCTACCCAGGTGTAATTTAACAGTAATACACACAAGTGCAACCCAGCTTCTGCTTCATTTGTTTAGTGGGTCATGGTTAGCCATGCTTGATTGGTGATTGTTGCAGGAGCAGATTAACTACAGGCTGTAGCATTTCTTTTAAACCGTGCTGGGGTGTAGGTATCAGGCTGGTCTGTAGTAGAAGCAATCTAAAGGAATATGCAAAACAGAATTCGAGACAATAATATTTTTGTTCTTTTAGAAAATAATGCTTTACATACAATTACATACAATTACTGCATTTTGCTACATCACTACCTTCTCTTTCCACCTGTTACACTTCGGATACCATTAATGCATAGAAAGGGGTTCCAGAATAATTTAACTTCAATAGAAGGAAAGCAAAGGACATATCTGATTAATTTAGAAGGATGTTTATAGATCAGTGAGTCAGATTTTGGATTTACAATACTAAAGTTAATGCTAATGCAAACACTAAAGCAAGCAGACCTTGAATTACTTAATTACTACCTTGTTAATATTTAATTCAGAACTTTAAGAAAAAGTCTGTACTAACTAATTAGTAATTAGTAATTAGTACTAGTAGTTATAGCAGGAAACTACAAACCAAGGCTTTTTCATTAATTTCTCCATTGTGTGCACTCTTGCCTGACAAATCAACTCCCTTTTACCTTGGACTTCTCAACTGCAGAATTACGAACATACAGCTGTTTTATCTAAAGCATGCTAATGAAATGAGTTTAACATTACAAGTTACTTATACACATTACAAGTGTATAAGAATACACTTTGAGATTATTGGATGAGAGATTTACAGAGTTGCCATTGCCGTTACTTTGTTTTTCTTTCTCTTTTCTTATTTCTGTTCTTCTAGGGAAGAGCCTTCAAGGGTTGTTTTTTTTCCTGGAAAGTCTTAGTGTCACTGGCTGTTTCTAGAAAGTGCTTATGATGTTACTTGAAATACTATTACATCATGGGGAAAGCAAAACAAATGTTTTTGGCTGTATTTGTTAGGGAACTAAAGCTGTTTTTGTCCTGGGCCTTAAGTAGGGGAGGACAACAGCTCAAACACAAGTGTAGCACTTGGAGCAGAGCACTCAAATTAGGCTCAGAATTCTGGGGAATTTAAGAATTGGCCCATGCAGAGATCTTTACAGGAAACAGCTTTATGACAAAGGTTTTTTGGGGGACATCATATGGTTAGAAAACTCAAGATACTTTCCTTGGCTTTGCTTGCCTTAGCTTTTGCAGACTAAGTGGGTGGAGTCATTTTGTGAAATAAAAATGAAGACTAAATGTTGTTGCTCAGTTACTTTGTTATTGGTTCCACATATAATAACAAAATGTATGGACAAAGCCATGAAAAATGTGCTCATGTACAGTGGACTTTCCCAGATTTCCTATCTTTCAGGGCTTTGGCAGGACCAGCTATTAAACCATTAATTATTTCCTGTTATCAGCATTCACCATTCAAAGTTGCAATCCCTTTTAGCTGACAGTAAAACAAAAACTCTGATACAGACTTTATTCATTTGTCTGGAAACACTGCTGCCCAAACAGACCAAGAACTGTATAGGTTTCTCCAACCAGATCTTGCAAAATCCATTATATCTTCTGTAGCCAGTTGTGACTCTTGAAAGTCCGTGAATATTGTCCATTTCTCTGCCTCATGATTACTGCAGTCTGTGTGGCCCCACCCCACATCCATTACCGTGGTGTCCTGGGAAATCTGGCTTCCTAACTCTGCAGACTCATTAATAACGAAGCATGGAAAGGAAAGAGGAGCTTGCAATGAAAGGTAAAGCAGTGAGAATCCCTCTATAGCCTCATTTATCGACAAATTTGTGCCATTGATAGATTAGCCCTTGCTTACCTTTCTTTCAGCAGACTGACCTCATCAGCTGGCAGGCACCCTAAAACCATTTGCAGTTACTGAGCCACAATTAACTTCTCTGTCGAGCCCCTTACATTCTGTAGCCCCACACTGATCAAGAAGATCTGTGTGCTTAGATACTAGATTGTAGGTCAGATTATACATCATGTCATTAATTGCTTTTGAAGAAGAAGGAAAAAGCTTTCTGTGTCTTAAGCCTCAAAGCCAGTTAAGCTTTGAAGTTTAAAGGAAACCATTCAAGAAAGGGGAGGGAGTTCATGCCATCTCAAAACTATAAAGGCAGATGAGAAGTGGGTTAGGGCAGTTGACTTTCACTACAGCACTTCCTTTGATCAAAGCTAATTTTTAAAAGTCTGCGTTAAGTCAGCAGCTATTAATCTTTTTGTTGTGATGTATTATCTGTAATGGGAAAAAAAGATTATTTTCCTTCTAATTGAAATCTTAGAAGGATGAAAAATCCCTAACATGACTTTTGCAGCTTTTTTCCCAACACGTCTTTGCTTTATTATTTTGATCTCATAGCAGTGCTGAGATTATTTCTGTTGTTGTTATCGTTGTTTGGCTCCTCTTGGCTTTATGTTGTATATTATTGCAGTGTTCCATCAAGGCATTTATCAGCTTCCTCATTCAAGTGGTTCTAACAGCCACCTAAAACTCATCCTATTAAAACTCATTATTTACAAAAATAAAGGTGAAATCAGCAGAGTTGTGACGTCCAACCCCAACAATTAGGTGTAAGAATGCTTCCTCAAAATGGCATGGTTTTAAAAATCATTGTAGTTTGACTTTTCTTGTCATGTATTACAAAATAAAAGTTTGTGCTTTATTATTGTCATGGTTTAAGTCCATCCAGCAGCCTAGCCCCATTCAGCCACTCACTTACTCACCCACTCAGTCACTCACTCCCCCAGCATCAGAACCTGGGAAAGAATAGGAAGGGTGAAGGTAGAAGACTGCTGAGTTGAGATAGAGACAGTTCTATAGGGAGAGCAGAAGCCATGCGCACAGACAAAGCAAGGAATGAATTCCCTGCTTCCTGTGGGCAGACGGGTGTTCAGCCATCCCCAGAAGAGCGGGGCTCCATCACACCTAGCAGTGTGGGAAGACAAATGTCATCACCCCAAATTTTCCCCCCTTCTTCCTTCTTGCCCTGCCTTATGTACTGAGTATGATGTTCCATGGTCTGGAATGTCCTTGGTCAGTTGGGACCACCCAGCTGTGTCTCCTCCCAACCTCCCCCCCACAAGCTCCCCCCAGCACCCTCCCCACCAGCCTGGCAGTACAAAAATCAGAAAAGGCCTTGGCTCTGTGTCTCCACATCATCATCACTGTGTTCAGCACAAATCCCAAACACAGTCCCACACCAGCCAGTGTGAAGGAAGTTAATGCTACTCCAGCCAAAACCAGCACAAGTATATAATACAAATACAAAACCTGAAAATTTCATTAAATATGTTATTCTGCTGTAAGAGACTTCTCGGATTTCAAGACCTGACATTCTTCTGAAAAAAACTATTACATGTACTGTGTAAAAGCTACGATGAGCAAGACTGAGTTCTCTTCTCTCGCTCAAGGCTTTGGTTCTTAAAAGACTTGGCTAATGACAAACCATTCAGTCTAATGGAGTAGATGGGGATCAAAAGAATTTATATTTCCTACAAGTTCTGTAAATCTCTCTATGTTCTAGTGTCAGATTTGTGAGTAACTAGGAATTTCCTCTGAAATTTATGAAGAAAAGAAGTCACTATTTTCTGTGAATATGTTCTAGGCAAAAACCAAAACATATTAAATATGGGAGATTAAAAGCAACTTTTCTATTTCTGGTCTTAGTTTATCTGCACGTTCTCTCTGTACAATCCCAACATTTTCAAGTATTAATAGGGTTTCTAGATGTTGAAAACATTTATAAATTTATAATCTTGCTCCCTACCCCCATTTTTCTAATAATGCTTGCATAGCATGTTTAATAATTTACATACCACTTAGATACCAGTATTTGATAAAGTCAGTGTGCCAAATTTACCCTCTAATGATATATTCCTTTGTTTGCCTACCATAGTGCAAAATACAAAGTAAAATTTTGATTATATCTTTCTTAATGTTGTTTTTCACTAACGTTCTGAGGCACAGAAATTTGAACCATGGGGGAAGCAGATCTGCTAAGAAACCAGTTTGGGCTTTGTTAGGCAGTGAAGAAGACATATGAATATATTACATATGATTATCATAAAATTAGGGCCTGGAAATGGAACAGTCATGCTGCTGCATTTTAGACAGTACATTTATAATAAGCTGTAATAAGGTAAACACATTGAATGGATATAAGAAGAGGCATTACTTGTGATCACAAATGTGTGTTCATATCATGCTTTTGAAGCTCAATTTAACACAGCAAACAAATTTCCTTATAGTCTTGACACAGTTGTTCTCAGTGGTGAATTTTGATTTATGGGGAAAAAACTTTAGGCAAGTGGTTGTTTGGGATCTAAATGGAAGAAAAGAGTATGATTCTTAATGGCTGTAATTTGAAAGCTGTGTGTTGTTATGAGTAAAAGTGGGTTTAAAAGACTCACTTGCAATTACTTGATACTTTGGATTTTAGTTTAAATTTCTATTGGTGTATTCTGATATGATTTAGCATCTTTCTGAATGAGTATAAACCCAAGGTTTCTAGAGAACATTTCAGAAGCCAGATAAGAAATAACAAGAATTAGGTTTAGAGCCCAATCCTGATGACACCAGTGTGGGCTAATTGATCTTCTGAAGCTGCTCAAAGGCATATAATTTACAAGGATAAGAGCTTGTAGAGCTGGATCCCACATGAGTAGCCATCAGATAGTGTCTAAACTTGTAAAAGTAGTTTTTCCCTCCATAGAAAGGCTGCTGGGAAGCTCCTGACAGCCCAGCCCTGTGAAGTGTCCCTCTAAGCCATCCCTGGCTGTGTGACAGCAAGTGACAGAATCCCTTGTATGGTGTAAGTACAGGTAAAACAAGATTAATTTAGATTCCTACAATAGCAAGAGCTTGGGTACAGATGAACAGATGAAAAAATATGAGAAAGTACCCTGTAAAATCTATGTGTGAAAAGCACAAACATTTGTCTGGAAATCCATCCTGTTGGAGGTGAATTCCAGCATGTGAAAGGCAGCAAATGTCAGAAAACTCCTCATCCTATTCTGACATTATCATCTAAGTTCTCTTTCATTTATTTTGAGGTGTAGGAATGGTGTTGCCAAAGCAATTATAAAATACTGATAGCATTGCTTTGTCTCTGGAAGACTTGTTTGGGTATCTACTGATAAATTATTAACAAGATTTCAGCTGCCCTGTGTCACAAGATTTCTTGGTAGCATGAGTGTAAGTACCTGAGGAGTAATTAAGATTGGGTTTAGAGAACCTAATGGGGGGTAAATGCTTTCCCTGTGGTGTGGCCACAAACTATCTCTTTCTTCCCCATTTGCAAACTGAGAATAATAAGCCTTAAGAATTAATAATTTATGAATGAGCTAAGTGGTGTTTTCAAACTATGTTCTTGACTAGTAATGTATAACTCTCGTCTCCTGGACCTTTGTGTCTCATTATGCAGCACTCCCTGTTTGGGGCAGGCTCCCTTTTGCAAAAGCAGTCTGAGTGAACAAAGCACAAATGAGGGTTAAGACTTTTAAGACTGGCTTTCACAAGCTAGATCATGGCAAGCAGAGGTACAGTCCTCAAAATATATCAGGCTGTGAGTGAAATATTTTCTCACAGAATCATTTCTATATTATTATTTCAGCTTTTTTTTTTGCCAGATTGTGCTGTATATCCTTGTTCTCTTCCCCCTTGTACAGTTGCTTAACTTTCTGATGGGGTGGCTTTTTCTTCAGAAACCTCCTGTGAATTCCTTGTCCTTCACTGAAAGGTTTTGATGGCTGCTTTTTT
>NW_005054328.1:6456174-6503001 GCF_000277835.1 Geospiza fortis | reverse complement strand
CTGCTGAACAGTTCTGCAGTTTGCTGTGGCATTTTACTACTTTGAAAATATCTGCCTGTTTTTCCTTGGAACTTAAACACTTTCAAGCTTCAGCACTGTCTCCAGGTTTTATTATTATTAGCACAATTATTTATGATGTGCCAAAACCAAGGTAGCTATCTTTGGCCTCTGCAAAGTTACCCCAGGTGCTTGCAGAGCATTGTGTTTACCTCTTCCTACAAATTCATGAGCTGTAGAGCAGATGAAGCTCTGTTTGCACCAAATGCACATCCTGTCTGCAATAAGGTCACACTGACAACTTGCTTTGAGAGCTCTGTTGCTGCTCTCTTAATGCCTGGGTGTTTCTGAAGCTCCCCTGAGAGTTTCTTGCTCTTTCATCAGCATGCTGAGGGTCAGAATTATATGAGCTGCTTTTTCAATAAGACTTTATTTAAGAACTCATGACAGCAGAGCTATGCCAAGTTCAGAAATCCTCAGCACAGAATTCTTTGGTTTCTCAAATTTTACAGGAGATTTACAGATTTTTTTTTCTTTAATCCAGAGACCTGTGATGATTAGAGTGCAGGGGAAAGGGATCTCAATCTAGGAGGACAATAATTTATTATATTGTTTCATTTAACTGTTCAAGATGTGTATGAACACCCTAATCTCTGCATCCCATTCTTGATGGTGATTAAAAGAAAATGGGACTTTTTAAAACTTTAGAGTTCTCTCAGGAATTAGGTGGAGATGGCAATGTCTAGCAGGAAGGACAGCTGCTCTTTGAGTAATATAGATGCCTGAGCTCTAATGCCCAAAAGTGTGAAAAGAGTTTATTGGTTTTCCGTGGCAAATGGCTTTACCATTGAGTAAAATGAGATGCAAAAAAGTATATTAAAAAAAAAACATCTAGGAGAGTGATCATTGAGGAAAACATTTGTGCAAACCCATGTCTATTTCCACATCTTGGTCTTAGCAGTTACCAGTTACCTGCTTTCTCATAGATGCCAGTGTGTTCCTCCAAGAGTCAAAAGCAAAGCTCAGGAAAACATTGGTTTCTTACAGATAGTTCCAATGGTGTTGCAAGGTCAGGCGTACAGGAGACCTTCCAGGACACATTAAGAAACCTATTTCCAGCTGGCACTGAAAGTCATTAAACTTGTAATATCACTGATAAGAAGAAAACTTCTTATTTCTGATGTTTCCATCTGTCACTTGCCAGGAAAACCCGAGGACTCTAACCCATTAGATGAATCAGAAAACAGTATCCATATTTTTAATTACTACATGTAAGAATGAGAGGTTCTTTGAGAAAATATTATATGTTGAAAAGAAAGACTAAATAATGTACTGAGAGTGCTAGGCGCTGGAAGTGAAAAACAAACAAACAAAATCCACCATTTTAAAAGCTTCATTCTTGTAATTTGGAAACATGATTTTTCTTCTTTGCTTTTCCCATGATTCTACAGTGCTTGATATTAACATTGTGGTTTAATGAACATGAACAAAAGTGCTAAAATTTTATATTTCTTAATATTCTTTTTCAGGAATGACATCTCAGTATTGGAGCATGTCTGTTTCCTATGTATGTAAGAAGCAGCATAGTTGCACTTAGAAGGATTTATTAATGTTAAATAACCATCTCATCTGCATTGTATTTACCCAAGCTAATAACCATTTGTTGGGTAAACATTCCTTAGAAAGGAAACACAATCAGTCTGTTTAGTTTAGCAAGAAATCTATGGTTTGATAAAATAATCTCTTGAATAGTATGAAGAAATAGATATTAAGCTGCATTACAAAATCTGTTTGGGCTTGAGTAAAAATGCAAAGCATATTAACTGAGTAACTTTTTCCAGCAGACAGTATTCATGTGGTTCAGTGTACAACTTATGTGAACAGGCATTTAGTAACCATGCAATCTTTTGTTCTTTGTGAAGTTTGACAATGAAAAGCATGAGGTACTTCATGTGAATGGGTGAAAAAGTTTTTCAAAAGCATCTGAACAAACAGTCCAGAGTAGGAAGAAGCACTGAATGAACAGCTTGGAATCTGTGTTAGGTGCTGGACTGTGCCCTGTAAGGGCTGGGGGCTCTAATAACTTCATGTCTACTGACTGTCTCAGATGTTCTAACTCAAATAATTAGAATTACTTATATTCATAACTTCACCAGCAATCACATGTAAGAGTGATTTCAAAGGATCCCTGTTTCTCACACCTAATTTCCTCTCAATTGCCTTGATTTGACATTAATGTCCTTGGAGTTCATCACCCTTAAGTGTTTGGTCTTTAAAAAGATCTTGCTTTGAGTTTGGTTTATCTTTCTATCTTCAGAAGCTGTTTTATTTTATTACTGCTGCTTCTTTATTTTTTTCTGTCTCCATCGTATTCCTTCAGAAGTCTTGACCCCTCTTTGTTTCCTCAAATTGCCATGTAATTGTTCTTTTTGTTCCCTGACTGTTGTGATTGCATCTCCCCGATCTTCACATGTTGCTGTACTGCTGTGGAGTCATAGTACCAGTGGGCAGCTTAATTCTCCCTTTGTCGTGGACATTCCACACCACTGGAGAAGTTTGGAAATAAAGTCTATTGTACTTTGCAGTTGTGGCCTGTCAGAGTGTGGGAGACTAATGAAGAAATTGAAATTTGAGATGTGGTATTTTGCTATAGAGGTTTTATTTACTAGACTGTCATTTGTGGCTGAATCAGGACAGGGAGCTCACACATGTCATGGTTTTGGACAGTTCTTACAAGAATGTGATTTATTGCTGCTAGGTGACTCCTAGGGGAGGGGTGGGACTCCAGTTCTGCAGTAAGAGACTGGGAAGCAACCAAAAGGTTTCTCCTTCATGACCACACAGCTGATAATTTATTTTGGGATGTGTCTCTTTCACTTGTTTGTTCACTTTGGCTGCAGGAGTGTATCCTTTGGAGGAAATGTAGTTATGATATCAGTAAGAGAAGGAATGACTTCTAGGCCTTATGTAGCTGCTTGAAACTTTTCTTGCCTCCAGGCATTGGAACTTATGTTTAAAAAAAGAAAACAAACAGTTTGTGTATTTGAGCATATCAAAGGAAATGCCTTCATTGCTCATGCTAGCTATAAAAAGGCAGATTCTTCTTAGAAAATAGAAACCCATTGCATTTAGAATCCATCTTGCCGTTATGTTATGGTTCCTTTTACTTTTTAATTCTCTATTTGAAAATAATGATGTTTTAAATTTTGTAAGACTGCAACAGCTGCCTTTGCTCATTTTTATTCTCTCATGGAAGTGGAGCTTTCCTGCATCTACTATTATGATATTTTCTTCTGGGACATTAAAAATTGGCTGATGACTAGGGGTATGGAGTAAGAATAGAAATGGGTGAATTGAAGAATGTTTTTCTATCTATGTTTGGTAATAGGGGGGAAAGTGCAGCAAAAAGGCATTTAAAGAGAAAAGAATTTGAAATAGAATGTTTTAAGATTTTGCTTACAAACATCACTTTCTTTTAAAGGGATTATTTACTAAACTGAAATAATTTCAATTGCTTTGAAAAAAACATGCATATGGAAACATAAGGCTTCTTTCAGCCAGGTCTCCATTTATTTAAAGGCTTATCTCCTTTTTTCTTTCTAAAGAACTTGAAAATGGGGAAAGTAGATGCATTTGTAAAGTTTAAGCCTGTCCATTGTAGACATGCTTTCTGAAATATTAACTTAATTACCTTAAAACCTAAATTTGCATTGTTAGTGTCTCTTATGTAGAGTAGGAGCTTGCTTAGGAATTTCATTCTCCTTTGGGGTTAAGGGTGATGAGACTAATGTTTGAGTGGAATGATGTACCAGTCTGAAGGTCAGGTGCCCTGTGGAGAGACACAGAAAAGCATTGGCTGCAGCAGAGATAGTAAAGGCATCTTCATGAGACTGGAGCTAACTGCATTCAATTTAAATGGGTTCTTCTCTCAGCTGGATATATTAGAGTTTTTTTCACATTTTGCTCCAATTTAACATAAACTCTGGCTGCATGTTACTAATCTCGAAATGACTCCATTATTCAGACAGGCAAGAAAATTTGAAATGGGTTAGATATTTTAAATTTTTAAATATATTTTTAATTTCTTTCAGAATGTAGGGGATAGAAGGAGCCTGGAAAATTAGAGATTTCCTAAGCCTTAACTGTCTTCGTTCTTAGAAAAAGAAATGAGCATATGCCACTGAAGTTCTTCCCAGTAAATGGCCCAGATGATGATAGTGGGGGAAGCCTTTCTCAGCAGGGAGGGGAAGATATAATCATGTAATCTGACATTCTTAGGCAATGGTGTTGTATTACATCAGTCTGATTTGATACGGAACTATTGCTGAAATGGGGATGCAGCTCAAGTCTGTTTTTTTCCAGTCACACCTTGCAGACTAGCAGTAATGTAGTGAATCAGTTTCCAAAAGGATGCTCCTCTGTGGTTTTGGAAATTACTTCTGTTGGGCAAATAGGTTGGTTCCTGATAATTTGATCAAGTACAGGCTGGACCACTGAACATTGCTGCTGCTGAACAATTTCCTCCCTCTTGAAAAGAAATAAGTGTACAAGTTGGTGTTTGTCCTTGCCCAGGACACAGTTGTTGCCCAGACCAGTGCCACTGTTCTGATGCACACTGCCTCTGACAGCCCTATGTCCAAGACTTGATCCTTTGAGATTCTAATTCTGACTGGCTGTCTGAAAATAGGCTAAGGAATAAATGTTTAATTAAGGAAGGCTCCATGGAGTCCTTAGTGTGGTGGCAGTTTCCGTCTTGAAATTGCTGAATGCTGGTTCAAGGCCTTTTATCAACAGCATGGCAGAAGCACTGGCACTGTGTTAAGCACTGAGGTTAAGCATTTTGGCTGAAAACTGCCATCATTCCTAACTGACCCTCTGTGTAGCACTAGAAGCTAGAAGAAGTACCTCTCAGGAAGAGAAGTGATGGTGCGTTATTCAAATACTGCTATGCACGGTAATATTTAAAGGGAAGAAGGAGGGGTGAACACACTGCAAAGGGACAATCGAGAAGACATTGTGTTCAGGAGCTCAGAATTAATTCCCAAAGGGAAGGAATTTCTAGACAGTTACATTTGATGTTTTCCCTGTCCCACTTTGAATCTGAAATATCAGAAAGTAGCATGTGCATGGAAGGTAGATGAAAGGTGTGAATTATGGATACAACAATCACTGCAGCCTTGTTTAGTCCTTTGTATAAACAATACCCATTTAGAAGTCTACTAAAATGCAATAGTAGAAGAGTGTTTTTAATACAGAAAGTGTGTTTGCTCAGGATATGTGTAGTTTTAATCAAATGCCCAGCAGTTGCTAAAAGGTTCTTTTATATTAGAATAAGTACCTATGTAAGATTAAGGTCACTTAACAAGTACAGGGAATAGTAGGTGCTATATTTCTTCCTTTATAAAGTAATTACTACAACTTGCAACTGTTAAAGGCTCTGATCACTAGTTATCTAATGGGAAAATTAATTTAAGTCAGTGCTTTGGCAGGTGTTCATATTTTGTGGAAAGATCCATCTTCCAGATTGCTAATGAATGGCCAAGCAAGTCTCTCGATAGTTAATAATATTGCTTAATTGCCACAGTCAGATAAAGCTGCCATCTAATTTATTGCTATTCTCAGCATCTGAACACTAGAAGAATGATAAGCCATGAGAAAACCTTATGAGGTGGGTGGTTAGTTGAAGTCATTACCTGTAGTTTTATACATATCCTTCTCTATCAGGTGATCTTTCTAATATTTCCCTGCTTTGTCAGAAAATCAGACATGTGGCCATACCCCCTGCTGTCCCCACTTCCACTAAGCAGCTGTTTTCAAAATAATACACCTTCCCAAGGCACTGCACAGCCAGGAGTTTCTTCCTGGGTTTATGTATCCATAGTATGCTGGAAAAGGATGTTGTGTTTTCCTACATGCACCTAATGAAACATAATGCATCCATAAACATGCGTCAGTCAAACCTCTGGACTGCATGTAGCTTTTCAGTGCAGATGGAAGAAGTGCAGTGCTGTGTAGAGCATTCTGCAAAGGAAAAAGATTGCTAATCTGAGCAATCTAATGGTCAACAGAAGACACAAACTTCACTTAAGTAGTAAATGATTTGAGGGGAAAAAATCTTTGCAGGTGCTGGAATGGATAAAGAATAGTGTGTGACATGAAAACCTGTCTCAAACTCTGTCAGTCCTGCAGCAGGACAGGACTCAATTGTAAGCAAGTTTTACAACATTTTCTTAAAGTTCCATGTTCACTTGACAAGTAGAATCCTAGGGCTCCTTATCCAGGAGTGAACACAAGTATTCAGATTAAATACCAACAGTGTTAGGATTTTGCTTATCAAATCTTGTACTGTGCAGTATAGGAGGACTTCATCCATGCTCAGAACCATTTCCTTAATTAATTGTCTTTATCTGGGAGTTAATGGAAAAGGGGTTCATGGGTTTTTCGACTGTATGTGCTATTAAGCTGTCTGGAGACAGCTATGGCCTTTTTCAAATCTGCATCTCTCTGACAGTAGTAAATTCCCATGTCACTGCTCAGGAGCAAGTAGACAACAGAGGTGAAAAATTATGCTAATGAATTGCAATAACCACCTCCTTTTTATGAGAGCGCTTATGCATAAGATGCTGAATCCAAAGTGTTACATTACCTTGTACAGCTTTTTATTGGTAAGCTATAGCAACTAAATGCAGCTAGCAGTTAAATACAGCTTCATACTGCTGAAGAGGCTCTTTGGAACAAAGTGAAGTATACGGGCAAAATTGTTAAAGCGTTAGATAAGGTTCTCAGGTTACCATGGTTACATGAAAATTTTTGCATTGTATCATAGATTAGGATGCATAGGATGAAGTAGCCAAAACAACTACAAAGTCCAATGCATATAAACTACATTTCTAAACCACACAATGTTGCCAAATAGGAAGACAAATAGCTCAGGATATTGGCTGCTGACAAATCTATGAATCAATAAAGAGGGGCCTGAAGGAGATTTCGAATATATGCCATTTGAAAGTCTGCATTATTTTGAAGTTGCAGTCTTAATTTTTAAAGACAAATGAAGAAAGGGAAAAGAAGAAAAAACCTCAGTCATGTAAAGAGTGAAATTATTTTTGTAAGCTTTTTCCAGTATTGAAATCTGACATTTTGCTGTGAGACCTTCAACAAAGAAGGTTGATGAAACCTGGATAATACATTTCGTGCACTTAGGCTGGCAGTAGCACTTAAACTGGAAGCAGTTTATTCCCATGGAAACCTATTTGCATTTGGGCCAGAAGTGACTTTTTTCCCCCCTCTGTTAGCATTGCTGATGTTTTAGCATAATATAATTGCTGAATATTGACAGCAAATTTGAAAAGTATTTTTTAAATGTTAAGTAGCTGAGCATATGTAAAATGGAGATGTATTCTCTGCAATTTTTTTGTGTAGGATGGAGGCATGTAGATGAAAAATGCAGGGCAGCTTTTGATCTTCTATTATTTATGCCTAAAAGAAAGAAAAAATTGTGAATTAAAATCTGTTTATCCTAAACAATTTTTTTTTATACAGGTGACAAAAGAACTCAAACAGTACGACAACAAAATTATAGAGTGCAAGTTTGAGAACAACAGCTGGGTCTTCATGAGACAGAGGATAGACAAAAGCTTTCCAAATGCCTACAGCACTGCCATGGGTGAGTAGAACAATTTGCTTTAGAAGTTTCTCAGGCTAAAATGTTAATGTTTTATCTCTGTTCTGTTTTAAGTAGGAAAGGCACTCTGTGTTCGCATTTCTGGTCTGAGTCCTGACTCCCATAACTTATTAAAGTAATGCCTCATCTTGCAAATGCTTATGTCATCACTAGTTTTTAGATAGCATGAATCCTCTGGCTGCAGGGTTATTTGATAAAGTCAGTCAAACCAATACTCTGATACAGAATTTAACAGGTAACACAGAATCAAGAATCAAGTGCCTAAGTCTTTGCAGGACTGCAAACACTTGTGCAAAGATGACTTTAAATGGCAGGACATGCCTTTCAAGTCAGAGCCAAGAAAGTTTTTATTTACAATAGCATTGCTTCAGCTGACATCAGTGCTTAGCATTGTGTTGGCTTGCTGGGATGTAATGCAAACTGGCACATTATGAGTGGAATTAGTTAAACAAAAATATCCATTAGAATGCCAAAACCATTATTTGGCAGATGGGCTAGAAAATTAATAGGAGAAAAATGTCATCTTGAGTTTCAACAATAGTTACGCAAACAATGAAGCGGGGAAACTAATGAAAGGTGGGGGTATATTTATGCAGAGTTGTGAAACTTTTATGTTCCTCTACCAAAAAATACTTTGCCAAATAATGTAAATTAAAGAATGATATTTACTTTGAGGTAAAGTGTAAGAGTTTGAGTAGAAATGTGCAAGGATGAGTAGCAATAAACATATTGATACTGACTTTTGTTAAATGCCAAAATGAAATTTAATCATATTTAAGACCATGCTAATTACTAGGGCTGATGTAGGATTTTCTCTAGACCCTTCTACTTGTATTTCTGCCTGAGCAGTGAGTAGATTTTCTTGGATAAACACAATGTGGTCATTTTGTTAGGACATAATAAATCTATTGGCGCCTTAGGGAACCAGCACAAAATGTAGCTGAAATACTTGCTGAGCAGTCCTATCAGGAAAGAGGAATGGACCACAAAAGTCATACAAGTGCGACATGTCTTTGTGACCATGACCTAAATTTTTCTTCTCTGGTTCACCTTGGTGTTTCAATAGTTAGTTTTCCCTGGAGCTTTCTCTGTATTTTTTTTTTAATGAATAGCATATTCTTCTTTCCTTCATTCTTAAGAGCATTTGTATTTGTTCTTTTTCTCCTCTCATTTTCGCATTTTGTAGAGCAGTTTTGTTTTTCCTGACCTTTTTTTTAACAAAACACAGTGGACTTCCTAAAAATAAAAATTAAAAGAAAATTAAATGCTGCAGGAAGAATTTTTAAGATATATTTCAAATTTTCTATAGGAATTTTCTGAACAGAAAGTTTTCTTTTGGCTTTGAGGTTTCACTTTTGATCATTTTTCAAAATCTCCAAAAGTTATACTTTTATCATTTGAGACTTCTTTCTCTAGATCCTCTCTCCTCTATTAGCTTTCTCTTGATGAAAAATGCTGTTTATTTTTCCCCACGGTTGAAATAGCAACAAAATAAGCATCTGTCTGAATCTTGCTTTTGGACTTTGTTACCTTTCAAATTGAAAACAGGAGGTCTTTTTGTGTGATTAAGCTAAGGCAGTGCTCAAAAGTTGATATACCAGTTACATGAGTTACACTAGTTGCCATGAGACTGGAATTCTGTTCCTAAATTACTGGTAATCATAATGCTTCCCAACTGCTAAAGTCAAATACTGTGCAATTCTTAAAGCACCTTTTCACTAAAAATAGTGAGATAATTAAAAATAATTCTAGAAAGGTACTTTATTAATTGTAAAGTAATCCTTTGGTTCTGGGATTCTGAAGGAAAGAAAGGAATGTTTTGAGAATCATTGTTATTCATGACAATGCTACATTGCAAGTACATTTTAAGGAGTCCTAATGCTTAGTACTCTAGGGGGTCAGAAGATTGTTACGCATGGAAATTGCATCCTTACTGTGGCCAGCCCTTACATGCTATCAATTACCCTCTAATCATTTTGTGCTTTCTTCCAAGATAGTTGTAGGATTCCCACTTAATTTCATGCTCCTTTTTTCCTTTTTTTTTTTCTCCTCTAAGTCTCTCAGGAGGATTAATTAGGGGAAGACAAAGTTACATAGGAAGGCATTAAAAAACATTTCATTTGTTTAAAGTGAAGTAAGCCTATTTATTTGTTCCATAAAATCCCATGGACCATGACTTACAAACTGTGGTCTGGGGAGTTGTGTTAAGTACCCCAAGAGTGCCTCTACATGTGTGCCTTGGCCACCACACAGCACCATGGCTGGCGCTCCATCATATTGTCTGCTGGTCTAGACATGCCATTTGCTTGGTGTCAAGTCTTTCTGCTCCATGAAGGTATATGGGTTAAAAAAAAAAAAAGGACTGCACATTGCAAGTTTAGGGTATTTATAGTACTTACTGGTGAAAAAAATAAGCTACCGTAATTCAGACATTTTCAATATTAGAAGCCAGTCTTGTTTCCATCTACTTGGATTTGATGTGTGTTTCAAAGCTGTGTCTCACAAGGCCCTCGTTGCTGTTCCTTGCCTCAATAGGATGTCAGTTCTTGGTGCTTTTATAGTCACTTCAGGAAGCCTTACACACACAAATGCCTTCAGTTTGTTTTAGAAAGAGAGACTCCCATGAGAGTAGAGTCCATTGCACTGCTTTGCTTTCTGGGGGGCAGAGCAGAGATTCATGACTCCAGACACAACCACCTTGTCAAAGCGTGTGTTTAAAGCTTAATACTTGAGCCAGAGTATGTTGTTATTTTGCCAAGAGGGGGTGAAGTTATTGAAGTGTCGAGTAGAACAAATCAGTTTAGTTACATGAGAATGTGTTCTTTGTTCCCAGCTGTCTGCAACAGCATCCAGAATCCAGTGACGAAGGAGATGCTGTTTGAGTTCATTGACAGATGTGCAGCAGCTTCCCAAGGACAGACACGGAAGCACCACCTTGACCCTGACGCTGAACTCATGCCACCCCCGCCACCCAAAAGGCCTCGTACCATAACATAGGGCCTTGGTCTCTATGGAGGAGAGGAGCATGTGTGTACTGTTCTCCAGAAGGTGACACGCAAGTGTGGAGGCTGGGAAAACAGAGATCTGGATTGCTCTAAATACTTCTGTGTGTTTTTTGAGTTTGGTTTTTATTTTGTTTTGTTTTTCTGAATTCCACATACAAATGGACATTGTTTTGTAACTGATAAATTCAACCTTACCTTACGATATTTGAAGATTAAATTTCCAAAGGTTTAGACAAGAACCAAGTACAGTGAAGTCAGTGGAAAGCTGCCTTGTTTATATATGGATCTCTTTTCACCTTTAATTTATAATGTCAACAGTCTGGAACTGAGGAAATACTGGGATGCCGTACTTTTTAGGAGCCGTGTTTAAAAAAAGCAGAAGCTTTTTTTTACTGTTGTTATTAAACTGGCTGTGATTTGTCACCCATAGTATAACAGATCATAGTTTCCCTGCATTTCTGAGATTTGTGTTTAACAACAAACAGCAATGTTGTTTTTGTTCTCTGTTGATTAAAAACTAAGCCGCCTTAGGTTACTCTAATTTCAAAATTAGCTGGGTTTTTGTTGTTGGAATATTAAAAAAGTGAATTCTTCTTGTAAATATCATCGCTTTGATGAAACAAGGGAGTGTGCTGGATGTTTGCTTTTTCCCCATGTTTGAACCTAATGCCAAATGTATAGTGGGCTGATTTTAGCTTTGCCTTGTTATCTGTAGATCAGAAATGTACCAAATCCTTAGTATTAAGGTCTCTGTTAAAGAGACTGTTTCTAGTGCAGGGCTTAGTTCTCCACAGTGATACTATTGTAAATACTTCTAAAAAGTACACATCACTGTGATACACAAGAGTAATAAGCAGCGCTGATAATGAAGTTTTGCATCCAGGCACAAAATGGCAAAATAAATGCCAGGCAGCTCCTGTGTAAAGGAGAAGGTAATTTCAGTGGAAGAGAGCCACATCAGACAGGAAATCTCTTGATTTACATAATTGCAGGGCAGAAGTAAGTCCTTTTGGGGTGGTGGATGAGTGTCCCAGGGAAGACGACACTCATTTTCAAAGATGGGGTTGGCTGTCCTGTGGCATTGTGCTCATCCTCTGACTGACTTTCTTTCTTACCAAATGAAGAAGCACATGAATGCCCTAATGGCTTTTGTTGCAGCACACTGGCAGATGTTCATAATATTAGTTTTGAGAAGCTGCCGTCTGGCTGTCTAAGGGAGGAGTTGTTCTGAGCTGGGATTAATTGGAAACCAAATGCAGATTTTAAAGTTTGCTGTCCATTTATCAAGCAAGGATTGAATTGGCTCTTTCTATCATTTACTTAGTGTGTGAGTCATCCATGCATTCAGTAGTCTGATTAGTGAAGGTCATTAATTTGTTATAACTAAAATGCATTTCTGTTTAAATGAATTTTCATGTTTGTAAACAAAATTTACTCCTAGTTTGTTTTTTTTCTATATGAAAACTTTATGACTTTGCTTTGTGGTGGCTTCTCTGGTTGTTTCAACCTGTTGTATAAATGCACACGGCATCATTTAGATGGTGTTCCTGGTTTCTCTTTCTGGGATATTCCATATGTGTTTTAGAGAACTGAAGGAGTTATATAAGTTACTTTTTATACTACTATGGTAAAACTTGAGGGGAAAAATGCTTTCATCAAAGTTCTTTTTTTCAACTGTACATAGTTTCTGCACATTATCTATTGAAAAGATATAATATCACCTATGCAAGGTTGCAAAATGATCTCTTAAAAAGAGCCTTATAAATTTGATGTGAAAACCTATGCATCCTCTGTGCATCTTGCATTGAAACACACAGTTAATGATTTCTTTGCTCAGTATGAATAATTTCCCCCAGATTATACTTGTCAGTGAGATTGTCATAACATACACTTTGTCACTGATCTCCATGGTTCATGGCAATTGCAGTGTGTATGATAATTACAGCCTTTTCCGTGAGGTTAGGACATTTCATTTTTTTAAGAATGTGTCCGGGTTATTTCTGTCTTTCTCCTTCCCAGCTCTTGCATCTTGTATTTCAACAAGACCTGGCTTCTGATTTACCTTTACTCCAGAGCAGCAGCACTGCAAGCTGTCTTCCATGTGCATTCCACTAAGTCCATGTATGTGTTTTGGCCCTTGTATTTTGACAGTGTCTTTTTTCCCACTCTCGGTTTGAAATGGATATTTTTAAAGGAGTAATGATTCTGAGAAGGTGCAGAGCTCCACGTTCACATTTGACTGTCAAACTCATCTTGCACTGTGACCTGTAGCTTTTCAGAGAGGTCAATCACCTTTGCTTTTCTGGAAGGGGAGGCTCCTGGGGAAGGTTTGAATGAAGGTGGTGAAAACAAGTGGACTTTCACTTGGACCTGATGGGTTTAAAGCCATGAGAAACCTAAACCTCCTTTCTCTGCTACTAGATATTCAAGAGATTGAAGCTAAAAAGCAAAGAGTCTGTGCCGGGAAAATAATGATGATGATGAAAAACAATACCCTAACTTGTCTACTCTTTGGTGTACAGCATGATTTCATCCACTGTTTTGTCATTTGTTAAATATATAATTAAAATTTGGGTTCAGTGGAGTTTCCAGAAAATGTAAGTACATTCCTCTAAAAACCGTGTATTATGTATTTTAATAAAGTCAATGGTTTAAAATACTTTCCCTAAAGATGTATTTGCTTTTGATGCCTTTCCAGTGGTACTGTGGCACCAGTGCAAAGTACAAGGATACTTCAGTGTTACTGTTGTTTAGTCCTCCAAGAAAATGATCCACATTTTTCAGTGGCTTTTCTCTGAGGCAGGAGCCCTCCAGCCCAGTGGTGGCCATGATCCATTGTGCCCTTTCTAAGTGCAATTTGATTTTGCTGCAAATAGAGCCAGAAGGAAACCAATTGGTGCCTGAAGTACATATTCTATGACAGGCTAATGTTGTGTAGCTTATCCATTCAGTGTTAAGTGCAGCTGCATGAAAAGTTGTGCAAGAGGTCTGTAGGAGTCTTCCCTGACAATTTATCATTCCAGCATGACCCTACAGCTAGTGGCCCACTTACTTGGATCAGTCCCTGGATTTGTGTTGTGATAAGGCAGTTCAGTTTCATTTTTCAAGCTGCAGCTGTCTAGGTGGCATTTTTCAGGAGCTAAAAAGCCTATCTTGATTTTTTATAATTTCTTTCTAATTAAGATCCTGCCTCTGCTGCTGTTATGTTCCTGTTATGTGTACAATTCTTGTGATGCTTCTCTTAACCATTTCTGACTTTGCAGTGCTTCAGTGCAAATGCCAAACCAGATCTGACATTTGGGCACACCAGGAGAGGTATGGTAACTTCTCTATCCTCTGCTTAGTCCTCTGCTCTGCAGGCATTAAGGAAGGGGATTGATGTGCCTGCGCCAGCACACCACACTGTGTAGTTTTTGTTGACTTGGTTTTTCACTGGAGCAGTACTTCAGGATCCGTGCTCCTCTGCATGGCAGCTCTTCACTTCTGTGCCTAAGAGGTGTGACTTTATATTTACATAATGTGTAAGGCATAATTGTCTCTTACAACCTCAGAGTATTCTCAAAGGTGATGGCACAGCAAGGTAATTTCCTGGGATTCATCTATGCTCAGCAGAGAGAGAAAGGGAGCTGAAATCAGATTTGTTCCTCTTGCATCTCTCATGCAGATTTTTGTCTCTTCAATGCTTCCTCTCAGTTCTTTCTCAATCAGTATGATGTGTCACATTATATGTTACTCCCCTGTGTTATTTGGATTTTGTGAGCAAAGTGTTAATATTTTTATTTCATAGCATTGAAGCTCTTGCAATGTCAGTTAAATTTATAAGGTCATTAAAAATATCCAATTAGTTGGTCAAGAGTTATTTATTTTCAATAGATGATATTGGTTTCCATTAGTCCTCTGTCATGGTTTAACCCCAGCCAGCAGCCCAGCCCCACACAGCTGCTGCTAAATCCAAGCAGTCCTGCTAACTTGACTGGGAGAACATTCGGCTGAAATGCCTTCAATAGCCAGGCCACTTCTGTCCTATGCTACAGCACGAGTTTGCTCTCACTTTGCCTGGGGGCTGCTGCAGCTTCCAAGGCTCACAAACCCTGCAGGGGCTGCATTTCACCTGTACCCCTTTGTTTTCAGTGTCAAGTTTCTACACTGTGCTTCTGGCATAGTTTCCCAAGCTTGGGTTCCTCCTTATACCTACCTACCTGCTTCTCCAGTTGTCCTACGATGAGGTGTGAGGCTGAGAGAAGCCTGTGCCCTGTGCCTGACCCCCCAGTCATGTTCTTTGAGGGCTCCACTGGAGCCTGTACGCTCATCCCTGTATGAGCCAGCCGTGAGGATCCATGGTAGGGCAGTGCTGTCCCTGTCAGTCAGGCTTGCACAGGGAAATCAAAGCAGCAGCTACCAGCTGTGACAGCATTCATTGTATGAGCAAGGAGCCCTTTTCCCCTTCCCTCCCTCATGACCCCATCTCCCTATTTCATGTACAAATAAAAGTAAGACATACTCTTTACACTGACATCTGGATAAATTAGTTAATGTTTGCAGTGGGAGTATTGGTTAGTGCTCTCTCTGCTTCCCTGGTGAGGGTCTGCTGAGCTTCTGCAGAGATCTGTAGGGCTGAGGCTGGAGGTTGATTGAGACATTTACAAAACAGTTTTCCCTCAGTCGGGGCTCATTTTAATCTGATTTATTTCAATCCAGAGTCAGCAATGGGGGGGAGCGCATGAGTATGAACCTTTCCAAAAGTGTGAAAATACAGAAGACTGAACTTGATGAGGGAATGGTAATAATACTTTCTTTCAGTGTTGCAAAGAAACCTAAAGTAAATTTTAAGTGCAAACCATTTCCACTTCTCTTAGCACTGGATGTAAAAACAATAGACATTTTTCAATCAAATTATAGTCAAATCGACTCCCATTAGAGGAATTTATTTCATCAGAAATACTGTTCATCTCTCCTTTCTCCTTCCTCCACCCTCAGTATCTTTGTGTCTATTTGACTAGCAGAAAGCATACTAATTGGGTTCAGGAGCATTCATCTATGATACTTTGAGAAAATTAAGTTTTGATTAACTCTTCTACTCAGAACTTTCTCTAATGTGGGGAGATGATAGCATTATCATATGAAATAGGTCTGTAGAAATGCCAAGTACGTAACACTGGAGGAACAGTGTTTTGTTATTAAAACATACTTCAAAAGTTTCTGAACTAATTTAATCATCAATGCATGGGAAACTTTAATCCAAATAGTAAAAAATTTCCATTTAAAAAGATAAGATGGTTCAATAGAAAAAGCTTGGAAGAAGAGTACAAATTTCCACAGACTGCTATGGGTGCAGAAGGGGATGCTGAGTGTTTCTGTGGCCAGAAAATCAGTGCATTGCAGTGGGAGCAACTGGAGACCAGGCAACAATACAGGGGACACCATACAGTTGCTACAAGTCTGGTCTTGTGGAGGAAGGGGTGTGAAAGGCAGCCAGGATTGATTGTATCTCATGTATAGAAGAGGAAGGGAAGAGGTAGAATAATAGTGAGATGGCACTAGGAGTAGGGAACTTCAGTGGAAAAAGAGAGCAGAGCAGACATCAGTGCCACTGAGAAAAGAGGCATTTATACAGGAAAAGAAGTTGGTGAGCAGGGGAAGCAGAACAAGAGAAGGAGCAAGGGCTGGTGTGAGGGGTGAGGAGCTACCCTGGAGCCATGAGACTGCTGAGAGAGAGGGCTGGCAGCAGTGAGGGCTGACCAAGAGCCAGTGTGTTCATTGTGAGGTCCTAAAAGAGCAGAGTTACAGGTAAGACATTTTTCTTCTCACAGCTATGCCATTCCTGAGCTCCAAAAGCTTGGGGTTACAATTACATCCCTGGCCATGAGCACGCTCCCAGTTCACCAGGAGTAGCACAGTGAATGTGAGACACATCTCTGCATCAGAGCACAGGAGCATGCAGACACTTTTGAGCCCTTTTTAGGTAAATCTGTGTTATAGAAACCCATGTGCAGAGCCAACAGAGCTCCTTGTGACAGATTTTACTGTTGCAGCAGCTGGGTATGGCCTTGGCCTTCCTGCTGCCTACCCTGGCTGCATGGCAAGGGCAAACTGGACCAAGGGTAAACTGAACTCTCAAGTTGGGGCATGTGGGGCCAGTGCATTGCATGCTCCACTTTCCTCTTATCTCATATCCTGCCAATAAGAATACACACATTTTCCCTCTGTATGTATTAATTTCAGATGAAGAACTGAGCAGACTCCAGGACTAAAGAGGTAAAAGAATAAATACCAGACAGCTGTCTTTACCAAATACTGTTCTGGTGAACTCCAGATTAAGAAGCTTCATGGATGGGCCACAAGCGTGGCCATGTAGTATTTCTGCTGAAGTGGACCAAGAGAAAAACAAGTCTGCTGAGAGACTTGGCTTTGCAGGAACAAGAGGACACATTCAGGCTGGCACAGAAGGAGTGCAAAACCAGAAACATGTCTCTTTCCAGGGTAAACAAAAGCTCTGATTTATAGTGAGGTAAGATAAGATTAGAAAAACAATCTTAGTTTGATTTCCCCATGTCAGTTTGCTTGGCAGTCAGTCCTGTTTCATTGTATATTTTAGTACTTATAATCTCTTTTGGTTCGGTTGATAGACTATTGAATGCAGGATCTTTTTAATGGAGAATTCTGGTTTGACAATATGGAGGTTTGAGACCCATAAAATAATTGCTTGGAAAGCACTAAGGAGCAAAACAAGTCTCTTTCCTCCATCAGGCAGTGAAAAATGTCTCTGAAAGGTTTTCTGGTCTTTAAGCTGTGGTCTTCCAGAATAATTTACTTTCTCCTGCCATGGCAGTTTGTTCTTTTAACAGAAAAGATTTAGTATGTTACTCTTTGGCTGAGAAATCAATTGTATGAAATCGATGATAATTCTGCTGCCAGGTAATACTTATCCGTGTGAGTCACTGACCTGCTGCTATTCTGCAAAAATAATCTGCAGCAGGAAAATGCTGTAGTTTGAAGCAGCCGTGGTTGGCTTTGTGCATTTCACCATTTGCTGCTTTCATCAAATCTGTGTGTTTTATCCCTGAAACTAAGAGGAGCCTGTGCCAGCCAGTGTAACCAGCAGCTGGCCTTTCGCTTCCTCTTACAAACGTCAAGCAGAAAAACACAACCTCCTTTGGTTCTGGTGTCACAGCCAAGTCATTTTTCAAAAGTGCATGTAGCTAAATGAGGATGGTGACTTCCTGTTGCTGAGCCTGCTGCACCCATTAGAAGTGATGCTGGACTCTCCCTCCCTGTGGGACAAGCTGCCTGGTGCAGCCCCCCAGGCACAGTGGGAGCAGTGTGACTGCATTAGGGAAAAGGCTGCTGTTGCACCCTCCTTTCCAGCCCAATCTCCTCCAGCATTTGTAGCTGTAAAAGTACAAATTGGCTTTTTCCATCATGGCCTTACAAGAGCGTTGCCCCATGGAGGTGAGCTGAGACATTTGGATACTGACAGGCTTTGTGTGTTTCCCCACTGCACAGCTTTGGATCGCGCAGCTTGGTAACGCTCCTCAGTCCCCTGGGCTGAAGCTGGAGGCTTTAGAGGAGAAAGGCACAGGTGTCTGAAGGAGGTGCAAAATACCCCTCTTCGTTTCCCTCAAGGGCACCATTTTATCAGCAGGGAAGGCAAGTTGATGCCAGGGGAACAGGGGAGGGTGTTTAGCTCCAGTGAGAGGTGAAGTGCGTGGCTGGGTCATCCTGACCAGTGGAAATGGACTGACAGTCCATCAGTGGCAGGTACACATGTCTGAAGCAAAAGGAGGTCACTTTCAGCTACAGCTTTGCAGTTACCAACTCCTGTAACTCCTCTGTCTTCAATTTACAGAAGCCACAAAGCCCTTGACACAGAGTGGCTACACCAGCACTAAGGCCTTGTGGACTTGTGTATAATAACTGTTGTCCTTTTGAAATCTGTTTGTGCCACTGAGGCTTCTTGATGCTTCACAGAAAATTATAGACATGCTTGTCAAGATTTGGTCATGCTGGCCCAGAGCTGTGAAGGAACAGGGAGTGATCATGAGGCTTGGAGAAATGGAATGAGAACAGCAGCCTGTGACACTGGGACTCCTCACCCTACTGATGGAGAAAAGAGTTGAGCCTATGTACCTGTGTCCCTGTGGAGCACTGTGCAGCAGATACCAAATGCCTGCAACATCTGCTAACGATAGCTTTAAGGAGGAAAAAGATCAGCTTTCACTGATTATGAAATTCAAAATTTACTGCATTATGTAGCAGCTCCTGTTCAATCCGTAGGAAAAATATTTTCTGAGTTTGTGGAGATTTGACAAAAATGCCTATTCCACAAAGCCAGTTGTGAGCACAGAATGTTTCTGCTTTCACATACAGCTTCAGGAGGGAAAACAGAACAATTCCTGTACAGGCAGCTGGGTTATGAAAACTCACAGAGCATTGCCTGTGTGAAGAGAGTTTAAATGATGCACAAGGGACTGGTTAGTGTGTAATATGCAAATGCAAATCTATCCGTGAGGCATTACAACTACAAAATGTCTCACAATTATGCTTTTTTCCTGAGAAGTAATTTCTTACCATGGGTTCCTCCCGCCTTCACAGCAGCCCGGCTTCATTTCCCAAGTGAACTGGTTCTAGTCCTTTATCCTCTCTCCACTGTGCTAAAGCAAATGGACTGACAGCTGAAGGAGTTGTCACCTCTTGTGATGTACCTTAGAATCATAAAACTATTAAAGTGTTTTTTTAAGGACCTCTCAGGTTCTCTCTTGGTCCTCACCAAGTCCAGGTTTGTTGTGCTGCAAAAAGCATGCAAGGATTCTTTGCTTGCTAGATGCTGGCCAGCTAGTCTGTGGGGTAAATGGTGATCAGCAATGGCAATACAATGTCCAGATTATCCACACACACTATGTGCTGTTCAGTACAACAGTCAGCAGGCAGAATTCAGGAAATCTTTTCTGCACTTTTCATAAACTGAATTTTTTCATCTTTGTTAGATGAGTCTTGAAAATAGCTTGCAATACTCGGTGCAAATTGCTTCAGCCCAGAGACTGGAAGTGCTAAGACTCTTGTTTTCAAGTTCCTGGATAGATTCTAAGTGGCAATGGAACTCAATTCACATTCAAAGAGTGCTTGTTGTTCATTAAAATAAATGGTACCAGAGTGGCACATCACCTCCCTTGTGCCCAGCTGCAGGTACTTTAGTGACAGAATTCATTTTGACATTCAGGTGGGCAATCAGTGCCACAATCTCGGCTAAAGGTGACCTACAACACAAACTTTCATGTCTTGTTCTAGGCCATGGGATGCCAGCTAAGCCATTTTGTACCACAAATGAGAAATTCTGTTTAGCAGATATAACGGAAGGTTTTGTTCGGATTTAACTCCATGAAACATGGGTGATAATGTTGACAGAAAGTGACAGCACAGGAAAAATCTGGGTAAACAACAACCAAGGTAACTTTCAGGTAGATGTGGTCCTCATGAAACCGCAGAGGAGAGGGGGGGTATTGCTTTTTCTTTTGTGGAGCAGGATGTCAGTATCAACCATGCCAAATGGAACACCAAGCCTAAACTTACAGGTTCAGACCCCAGTTTGTGCCACCACAATTGTGGTGACAAGTCACACTAGTCCAAGGACTCACAAGGTCAGGCAGCAATGTGTGTGTACCCTTCCCCAGTGGTACGCATGCCCAAGGCCCAGCCTTTTGCTCTTGTTGATGGCAATGTGGAATTTTCTTTCAGTCCTTCACGGAGAGACACATTCATTGTGCTGGTGTTGAGTAAGGTGCAGAAAGATGGGACCAGCTGAAATGTGGCCAGATAATGGCTTTTGATACCTGCCTTTCAGGAGATTTATTAACAAATTACATGGGACAGGCACCTATCTGAAATGGCACTCCGTGAGCTCTGGCATTCACATTTTGTAATGAAGGCATTTCTGCTGCAGTGTGAGATAAAAACAACTCACTTCGTTCTCGTTTGTGCTACCAGCCACGTTGGTGTCTCAAGTATCTGTTCACACACAGGTGATGATATTCCCCCTGATGCTGTTTAAAGACTCCAAGATATTTTCGCAAAGTCACGGAATAGCTGAGATTGGAAGACACCTCCAGAGACTGTCTAGTCCAACCTCTTCTGAGGGTTGCCTTTTTGTAATTTTTTAATTGCACGTTAAAAATGAAAAAAATGTCAGAAGAGGAACATTAAAGAGTTCTGTTTCTCATTAAAACAGGACAGCTAATGTACATACAGTATGTTCAGTGGCAGCAATTAACTAGTCAACAAATTAACATCCAGAATAACATGTGAACAGCTGTTGTGCAGTGTCTCATGTGCACATACAGCACATATAGATTAAATCTGAAAGATAGCATCTCTAGAAGCCCATTGTCAATGTCCATCACCTCAAAGTTCTACAAGCAGGTGGTCTTTTTGAGGTTTTTAATTGGTGTCACAAATGCATTCATTGGCAATAATACTTAAAATAACATTCCGTGTTTCTGGAGTACCCTCTCTTCTGAGGTCACAAAGGTATTCACTGACACTGGATTATGCTCCTGCAAGATTGTTCTTGTCCTGTTTTGCAAACGGGGATAAAAAGTCAGAGGAGTTGCTATGTGGAATGCCATTTCCATGGCAAAGCCTACAGCTTCTCTCTGCTGAGCCATGGTCCTGTGACAGAGTACAAAATTGCCCTCCATGACATCCTAAAATCTTTTCCTGCATTTTCCCAAGGACGCGAGGTCTGAAGTACCCACAAGTGCATAAAGCCTGGAGTAATTAGAAGATGATTTTGCAAAAAATATCTCCAATCTCAGCCTTATATTTAAAACAGTATAATTTCCCAAATAGGAATGCAGTCTCATTCCTTCATATCTCTGATGCCTAAATCATTGCCACATCCGACATTCCCTAAATGGGAACTCAAAGCTTCTGGTGGCTCACAAAGTCTGCCTGTTTCTGTTTTGCTCAGTATTGAGGAAAAATCAATTGCTCCAGGTGTAGCAAACCATCTAAAATCAAAATACAGTGATGAGAAGGCAAGACCTTCTGTAGCCATGTTTTGGACTAGGGCTTCAATGTCCTGAAGGAGGGAAGACTGTCACAACCCAGGTGGCTGTGATGGCTCCTGTTGAAGGGAAGATCAATCAGCTAAGTTCAGGATGTGGTATCCAGGCAGGATCAGAGGCAGCTCACAGGCATTCAGTTGAGCTGATCTAACTTTTCTTGATTCCTCCTCTATTCCTCTGGATAAAGAAGAATTCAGCTTCATGACATCCATGTGATTGGATATGGGGGTAGCATTTTCTATTGCTGTAACTTCCTCAACACACAGGGCTCTGTTCCAAAATGCTGGTGGGTAGAGAGAATGATGTGTACGCTGAGATCCAGGGAATAAGCATACTTGTTATAGCTAGAAGGACTGCATACTAACTTGTCAGAATAAATGTTTGCCAAGACCATTGTTAATTCCCTAAACTTTCTGAAAATGAAAGAGAATATCAGCCCTAGCAAAATGTGATTGAAGTTAAGTGCTTTGATGTTTCTTAGAGAAATTTCTGGGTAATTTCTCAGCCATGTCTGTGCATACTGCAGAATTAAATATTTGTTTCAGCTTCACTGAGTCGCAAATTTCTCTGATACCTTGGTTATAGATTTCATGGCACAGTTTTGTCACTCATCAAAAACAGGGCATAATTAAGCTCCCTTTTGACATATTCCATGGGTCTGGCTCTGCCTCCATTTTGCAAGTGAATCTATTTATATGCTGTTCTCTGATTTACTTGGGCAGCTAATAATTCAAATAGCATTTCTATATCTTTCCAAGAAATAAATAATAGAAAAAAGGGAGTCCTGCTGTCAAGAGATTTTGTTTGAGGTGGTAACTTTCATTATTGCAGAACGTTTTTTGCTTGGCACTCTGTGCTTTAAACAGAACTGGTAATAAGTCATGCCTGTGAAGTGGATTAAGTTTTGTTATAATAGAAAACGATGTCAGAAAGTTACAGGAGTAAGTCCTAAACTGACTGGAGAGATGAGCACACCGTTTCCTCCCCCTGTTCTCCCATGCAAGTGTTGCATGTGAGAAGAGGCTGTTTTGAAGTCCCTGAACCCTCTTGTGAAGCCTTTGATTTGCTGAATTTCTCACTGTTCTTCCTTTTGATTCGATAACCATGTAAGAGGTTAAATGAGGACATTGGTTGCCTCTATGTAGCACGCTGCATTTCAAAGGTAGATGGAAATAGATATTAGAAGGTTTTACTGTACCCGAGCTGTATCTTAATCAGCTTCATAGATGATTTTTCTCTCAAAGTCTCACTGAGGAAAGGAGATTTTATTGTTCTAGACATGAGTGTTCATTAGGGCTGAGAGGGAAATGGTAAGGTAACTTACAGTTCCCTTTGTAAGTTGCTCTGCCAACCCCTAGTAAGATATCTAACACCTCCTCTGCTGTGATAGAGCTGTCACTGGACAGAGGGGATTTGAATAGTGACTGATGGGCCAGACATTGTGCCTTAGAGACTGAGCTGGATGGATTTTTCACAAATGAGCAACTTCATAACGAGTTAGATATAAATTTTTTTCCCCTAGTCTGTGTAATATCCTGCTTTGTAGCTTCCTGTGATTAAGAGAAGGTTTGGATGGAATCAAAACCCTTTTCTGAATCCATGTGGTCTCTAATGAAATGATTCAGTTAGTCTCTTCAGTCTCAACTGACTTGACTTTTCCAGAAAGTACAAGTCATCCCTCTTCAACACCCCTCTGAAGGACTTCAGCCATCCAGAACCTGCAGAAAACTCATCTGGATCACTGTTTGTGTATCCAAACAGTCTTTACAACTTTTTCACATTGGCAGAAGATAGTGCTGTGTTGTTAAAATAATCTTTCCTTGCCGTCTTGCCACAGGATTCACTTTCTGGAAATGACATTGTTGGCAATGGGATGGTAGAACTTTGGAAAAGTCATTAACGCAGTCTGCTCTTCCTGAAAAAGTATCCCTTTGCAAGCCATCTGCTCAGCCTGGACAAGCTTTGTTCTTCTCATAGGTCATCTGAGGATTTGAAAGGAAAGAACACAATCAAAGTCATGCAGACACAGCACTTCATGTCAGGCTAACAACCAGCCTAGACCTGCCATCAGAGAGGCAGGAGCAGAGTCAAACTCAGAGCTCATGTGGGGTGGTAAAGTTTGCTGCACCAGCAAACTTTGTCAGGAGGGCCAATTGTCTGGTCAGTTCACAGGGAAGCATCAGTTGCTCAGAAAAGAAGAGCCAGCCCCTGTAACAGACAGGTACAATAGACATAAGTAGCAGAGAAAAATGGTTTTGGTATTGTAAGATATGAAAATTGGATTTGATACTGTGATTAAAAACAATTGTTGCAGTTGTGCCTTCACCAATAAAGGGTCGTTTCTCTACAGATCTTCAGTGAAGCAGCTCAGGAAGGTGATGTTGAGTGTGCAGGAAGCTGGGAGCACAAGCACTGGTGCTGTTCAGGAATACTGAGGGCTCAGCCCTCAATGGGGCACATTAATCCTCTGGCACAGAAAGGTGGGACTCCTCATTAGCTGGGTCATTGCTGCTTGACCTTGTCCTGTTCTGAGAGTAGAGCAAAATATTCCAACACTTTTATTGTCTGCTTTTTGATCAGTGAAGAACTTTTTCCCACCTTGACTGATATTTGAACTTAGTTTGTTGTGCTGCTGGTTAGTAATTCCAGACATTTCAGAAAGAAATACTTAGCCATAGACATATGTCACAGTCTGAAATTAAAGCTCAATTTAGTTTAATTGTCCTTGATTTTATCAAGCATTCAAAATGACTGACTGATTTCACATGCAGAAAATAAATAGGGAGAGCAGCACAGAAACATCTTTCTCTTTATGGTAGTGATTTTATAGAGTTTTCTGTATAAAATCCAAAAGATCTTTTGAATTTTCCCATCTTCCAAAAGATTTTTTGTTTGTTCTGAACCTGATTAAATCTCTTCAATTAAGGCTACTTTGGTAGTGTAAGAGGCCAATATAATTTGTGCAAAGGCATGGAATAGTTTCTTAGCATGGTATAAACACATCTTGGGGTGATGATAGTTTTTGTATTAGTTTGCTAATACTTCAATGTTCCCTGAAGAGGCAGGCGATTCAAAGACCTGTGCAGCTCAGACAGGATTAATGGATCCAGCTTGGCAATTAATCTTGGCCTTTGAGTGAAAGTGACATCCTCCCACTTTCTCTAAAATCATGTGGCCACTTCAGGCTGTTTTGGGAAGATTTTCCAGAGATAACCTGAATTCTGCAATATTATTCTGTTCACAGAAATTCTGCTGCTGCTGTTATTGTTGCAGAATCCCAGAGTGAGGGGGATGAGAAAGGAAGAAGCTGGAGGAGGTAGTTGCAAGAACTGTTACTGGATTTTTATTCTTTTATTAGTTTCTGACCTTGTGTCCAGGAGCCCCCATGGTGGCCTGAGACCCACTGACAGAAGCCATGCTGTGAAGATCTCTCAGTCTGCTCTGAGAAGGGAAGGAGGTGAAAACCAGTGGTGGATTGAAACGACATCACCTTCCACCACACTGTGTCACGAGAAATGAGCACAAACCCCCGGACTTGCAGCAATGGAGGGAGAGATGGCAGGTCCTGCCTCGTGTATCAAGGCAAGTACTGAGCAGGCAGCAGGGAGTCTATATTGTTTGGATGGATGTGGCTCCCTACTGGAATCTTCAGCCTCCTGGGTGCTCTGAAGCTGTCACTAATATCAGTGGGAGGTCTGTGTCCTACAGGAACCCAATTTACACACTCGAAATACTCTCTGGGCCAGACATCATCCTTTTGTTGCATCAGTGCCTAAGGTTTTTTAGCTGAATATGGCTCCAAGGCTACTACAACCTTTTCAGCTTGCCTGGGGATCTTTAGGTGTTTTATCCTCCTTGTGTCCCAGCCCAGTCTCAGGCTCATTTGTGGGTTGTCTGGCTGTCCCAGCTGGGCGTGTTGAGCCCTGCAGACAGGATGGGCATGCAGGGTGTGTTGTGCTTTCCAGAACTACCTGCCTCTCTGTAATTTTTCAGAGCCGAATCTGTTGCACAGCCCTTGCTGCAGCAGGATCTGAGGATTCTGTGAGCAAGCAGAGGGAAGAAGCAGGCTCCTGGTAGCCAGCACTTCATGCAGCCCATTCTGGATGAAGCAGGCTCCTGGGACCCAGCGCTCCATGCAGCCCATTCTGGATGAAGCAGGCTCCTGGTACCCAGCACTTCATGCAGCCTGTTCTGGATGAAGCAGGCTCCTGGTACTCAGTGCTCCATGCAGCCTGTTCTGGATGCTGTCCCTGCCTGGGCTCCTGGACCTGAGGAGGGATCGGTGCCCTGGGCATCCTCGGTGGCAGCAGACTGCTCCTTCTGCAGGGCCTCCTGCTCAGCTGGCCAAGCCTGCTCCATGACATCACGGCAGCCGTGTCCAAGGGGACAGACGGCAGCTCTGCCCCCGGCAGCTCCTCTGACCCGCACACTGCTGGGGAGCAGGGCCAGGGACGCAGCGCTTCCCCCAGCAGGAGTCAGTGGCAGCGGCTTTTACTCGGGATCCACTGAGCTCCTTTACAGAGCACCAAAAGTATTTTATTAGCTAGGTCTGGATAAGCTTCCTCTCCCAAGCAGTTCCAGACAGGATGCTTTCTCACTTACTAAAGATCTGAGGATCATGTTCTCCATTGTTGGAAACTGTCCTACTTCCTTTCATTCCTGAGGAGCTGCAACAGACTATACCAGAAGAGGATGTGTTTCCTTAGTTTCTTCTTAATGATAGGAAGGAGGTGAAATTTTCTTGCTAGGAATTGATATCTTTTTTAAAATTCTTTTGTGTAAAGAGAGGGAAATAATGTAACACAAAATTTTTTGAAAGTTTGTAGTACACGAATTACCTCTGTTACCTTTCTTGTTTTTTATAGCTTTGACATAAGACATATGATTCAATTTGGATTAAAACAGAAATGAGCTCGTTTTGCTCCTACACATTTCTTTAAAAGCCTGCACATTCTGCTTTTGATATTTTCCTACCAGACCATTTCTGAAGAGAATACGGCTGCCTCTGGCTTTTAAAAAGTTTAGCTGCTGTTTTTGAAAGCTTCAGAACCAATCTAATCCATTTTATACGCACATGTGTGTGCGTGCATGCATGGAAGTTTGTGTATGAAAAGCTAACATACACATATATCTGTTTGGAGGGTTTTTTTTGTTTTGGTTTTTTTTTTGGCATGTGTTTTTGTGGGTTTTTTTTGTTGTTGTTTTTGGGTTTCTTTTGGGTTTTTTTTTTTGTTCGTGGGTTTTTTTGTTTTTTTAGTTTTTTGTTGTGTTTTGTTTTTTGTTTTAATTTTCTGCACTATTTTCAGTCTCTTTCTTTGTTGTATGTCATGCTTTGGATATTTCTAATTTCATTTGGGGGAAAACCAAAAAAAGCAGCCAAACTGAATCCCCAACTCAAGAAAAGTGTAGCCATGCAGAATTCAGTTACAGGCCAGCCAAGAGAAATTCACCTTGCAGTTCATCCTTGAGCCATTCCCACCTTCTCTCTCTCCTTTGTCTCTCCAGTGATGTCCCATCCCAGATGAAGGGACAACCAGCCCTGTATGGTTGCACAAATGATGATTTGAGGCACAGCATGCTGTGCATGTACCTCTGCAGTGCTTTCCAGCCATGGGCAGAAGCCTGGGAGGGTAGGCAGAGGCCCCTGGAGATGCTCCAGGACCCAGCATCATGGAGACACACAGGCAGCCACCTCGGCACCTGGCTGTGCTCTCACTTCTGCGAGGCAGCATCATCCCACTTGCTATTCTTGTTCATGCGGTTTTGACTGGCTGCTTGCATTACCCCAACAGCCTGAAAAGTGATTATTTCCGCTGATGGCACCACAGGACCTCCTGGCAAAGTGAATGCTGCTTCAGCAGCAGATTCAGTTTTCCCCAGGACACAGAAACCTGTGTGATATGGGGCAGCACAGCTGGAAATCAGATGCCAGCCTCCATCAGACAAACCAGCAGGCACGGGTGCCGAACAGGCTCAGCTATGGCACAAAGGCTGCGGTGGAATTGCCGCTGTTGTGAATGCTCAAGGTGCCCATGAGCAGCCATGAAGTTTTTCTCCAAAGTCACAGTAGGTGTGACTGAGCATTTCCCTGAAAATAAGTCAGCTTTGCTCGTGGTAGAGCAGAGAGACGTGCAGGCACAATCAGCAAACACCCATGTTTCCCTTGGCATGACTCTCCTGATCCCCCAGGGGATCAAAGGCACCCAGTCTGCCTGTCAGTGACTCAAGCTGAAATCCAGCCCTGCTGCCAGACTGAAAACTGCTCAGGGAGGCAGGAGGGATTCACGAACCCCCTGTGCCTGTGATGGCCTTGGTCACTGTGAGGCGACCTTCTGGAGGCTTCCACCCACACCCACCATATCCTGCAGATTCAGGGAAAGCTGGTCTTTCACTGAGGGCTATGAGGGCTTCTTCAGGTGAGGGAACAGAAATTTTACTTGATTTCCCTCCCCTTGCTATCCCCAGCTACCATTTGGGGGAGTGTTATCCCTATGGCCACAGCCTTTTCTGGTACAGCAACTTGCTCTGATAGGGAGCAGAGGAATCAAGCTGGTGGCAGCAATGGGCACAGCAGAACCCAAAGCATTTGTGGCCAAAGTGGCTTTCATGGTGTTCAATTGGCTTGGAAATTGTCCCATTAGGGAGAACTTCCCCATTGCCTCTCCCCACAGCCCCCCTGGGTGCGATGCACTCTTTCTCACTATGGCCACACACCTAACCCAAGACCCCAGGCTGCCACCCAGAAACACCTTCCCTGAGCTGCTGCTGCTGCTGTGGCACAGACCTGTGGGTGCTAATGCAATGCAGAAGAGCCATGAAGCTCTCATCTGTCAGCCCTAGGTACGAATTTAAATTAAATCTCATTTAGCTCGGTGCTCCCTTTTGATTTATTGGCAAGCGTTTCTCACTGTTTGAGCCTTGTTATATTTCTAGCAAACACTTCACTGACCAGCTGTTCCTATTAAGTCAAAAGAGTGCTGCAGAGTGGGGTCATTGCTGCCTCACTTTTGGTGGCTCTCCTGCACAGTCCCCACAGAGCTCTCTTGGGGAGGGAATTATACCCATTGCTCCGTGAGATGCCTTGCTAATGCCAGTGAAGCATTCTAGGTTTTGAGCCTCTGTCTCCCCCAGTTCTCGCATATTTTTGTGCTATGAATCAAAAAAACACCTCATAAGCTCCCTGTCAACTGATGGGGCAGGGTAGTTTTCCACTTCAGGCCTTTCTTCTTGCCATTCCATCTTGCTTGCCATGAACCAGTCAGTCATTTTCAGGTGGCTGCGGAGGCAACGTCTCAGGTCTGCAGTGCAGTTGCAAACATTAATCATTTAGAAGTCAGACTTTGTTTCTGTACTTACAGATCTCAGTGAAGAAACTCCAAAGTATTAGTGTTTTACATGCAAAATAGGATAGCTTTAGCATCCAGGCACATCTCATACATGCAGTAAAGATGACAGAGCTTTGAAATCTCCTTATTTATCACAGTAATGCTATTTTACATTTAGATTGTGTCTCCCTGCTGAAGGATATCAGGGTAGCTCATAAACAACATACACACTTTAATAATACATCATGGAAGCACAGCATCCTCTGGGGTGGACAGAAAAACCCAAGGAGAACTCAGTGCATAGCATGGAAAGAAACTTGTCTCAAGGCAGAAAGAGAAGTCACGATGCTTATGCAACACTCAGAACTCTACTGCTGTGGAGAGGAAAAAAAAACCAAACAGCACTGTTTTTTAAAGTTTTCATCAAAAAACCACTACATGGTGAACTCTGTGGAATTCAATTTATCGAGCTCTCAGGATCACAAGTTAGGTCAGCCTTGCCAGGAATTGATGCAGTTTGTAAGTAATCCAAACTTGAGGTGTCAGAGCACTGTTACATTTCCCTGATCTCTTGCCTTGCCTTATTGTTTATTCATGTGGCACCGCATAGCTGTGCTTGGGGCAGGAAAGACACTACTTCCACCCCAGAAGCAGCAATTTGATCTAAAACTGAGAAAGCTTAGGAGCTGAGGACCCTCCTTCCCACTCCAGGTGTGGAGTTAGTAACACACTATTGTTTCGAAGTGTGTGTGTGTTATTGGTGTTAGGAAGGATCTTTGCTCTTCCCTTCCAGCTGAATTGAGTGTGTCATGCAGCTAACAGTCCAGTGTCGAATCTGGGCCAGGATTTTGGGAAGCCAAGTGCATGACTGCCATTCAGTGCTGAGAACAATAGAAAAGTTGGTCCTGACTTGCATTTGGAAAGGGTCTTTCCACCAAAATAGGCAAGACTGTTCTAATCTTCATTCAGCAAAATCCTCTTACCAATTAGTTTTGAGTGAGATATTGGAAAGATTTGAGCCCACATCAAGGCCAGGGCTTTTTCTAGAATGTACTTTCTGATGTTAGAAATGCTAGATACATTGGAAGAATAGCTGGGAGCACTTTATCTTTCTTTTAACCTGTTGATTGAAAAATTATCCAATATGGATTTTTGCAACTCTCTTACAGGAACCTGTATGCAAACATCAAAATGGTAGAGAATAATAGAGTATTTAAAATTTAGACTCAAAAGATTTAAGACCACAAAATAAAATCCTATCTGCAGTAGGGAAGACATCATCCATCTCTGCCCTGTCAGCCATAGTTAGACTTTGTTAGCTCCCATTAAACTCTTTGCAGATCTGAACTTTTCATCGTCTTTGTAATTCTAGGCAAGTAGCAAATTGGCTTAAAAATGTAGAAGCTGTCCTTATGTGTATGCACGCTTGCTTCTGCCTTCAGCTTTCAAGCATCTGAAGGCATCCATTAGATTAGTTATCATGTTAATAAGTAGATTTTAGAAATGCAGCATATTCACAGCTCTCACTTGGACAAATCTCAAGTGATTGGAGGCTTTGGTCTAGATATATCAGGGAACTGACCTCCATCCCTGAAAGTGTAACTTTGAGCTCATTTTATCTGCCACACAGAGAGAGGGGAATCTGTGTGCCCTGGTAGCAAGTAAAATTGAAAGCTACGTGGGAGATTAGAGATGGCTCTGTCTGATACTGAATTGCCATGCCTGGTGAGGAAAGGAGAGGGTGGTTATTGAAGGAGATACATTTTTCTGGGGAGGGAAAAAGCAAAAAGGAAACAGCCCTTCTGGATCTTTCTCAAGGTAGCAGAGGATTCTTGCCCCTGTTATTACTCATCCCCCGGCCCAGGTTATGGGCCAGGCTGTCCACGCACTATGTGGAGACAGAGAGGACTATCTGTCAGTCATGCATGAGAAGCTGGGGGCTTTTTGTGGGGTAAGGGAAGCTCTAGTTAAAAAAAATTAGCCATCAAACTGAAGGAATGGTGATTTCCCTGCTCCGGCATGGAATCAGCCCTTCTTTACATCCTGTTAAATCTCCTCTGCCAGAGATGACTCATCCCTGAGGTTCATAAAAATACTTCTGAAGAGCTGAGAGGTTTTTTTCCTCTTTTCCTTTCTTTCTTGTTTTTTTTTGTTTTTTTTTTACTGCTGAAGTGGACTCATAGCACTGAAAATATATTTACAAAATTATTCCCTAAGGATATTTCAGAATTGTGCTCTTTAATTCCATCATACTTTTAGCATAAATATAAGAATGTTTGTGACACAGGGGATACAGTGTCAGCAATGTGGGTAAGAAACACACTTGCAAAACCTGAATTTATGTTCAGTATTTTTGGAGAAAGGACAGGAATCTCATTTTCTGTTGTAGTAACTTGGTAGACATCATAGGCTTATCTAGGTTGCTTGCTTATTGTCAAAGAGAGGGCTGATCAGTTAACCACTGCCCTGTGTGCACAAGACAGCTGGGTGGGGAGCATCTTCCTTTTTAGTATGGGGTCCTATTAAGGGGCACCAACATCCTACAGTGAAAATAATGCCTTTTTTTCTTATGTGGAAAGAGATGCTGCAAGGCTGCATCGTGAGCACTCCCCATGGTCCCTGGGGTAGTCTACCTGTTCTGCAAGGTGTTGTTATGCCACGGGTGCACCAGGGAGCGTAGAAATTTGCTCCCCGAGCATTTTCTGTATTTCATTATCCATCAGGGCTGTGGTATGGGAGCTGACCGTGAGTTTTGTGTGCAGGATGAATCACAGCAGACTCAACCTGCTGCAGATGGGGGTGCTCAAAAAGCCCTGGCCCCCAAGAGGCTCTAAGTGACAGCACAGGTGACAACCTAAGCAGTTTTCTTCCCTGTGGAAGTGAGCAGCTACCAGCCAAGTGGCATCTTGGAATGAGTCACCGCTGTACTGAGCAGCATCATTATTTTGGGAATTCACTGACGGAAGCGTTTGCCCGTGTATTTTAAGGGCCTAACAATAAAATCGACACCATTATAACCAAACTTCACAGAGTTTGGCAGAGATCAGGAAAACTGTGAAGTTTCTATTTGCAAATGCCTTATTGATGTTATTCCAGTGCTTCTACCATTATCTCCTGCACATTCTCTATCCTTTCCTGCCACACATTTAGAAAGTAAATAAGCTCATCAGACACATGTTCCATTTTATGAGAGCAGAGATGCGCACAAGAGCACGAATGAATATGAATAGCCCATTTTTGGCACTACCCAAGCTTTGGAGCTGATTTGTATGACTCAGAAATAAATACTGTGCTAAAAGGACTCCTCCATAAAAATATGGATGGTGAAAGTAATGGAGAGAGGAGGAAACATTTTTCTCAGAAAATGGCTCTCCCTGAGACAGCTTCATGAGACATGTGGCAAGTTTTGATGTGGGCCTGGTTTGCATGGCAGCACTTCGGGCTTGCTGACAGCTCTCTGCCCAGGGAGCCATGCCACTGCTTCACACTGAACGAATGCCTTCAGAAAGGAGAAAAAATAGACTTGTCTTTGAAGGGAACAAAGATGAAAGGGAGTCTATAAAATTCTCAGCAACTGAAAGTAAATAATAATAAAAAAAGCCATACAGAGCTTTAATTTCCTTTCTGTTTTGGTTTTGTTTTGTTTTGTTTTTCTTAACACTTTCCCCATTTCACACTCTCAGCCTTAAATAAGGAAGTGGCCTTTAATACTGCATTTTCACACATGACAATAAAAAATTATTAGACTAGTTAGCATTATACATGGACTGAGAATAACTGTAAGCCTAATAAGGCTAGGGATGCTCCTAATATTTAGGTTTTTACCTATGTCTGCTTTTTAGGAATGATTTTAAAAGGAATTGTTTCTCCTACCATGTAGGCCATAAGATTGTCACGTTGCTACCAAAATATGGAAAATAATCCATGCACCAGGGCTGGTGTAAAATGGGCACCCAGAAAGCTCTTGGTTGTGCTGGATTGTCATTCCAAATACATAAGAAAAATGGGGTTTTTTTCACTGCAGAATTTTGGTGCCCCATGCTTTTTGGTAGAAGGGCTGTTAGCACTGTGCAGAAGCCCATAGGCATATCTCTAGCCCTGTGGATCCCAGATCCTCACCATCTCCCCCAAAATACAGACAGCTGTGGAGATCAGCTGGTTTTTGTGAATTCTTGGAACTCATAGAAGGGTGAATAGAAATTGAATCCATTTGTGGGAGATGGGAGACGCTTCTCTGCTGGATTGTGACTGCTATTTTGATAGCAGCCCTGGGTTTGCAAGGCTGCCTCTGTCTGGGTGCTAAGCCAGTCTACATGGTATCAGTTTATTCTTTCTATTGTACACTAAAAATGATGTGTGGGATGCCCCAAAGAGATCTCAGAGGGATTGTACCTTCACAGGCCATGCCTTCAAATCTTCACCAGTGGCTATTTTGACCTTGTAGCAGAGTAGATCCAAGTGTGCCAAGCCAAGAGAGCCTTAAGATCCACACTTTTTAAGACATGCAGAATAAGATGTAGAAAAAGTTTCCTTTAAAACTGTCTTTATTAAATCACAGCCAAGAATTTCTGAGGAGTCTTGGAAAGGAGAGAAGGCTTGAGTACTGCCTGGACTGACTCTGTCCAAGCAAGGAGAGGAGAAAAGTTTTGGCTCAGCTCTTTCCACAGCACTGGTTGATAATGCTTTCTACTATTGGAGATTATTGAGACAGGGTTAAGAGTTTTATTTAGTAAGTCTTTACTCCTTACTTCATTTTGGTGTGTTTTTTTCCTGGAAGACTAAACCAGAAAGCAGTGTTCCTACAGTGAATAAATACATCATAGGAACCAGAAACTAGAAAGGCTTCCTATCTGGTCAGCCTTTGAAGTCCTGCTGCACAAATAAAACAAATCTTTGAGAGAAATAGTGTGGATTTTGTGTCCAGCTGCCACACAGAAGGGAGTTGAGAAGTGGGCCTGGGTCTGACTGTGGTCCTGCTGTGCCAAAACCCTGGATGGGGAGGAAGGGACACACTGATTCTCTCAGGGCAGCTGGGCAGGGGATGCCAGGTCTCAGAGGAATGCTGGCCCTCAAAGAGCACCAACAGGGAGGAAAGGAAGGATCTATCCTCAGGTCCTGGGCTGTCGAAAATGGATTTTCAGGACCTGACTTACAAGCTCTTACTTGGTTTTAAGTGGATTCAACCAGAGGCTCACTACAATTGCTCATTGGTACATTATGGCCAGAGAGTGAGTAAAAGGCACAGAGTGATTTTCCTGTAGTGGGCAGCAGGTTTTTGCTGTACTTGTTATAAGCCTCTGGTCCACCTGTTGAACCCAGGGTTAATTTTGGGAGGAATTAATCTTTTGCACACCGGTGTCCATAGTGGCTTTGGGGAGGGCTTTATAGATCTGCAGATATCTGTGTGCACGTGGTAAAACACCAAAACATCCCCTTCCTCCTGAAGGGAAAAGAGCCTGTGTTTGAGAGAAGATCCACTCCAGAGCACCCCAGACAATGTCACAGCCCTGCCATGGCACACCCTGGCACCACCAGCCCTGCCTGTCCCTGCCCACCCCATGGGGCTCCCCCCACCTCTCCAGGCCCTGGACCCCATGTCACCCCCTGGCCACCAGCCCCTGCCCCATCAGCACTGCAGAGGGGCCAGTGCCAGCTCCCCACTGCCCTGCCCTGCTGGCCATGGGCTCCCTGAGCCAAGCCCACCCACAGGGGCACATCCCAGCCTGAGAACAGGCTCCTGGTAACCACTGAGCACACTGCAGGTGACATCCCAGGTACAGGCTCCCCTGGCTACTTTCTGTCATCATGGCTCTCCTGCTGTGCTGAAATCTCCCAAGGCAGGGAAGAAATACCTGGGTGGGTTGGGAATGCCATCATCCGTTACATTTCGAGCAGAAGACTTTTCTCTGAGAGCTGGTTGCTGATTTGAGACAAGTTGTTAATGAGGTGCAGGCATATACTCTCAGCCAACTATCTTGTACCATTTTGTTCCCTGGAATTAGGCGTGGCTTTCACTTCCAGCACCCCTTAAGGCACTGTGCTGGGGTTTCAGGCTTCAGCATGCTGGGCTTGAACTAACAGGGCAGCAGCACTGCTACATCTGTTCCATCTGGAGCTGTATGATACTGATTCACTTTTATTTTCCCCCTACAGCTTCAGCCACTGGAAATAAAGGGGTGCAAACAACGTCATCCCTTGTCATTGTGGTTACAGAAAATCCTGGAAAAGCAACTGAGAGTACATGTAGCTTTGAAAATCAGGATCCGAAACAAACAAAACTGTGCAACATTTATGAATAGATTTCAGTTAAGTCTCCCTGGTTTCAAGCCCAGCTACACGATTTCTCTAGGGGGAGGCAGGAGGAATGTGAATTTATGACTGTTGAATGTTCGAGCCTGTCAGAATTGTATTGAGTACTACAAAAAATGGATGGCTAGAAATAAATTTGGGTGTGAATAAGCTGTTTCCTCCACAGGTCTGGTTTACGCTGGCAGGGTGTGCTTAATGGTTGACTGGAGAAAAAAAAATGTGACAGACAGGATGGTTTCTTACAAGCTCCTCAGGGAATTTAAACACCAGCTCTGTTCTTCTTCCCTTTAATTCACCCTCTGGTCACCAGCAAAATAATTTAGATTCAAGCTTTGGGTTTAGGAGAATTACTGGTAGAAGGGGAAGGGTTAATTTATTTACTTGGGGTGATTTTCTGTTTATTTTGTTTTACTTTTTTAAGCCCCGATGTGAATTATCCGTTTTGGCAAGTGAATGAGAACAGTTGCATGTACTTGGTATTTTCTGTCACATACACTATTATTAGTAAGAAACACATTTGCTTTTGGGGCGCTAAGGACAAAAATAAGGCTGTTCACATCACCACCCCCCCTTATTAACTCTGTTAAAGCAATTGTGCTGGCATTTAAGGGAACAGGCAAATGCATTTGTTCAGTGGCAAATGTGATGCATTCAAATTCTTTTCACATGAAGAAGAAAACAGGGGCTTTCAGCACAGGGAATATAATAGCCAAGCTTTGGTAATGATTTCTAATATTTTAAAGAGAGAAGAGGGGAAAGAGATCTCATTTACTTGTTCCAGTGTGAAGGAAAGGGAACAGCTCTATTATCCAAAATCTCCTCTGGAGCTTTCAGTGCTATTTGGTGCACATTTTCTCTCCATGTGTAGACAGACCTGTCCTCAGTGAGAGCTCACTGGGCTGTGGCTTGGACTTTGTGTGCAATATGGACAGTATTGCTTTACCATCTAAGCACAAGGACAGGACATGTCTCCATAGCACAAAGTTTATCCGCTTGTAGGGCAGGATAGCTTTTCTAAGAATGAGCCCTATCATGATGCTCAGATGCTGTTGAGCTCTTTCTTTTGTCAACAGAGCTATCATCAGTCATAACAACATGGTAGGTCATCTTGCTGAGTACCCAAGCAGCTCAGATCATGGGGTGCTAAGTTTGCTTCCTTTCAGGGTGCTTTGCTCACTGTTATTGTCTTTAAATTTGGCCCAAATTAGGTTGGTTTGAAACTGTTGTGGCATTTTCCAACTCTATCACACTTCCTTTTCCTCTGGTATTAATTAAAAAGAATTCTTTGTCCTCCAGAACAGACTTCTGCTGCTCATCCCTCACTACTTGTCACTTACCTATTTGTCTCCATTTGTTGTGGAGAAAGTTGGTGGTTCTAAATCCAAGCAGGGATTTAATCTTGCCTCTCAGCATTGAGGGGAATGAAATGCAGTGGTGGAAAATGCTACAGTAACTGATGTACAGGACACATGTTTACTTTCTTTTAAACCAAAAATGCCCAAGCAGCTGGTAGTGATAACAAGCAAAATGCCTCTTTCTGGCTGATGGGGACAGAAAAGTCAGACAGATAAGGCAAAGAGATAATTTTACTTTACACTTAGCAATGAGGTATTTTTCCCGTCTGTTTCAAGGACTTTGGTCTTCATCCACCAGTCTTTAAATATATACTAAATAGCATTTAACAAGTGGCTTTTAAAATAGGGTGAACTTTTGCAAGGGGAGTATTTATAGAAGTAGCTATTTAGTTTGTTAGTAATTTTCGGTATTCATTTTGCTATTGCTGAATATATAGAACAGGATTATTCACCCACATTACCCAGCTGCTTCTGTTTGATAACACAATAAATATTGTGAGAGGTAAGTGTCTTTCCATGGTAATGACTGTGATGTCATGAGTCATGTGATGTCACAGGTATGAAGAAATGGAATCTGTGAGAAAGAGTTGTTTTTGAGACAGGAAATCCTGAAATGTAACTGTCTTGCATTATTGGTCAAACAATAGATTAAAATGCTATTCAATTAAGGAATATTGCAAGAAATTAATTTTCTGTGATGCACTTGAAAAATGCTTCCTGATATTGGAATTCATTAAAAACCCAATAGTATCTTATTAAAAGAAGCTGTGGTAATTTTCCAACTATTCTTTTCCTATGGATGAGACTTGGAGATGCCAGAAGCTTATAGAAGAAGGGAATATATTACAGTGTATTACAGTGCCTAGCAAAGAATACGTTTGGGAGGTGGGGTTGGGATTTTTTCATTTAGCTTGCTGGCAGTTGCCAGCTGAACTGGATATGCACTTGCTTTTCTGGGACTTACAGAATTACAAACAGCTGGGACTTACAGAATTACAAACTTGACACACATTTGCGTAAGATTTTTCTTGTGCTGCACCTCTGTGGAACTACAATGAAGCCATGCAAGGGAATATTCAGAAATGTAGGTTTTCAAAGAATCACAGAATCACAGAATTTCTAGGTTGGAAGAGACCTTTAAGATCATCGAGTCCAACACATGTTCTAACACCTCAACTAGATCATGGCACCAAGTGTGCCATGTGTGACCAAGCGTGTCAGGTGTACAAACCATCATCACTAGATGCTTCATTGAGTGTTTTGTGTAAAAGTCCTGTGACATGGTTTGAGTTGTCTAACCCAAAATGCTATTGGTTCTTCTCTTCAGAAGTCTGCTGAGATAATGTACCATTTCTCTAGCTCAGTAACGGGAAAAACCTCTTGAGCTGGACTTGTGCATGTGTATGATCAGCTGGTAATGAGCTAAATGGTCTCCACTGACAGCAACATCTACTTTTGTCTTTCTCCATTTGGTGGGGCTGCACATGAGCTGCTATACAAGAGAACATCACTTCATGCTAAGGGAAATATGCTGGGGAAAATCCATTTTGGATTTATGTTTAGAATATCCACAGATGTCTGCTCAAGTTTTCCATTTCACAAACTCTTGTAGTCAGGCTGAAAACGTAACTGCAGCTGGGATCAATGGGCAAACTTACAGATATTTTATCTCTTGGATCAAAAGAGTATGGGCAGGGCAAAAAAATACCAGGAAAATTTTAACAGCAAAACCAAATGCAGGAAGACAACTATTAAAGATTTCCTGGTATTTTTTAGCTGAGGATCTTCTCCAGCAAGTCTCCATTAACACATGGAGACAACACAATGTCCTCCAGTGCTATGGATCAACCAACTTGCTCCACCAGCGGGTTGACTTCCACTACATTGGCATAACTGTGAATGCTAATAACTGAGAGGAGGTTGATACCTGAAAAATATGTCTGGAGATGGCAGCACTCATTCAATCTGGCCAAGAAATTATCACTAAAAGCAAGAAGAAATTATGGGCTTGGAGAGTCTGCCAAGAACTAGCTGGGACGAGCTGTGATGCGCTTCAAACTCAGGCTAACCCCACACTGACCAGCTAGAGCTTGAGGTGGCAGAGGGAGCCTGTCTCTGCGATACTGTGTGCCTCTGAGTGCTGGATAGGCAGCACACAACACCATGGGTAAGCTGCATGAGGCCAGCACTTCTGGAATTACAAGGCAGAGAGAAGCACTGCCAGTGTTGAGTTTTCCAGGAAAATGGAAACAGGTAAGCGAGGAAAGTACAAAGTCAGCTTTAGGTCAGCTCTGCAGAGGAAAAAGAACAAAATAGGCAGCTTTATTTTTCACAACTGCTGATCCTGAAGATGTTTTTAATCATTTTCTATCCACTCAGACAGAGAAAGTTATCTGTGAAACTGCTACAAATATTTGAAAAGTGTTGCGCTGCCCTTGAAATGAGCAGTATGTTTTTAAACTGATACTGTACAGAGAAGGTGAAGGCCTAACATAGTCTGTGATTGATCTAAGGTTTCCCAGTCAATCTTGTAATTTCAGGGATGGTAAAACAGCAGCTTGTTATCTGTAAAAAAGAAACTTGCCCCAAACCCTTAAATTCCAAGACAGTAAGAGTGGGAAAGAAAGAAGTACCACTGTGAAGATAATTAACCCTTGACAACAAAACAAAAATTTCTTGCACAAAGGACAGCTACCTAGCTCACATTGAAGCTTAGGGCAAGTGTTAATACTCCTATAATTGACTTATAGATTATCTGAAATATCTTACCAGAAAAGAAAAAAGCAAGTCCCCAGTCCCTAAACCAAAGGCCACAAAAGCCATGGAGCCATGGAGCTTCCTGAAGTATGGGAAAAGCACAAGGCATGACTAAGAGCCAGTGACTGAAAAGAAACATCCAGGAGCTGCAATGACTTTCTTGTCTCGCTGGAACATGCAAGTATCAGAAGTCATGAAAACAGAAAGAGCATTTGAATGCCTTCTGTGGGATTCCTTTTTCCTCTACCCCTTATTTTTTCCTTCACACACATGAAGGAGGAGAAGAAGTTTCTGGTGAACCTGTTTGCATACCTGGTTGCATACCTGTTAAGTTCCAATGCCACAGGAGTTGCCTGGGTTGAAGCTGCCCTTTAGTGGTGCCAGAAATTTTTCTGGATGTGACTGTGATTTCTGAACACTGTCAGTGCCCAAGTATGAGAGTAAATGATGTCATCAGAGAATGGTGTCAGGTCCTGTTTGCTCAGAGGTGTTCTTCTTAATAGTGTTGGAGGAGATGCTAAATGGGTTGACCTGAAACCAAGTGCTGTACCAAGAATGTCCTAGACAGCCTGCTGGGAACAAGGGCACAGGCTTTACACACAGTGTTACTGGCACAAAGAGGAATTTTCAGATGTACTGTCAGAAAAAGGATAAATTTTATTCCCACTGAGGGTTTATTAGAGATGGGTGTAAGAGTAAGTTATAAAATGTGAGAAATGTATTGATGTTAATAGAGGTAATATGTATCAGTGTTGAGTCCCTTTCAAGGGACACCATTACTGGAGTGGCTGTGGATCAAAAGTAGTGAGAAGCGTTTGAGGACATCTTCCAAGTGACTGAGTGACATTTATCCTACTGCTCACTACTAGATAAAATGGTGAGAATCCCCTGGATTGTCAGTCCAGCAAAAGTTACCTTCAACTTCAGGTAAAAAAAGGAATGGAAGGAAGGTGCATGGATCTAGTACTCACTGCTGGGGTAAGAACAGGAGAAATAAGCCTCTGAGAAGAAAAACAAACAAAAAACCCCAACCCCCTCAAGAAAGCCAAGGAAAATTGTATAGCAATATCAAGAGCTGCTGAGATATAGCAGTGTTACCTAACCCTGGAAACGAAGAGGGGTGATCAGGTTCAGAGGCTCTTGACTGAATAGGGAGATTTACCTCAAATACGCTGCCTACAACTCTCTAAACTGAGAATGTTTCAAGTCCCTGGTTTTTCCAGTCCAAAAATTTAGGGGGGAAGAGGTAGTTCGATGACAGAAAATTGCTGGAGAACAGGACTGTTAAAATGGGAGTTTACAAACTCTGAATGTATGATTAGCCTGCAAAATCAAACATATGCCACAATTTATAGCTCCCATCTTATCCAAGACTGTCTTGAGCAGACGACACCTACACTGGGGACCAGAACTAAAGTGCTGATTCTGTGTTCCTGTGTACATGTTGGATTATTGTCAGAAAGAAATTAAACAGAAACAATCCAGGGGGTTTGTATCTCTCCCCTCCCAGGCTGTAACTCAGTAACTGGGCTGACCGAAGGATTTTCTGCCTGCCCTTCTGTCTCACTGGGTTGTGGCTGTGCTCCTGGCTGTGCAATGGCTCAGTGCCAGGAGAAGTTGTGCAGAGCTCTCCTGCCCAGGTTGTGCAATGGCTTGGTGGTGGGATTCCTGTCCATGGATGCTGCAGGAGGTAGGTTCATAATCCTCAAGTCCTAGAGCATCTCTCCCTCTCCAGCCCAACAATCAGTATCTGTCCTCAAGGGAAGGCTAGGGCCAGAGGAACCTGCTAGTTCTAGGGGGGGCAGTGAGAGAACTGGGGATTATTAGCAGTCTGAACACAGATTCTGTGAAAGAAGACTTGAACCCTATCCTATGTGCAGCATGACTGGTGGCTGAAGGAAGAGTGAGGAAAAGGAAGAGTGAGCATTTTCATATGTAGTGGGGTGCAAGAGTTAGCTACTTCTGAGATTTACTGGATTGTCTGGAAGGGAAACAATATCTGGTACAAGGCAGAAATAGAGCTGAAACTGTTTAGAAAAATAACAAAATCCTGTTTGTTGCTTTTCTTTCTAAGAAAAGTCTGTTGTTTAGGGACAGTGATTCTAAACATATGACAGAGAAAATAGCATTCAGAAAGCAGTTGTACGCTCAAAATATCCATGCTTAAAAATGTAGTAATTTCATATACTGCTTTGGTTTGGGTTGTTTGACAGAGGCATAAAGTTAGATTTGCTGGTCCTTAGGTTACATGTATGAACATTTCATTTGCATGTACAGTTAAGCCCCAAATACATTTTAAGAATACGCTCCTATGAAATTGGGCCAAGTTCCTAAATGCAAGACAGATTTGGAATAGCATGCATGACTGCCTAGGATCCCTAAGACACTGGATTAGTCATGATGTGAGATGTGCCCATACTGAGGGACTTTGAGCTTTTTAATCTCGTCCGTGTTCGTTGTAACATTTTGACTTGCATGAATCCAAGAATGCAGAAGGAAAGTGGGACATGAAATGAACCTCTTCCAGCATCTTTATCAATGCAGTACATTTCTCCCAGCTGGCCAGAGTGTGCCTAATCAGACAATGAAAGGCCAAGAGACTCACCAAGAGACTACAAATCCATTAATTTGGTATTGCTTGTGGGAAAAAGCTGGAAGCAATTGCAGGATTTGTTAAGCAAAAGGCTTGGCAAAGTCAATTGATTAGGGAGGTTTCAGAGAAAGCTGTTCTTGCTGAGCTGCCAAGGTAAAAGGTCCAGGAAATTTTAAAGTGTGTTGTTGGCACCATGTGAAACAGAATGGGTGCTGCCATGTAAGAAAAGCTGAAAAACTATGTGAAGTTCTTGCTTTGTTTTTTTTTAAGAGAAGACAAATATCTGATATTTCACCAAAAATCTGGTCCATTGTCTCATTTAGCTACATTAAATCTCCACAGAGCCCAGTGCATACAAGGCACTGACAAATGCAACTGTTGTAATAAATACTCATTACAAGTGCTAGAGTAAAGAATCTCTGTCAAGAGAAAACCTTTCCTAAGATGAAACTGTTTTTAAATAGGGGAGAGTCTCAGTCAGCAAGCACATAATTCAGTGTTTGCTCCTTTTTTTTGTTCCTGGTCCTCTGCACCAGCTGAAAACTCAAAACCAGGAGAGAGCCAATGCTTTCCACAGCACCCCAAATTAAAAGCTATCCTCAAACACTCCAGATTTCAGAAGGAATGATGATACATCTCTGAATAAAGTGGAATTGTGTCCAAATCTGCTAAAAATTGAATGGGGAGAAGGTATTACAGCAAGAATTTTCACACAGTCAGCAATCAGGTGTAAGAAAAAATCTGTTATAGATGGCCTCTATTTCACAGATAATGAGGTAAAGAGACCCAGGTTAGGCGTCTGGAGAGAAAGAGCTGCTCCACAGCATCTTTTCAGAGATGGCGTGGAGACATGGGGACTAACTAAAGCCTGACTGCTGTGTTCTGTGAGGCAGCCCAGGGAAGAGAGAGGGTCTGAGTGACAAGAATGAGACACAGTGAGGTGCTTTGGAGCCTTTATAGTGCTTCTGAGCAGTGCAAGCTCCACCTGTGCTGGAGCTCACACACAGCTGTGCCTCAGTGATCTTTTCCCCATGTGAAGGGAGCGGGCTGGAGTCAGCTAAAGGTTGGCACTTGGCACAATGCTGCCCAGGGAGAGAAGGCCAGGCTGAGCCAGCGGTCAGGGACAGCCCCTGCACAGCTCTGAGGGTGACACTGCTGGCCAGGGGAGCGCCTGGCTGGGCTCAGAGGTGAAAGGACACTGTGCAGGGGACCCGGACCTGAGCGCAGAGCTCCTGCCCTGCCCTGCCAGCCTGCCTGCTGGGGGAGGCCAGCCTGCTGGGGCTCCCTGCACACAGGAGGGCAGAGCACGGCACAGCGCTCCCGCGGGACAGCCAGGTCCCTGCCAGGCAGGGCAGGCAGCAGAGGAGCAGCTCATGGGACACCAGGGCTCTCCAGTGAAGTACTGTGGGCAGCAGCCAAGAGCAGCAGGAGCAGCCACTCAGAAAAGCTGTTGCAAGGAATCCAGACATGTTGGGCTTTTTTTCTCCACAGTGACCTGGCCAAGACCCTAAGACCTGAAGGGATGGTGTCAAGTCTAAGTTGCCACCCTGCTGGGTGTTAGGAAAAACACTTAGGAAGATGAACTGTCCTTTTCTGTTGTGTAATCCTCCACCCATTCCAAATGGAAAGGGAAATGAAGTAAAGACTTATTTTTTATATTTCGAGAAGTGCCTACATAAAAAGACAGGTTCCAAGGGGAAAAGCCAAAAGATTTCTGACATACTTGTTCTTTGTAATAAGAATACAAAAATTGGTTGCTTCTTCAGGATTCTTTGCATTTTGCTTTATACAAACAGAACAAAGGGGCAATGACTGGGCTACTGAAAAAAAACCAAGTTTTGTTTCTCCCCATGGAGGAGAAGAAAGAAACTGAGAGAAGTTTGTCTCCCCTTGATGAAAAAAGGCAATGTAACTCATATTCTGATCTGTGGGACTTGTAGTTCTGACAACGGAGAGGTCAGTTATAAAAACTCCTAAAACAAGCAAAATGATTAGCATCCTTCCTCAGGGACACCTATAAAACCCTCACATATTTATCAGTGGGAACAAAACTTGGACATTTCTTTTCAGGCTAAGGTGGCACAACTGCAGCTGCCAGTGGTGGACTTCTGGCAAGATCCATGGACTGGTGATGCTGCATGTGGGAGGTGGAAGTGAGGAGAGAGGTGCCTTCATGCCGAATGTGGTGTGTGGAGTGTGTGAGGGGCACGTGAAGCTCCCTGGTGGCTCCTGGTTGCCAGCCTGGATGCAGGCAGGGGGACAGGGCATGCAATTTCAAGGAAGGTAGTCTGTGCAAGAACTGTGATTGCCTGTCCCTCCTTGGCCTATCTGAAAGGGAGGATCGGTCAAGATTAGCCACTCACAGCCTGGAGAAATGTCTCTGGGGCCACCTGTCCCCGAGGAGTGTGTCCTGCCCCTTTTCCCTCGCAGGCACGGTTAATTATCTTTCAGCCAGTTTAATGAGCTGAATCAGTTCACCTAGGGCAGACTGAGAGCAAGAGCTGATTTCAGAGAAGCAGCCAGACACACATCCAAATGCATGCAGGGGAGAGAGGAGGAGAGGAGTAGGGAGAGGGACTGCCCTTTAGCCATGCCAGTGAGCAGCTAGAATCTGCTTATCCCACCTTGGTAAAGCTCACCCAAGGCAGTGGGTCGCCAGTGCTTCAGCCCCACTGGCTGCTGGGGCTGCCCCAGACTGGGCTGGGGGACTCCCACCTTCTCACACTTCTCTTGTTGAAAACAGCTGCCTTCCCTGGAGCACATTCTGCTGCCTGTGTGCCAGGTCAGGTTGTCAGAGAGACAACCCCTGAGATCCCATGTCCCAGGAATGTAGACCAGTTTAGCCCATGTATCTACTGGCATGGGCTGGCCCGTGACCAAAAACACCGAAAATGTTTTCTGTGCGTTGGCATCTGCCCTTGGGCGCTGCTTACTTCTCTGAGGAAACTGCTGACATTTCCTCAAGAAACAGAAGCATCACAATGGCATTCTAATTTCTGGTAACAAGGTTTTGCATGTACTAAAAAAAGGCATAACCATCATGGCTTACTTACAGGCTTGGGAGGAGGGTTTGGCAGGAATAAAATCTCTGCAAAAAGTCTTTTGGAAGCGACCCCTCCTCTCTGTGCTGCTGACAGTCTTGGCACTGTCCGGATCACGACTCTTGGCTGTAATCCAAGTTTCTCCTGGATGCACTTATTCAATCTCCTCCCCTTCTTTTCCCCAGTGTGCTTGGAAGACAAAGCCACACAATGGGGTTTAGTGAAAGAGTTTCTTATTTTACCCCAAGAGCTACTTCCCAGGGGATGAAAAAGACATCTAGACCCTTTAATTATGATTAGTTGCTGCCTTTCAGTTTTGAAGACTGAGCCTTGATGCCACATTTTCTAGAGCTCAGTGGTGGGCTGTAATCACTTCTGGTCAGGCCTCTTGGCAAATGCACCAGGGCAGTATCTCCTTGGAAGAGTTTTTCCTCTTTGCAATTAGTCAGGAGTTGTGGACATAATTCCAACCCTTCTGCTGGCAGAGTGGTGCAGATGTTTAGTATGAAGTATGTTTATATGATTATACTAAGTTAATATATACCTAAAAACCAAAGGTGTAATAAGATTAGTAAATTCAAAGGTGAAGTATCCAGTCTCAGTTTTGAGGGGAACATATTCCCTGGGAGTCTGTAAGGACCTGGCAGGCTCAATAAGGTGCCTTCAAAGTAAATGAATGAAATGGTATCTGCATCTTGGACAAGAGAATCTATTTTTAGATATGTTGTTTTGACATTATCTCTGCACACTGATGCTTTGTGATTCATGAAGAGAAACGTATCAATCTGGGGTGACAATTATATGGAAAACCTCATAGGAAGCAGATTTTAAGAAAGGGGTATATGGATTAGTGATTTGAGATGCAGCAAAGCATGGGGGAGGCAGCGAAGCTGGATCCTTGAAGAGTGTGAATTATTTCAATACCAGCAGGATCGCAGAGGACAGATCCAGGATGATATTGCTCTTAACAAAAGTTGCCTGAATATATCCAATCAGCATGTTTGACAGTGGCCAGGGGAAAGCTGTGAATGGAAAACTTGCTGTGCAGCTGGTTCAGTGCAGATCCTTTGTGGAGAAGACAACGGCTCCTTAGCTGGATGGATGGGTGGGTGGAGGGAGGGATTCAATCAGTTCCCATGGCTCCAGGTGTGCCTGCTGAAACTCTCTCTAGAGGGAGAATATCTCTCTGTTGGGGCAATATTAAAAATGGTTTTGGAGTCCCACATCCATATATAGCCAAACAATACTGCTAGATAAAGGCGACTTGTCAAAGCACATTGTATTTTCTCCTTCATAAGACCATTATTTCCAGCTGATCCTGTCTAAAATAAGAAATAAAAATCAATAAATCCCAGATCCATGTAATTTATTCTTAAAATGTAATGGAACCTCATCAGTAATGTCTGGTAATTTGCTATCAGCGTGGTCAAGGACAGACAAATTACTTAATTACATGTAACAGTTATTCCGTAAAGACTTAGGAAAACACAGATAAACGTAACTAATCCCTCTTTATTTATTCCCTGCAAACAAAAGCCTAAGGGTTTCTGGAGAGGGGGGAAAAAATAAAGGAGCTGTGCAATTAACATAATTAGGGACGGCTGTCGCTCAAACCCGCGCCGCAGCCCCGGGGCGGGCTCCGTGCGCTGCCCCTGCAATGCGGCGCTGCGGCCACCAGGCGGCGCCGTGCGCAGGCGGCCG
>NW_005054328.1:6364355-6451437 GCF_000277835.1 Geospiza fortis | reverse complement strand
GTATCACAGGCAGGGTCATGGGTGTTTAGAGGCGAAGGGTCAAAGGAGAACTCTTCCAGCCTCATGGTCTGACTCGTAGAAGACGCAAGGAAAATTGCCCCGCAGTGCCCCCATTGCTCGTGGCCCCTTCAGCTGGCTGGCTGGATAGATGGAGGGAGAGCCAGCCAGTTCCCATAGCTCCATCCAGCTTTAGGTGTGCCTGCTGAAACTGTCTCCAGTGGGAGCACCACTGTATGTTGGGGCAACCTTGAAAATCGTCCTGGAGTCCCATATCCACAGTAGCTGCAGGCTGAACATCCACTGCTTCGTAGCTTCATGCCAAAACTATTTCTCTTTACTTGAGAATAAAATATGATTGCAATCAGGAGAGACAAAGCTTTAGATGACTTGGCATTTTTCTTCCTTGAGTGACTGCCTTTCTCCAGGTGATGTCTTTCCTTGTAAAGAAAATCATCACAACAGCAATTTGTGGGATGTAGGGTCTGTGCTCTTCACATCAAAACAAGAGGAGTTTTCACTCAACTGCTACCTGATCAGGATTAAAAGATCATGCCACTGAAGTTACCTACATTCTGCAGCCATCTCTGGTTTGCATCTTGGCAACCTCACCTTTGCCCTGGGGCAGGATCTGTGATTCCTGAAGGTACAATAGGTAACCCGTGCTTCACATCATGCCCTCTCCATGGAAAAAAAGATCTTGTGAGCAGTGGGTGGATGCTAGTTACTATCCAAATTCTGAAATGATCTTCCAGTTGAAGGGAAGCTTGTGGAATGCCAAGGAAAGCCTTACCTCTGCACTGAGTGAGAGAAGCCTCTCAGCTCTCAGTTCTCATCTTGGTTATGAAGGCAGGTAACTCCTCCTTGATGGACACACTCCTAAGTTAGTTCCCTTTACTGACTACAGGAACCAAAAAAGACACAGAACAACGAGTGTTCTGAGTGCTAAGTGTTGGAACATAATCACAGAAAAAAAAAAGACAAGAAAAGTCAAAGCAGCCCCTCTGAGAAAAAAAAAGAGAACCAAACAAGAGACTATAATAAATTCTGACCAAAAGACAAAAAATAATTCCCTTCTAAAACACACACAACACAAGAGATGAAGAAAAAGGCAGCCTGATTCTATTAACCAAATATTAACACCCCTGGCTAAAGAAACCCTGCAAAAAGGAAGGATTAACATTTTCAAGAAAGGGGACCAGATATTGCAGTGCTAATCATCAGCACACTCCACTGACAGAAGAATAGAAAATAATGTTCTTAATAGTGTCAAAGAGAACAGGAGGTACACAGGCAAAGAATCAGAGGGTGCTGCTGGTACATGGCAAATAACTTGCTTAGAAAAAGGCATCACAAATAGGGGAAGAAAGAAATCTGCAAGAAATAGTAACTTTGCAAATTATCCCAGCACCTCTGTGTCTGGCTGAGCTGCAGTTCTGCTGATGGGTGTCCTGGAAAGCACTTTAGCACTAAGCATTGAGGTCATGGTTTGCATTGTGAATTTCTAGTCACCATTTTTTGAAAAATAGACCCCAAATGTCCTAAACATTGCACAATCTTGCAAAAAACCATACCAATTTACTGAGTAGCTCTGAAATGTAATGCCTTGTGTTCTTGTGCTTGTCATTACAGCAGCAGCCTGCCTGTTATATTAAGGTGCACGTGGAAAGATGGGGAATTGTGTTCTGTGATTTAGTGTAAACAGCCACAGTCTCTTTACAACTGAGTCTGCTTGAAGTAGCTATTGAGCATTGGCCTCTAGAAGCTGAGCAGGACTGAGCCATTCCCATCCCTACAGAGCAGCTTGCCAGGTATTACAGGTAAGGAAATTCTGGGCAGGGATCTCAACTCACAAGGAGGGCTGGGGGTGCTGAGGGGGGTGGCTGAAGGCTTTAGGCTTCTTTCTGCTGCCACCCCTTCTCTGTGATAGTCAGTGGGATCCAGACACTTTGGATGTCTGGAGCTATGTGCATTTTGTGCTGCTTGGGTGCTGTAGAGCTGATGTGGCTCTATGTGTGCATTAAGTTCAGTATCATACAGCATGTGGTCAAATCTGTTTCTCCTTCCAAAAGCCTCCTCAGAGAAATGTAGTTCTTATACATACCATGAATAGAAAACTTGGGTTCAGATAAAACACATACTTTCTGGCTGCCACAGAACTGGACCTATAGGATATTTTTAACCCATTTCATGTGATGATGAAATGCTGGGGACAGGGTTTTGCTCCTTCCCTGTTTTCATGCAACACTCCAGTACATCTGGGCTCTGTGAGTGCTACCATTATATGACATGATTGAATATAGCCAAGAATTCTCTTGCTCCCTACCCTAAAATGCCTGCAGAGCCAATTAACATTCACATTGTACACAGGTAGTATTTTGTCCATTTTTGAGTGACAGTTCTTTGGAGAACAATGCAGATACACGTAATATTAGATTCCCCCACATTTACAGACTCAAGGAGAAAAATTGTCCTCTCTTGAGACTTCCAGGGCATTTAAGCAGGCAGAATTTAATTACTGACAGCATATAAGGATGTTCTCTGAGCTTCTTGGAACAAGAATGAAGAAGCAGGAGCAGGACCAGGAGCGCAGACAACCCACATGATTACTCAGAGGGCTCCTTCCCAAGTTTGCTGAATCATGAACATCTCTGACGCAGGGAATTCTCTCCCTGCTGCTTGTTTCAATCTGTGCTGTGTTAGGGTACAGAGCTCTGGTTTACAATGTGTTTTGATTTGGCTGGGGGTGAAAGGTTCTCGGTTTTAAGTATCTTTTGTTTCCCCCATTAACCCACACAGTGTCACAGAGTCCACTCTATCCTCAAAATTTCATTCCTGGATCCAGCATCTGAGGTTTCTCAGAAGTTTCCTCAGGGGCCCTCCAGTTCACAAGAACACTGTTACCAAGAGATTAAATGAATTAAAAATTGATGACTGTTCTGTACTGAATGTCTTGCAGTCAAGGATATTTAAACAGATAGCAGGGAGGATGAGGGGAAGATTGTTTGCCAGAGTATTTTTTCCTGTTTTTAAATAATAGTTTTATGGGGACAGGGAGGAAGATAAGGAAATGTGGAGCAGGGGGAGTGTCTGCTGGTTCTGGGTAAGGAAATTCTTCTTATAAATGCAATATTGAGAAAAAATAGACTGCTCTAAGAAAAGCACTTTGCCTAAACAACACAGAAGACACTTAGAGAGGAATCAGCGAATTTTGCAAATTAGTGTAATTTGAACCCAAAGCCTGCCTTGGTAGGGCTGGGCACTTTGATAAAGGGTACTCCCCTGTATGAGTTTCTTACAGCTTCTGGGGATGGAGTGGAACACAGCCAAGTGCCATGATGGTGGTCCACTGTGGCTGCTTCACAGAAGGGCAGAGTGCAAGGCAGAGTGAACAGAAGAGCCATTTTGCACAATCTACCCAGCTTGAGAGTTAGCCAGGATTCAGTGCTGCTATAGTCCCTGTTGTCCATGGGCTCTTGCCTGTGCTGTCCAATGGTTTTTTGTACCATGTGGTGTGATGGCTCTTGGGATGGGAGTGGCAGATGTTTGTGCCTCTGTTTTCCCCAGTGCTGCTGCTGGAGGATGATGGAGAAGTGACTGGCCCTGTGTCCTGGCCATTCTAAGAGAGTTGCAGGTCCAGACCTGCTTTAAGTTAATGAGGCTGTTATGGTTCACATGATACCATGTTCACAGTTCAACTCTTTAAACCAAGACCAAAGTTTTAAAAAATGCTGGTGACTATGCTTCATTTGTCTTCTGATTTCCAGCTGGAGACAATTTGAAAAGAGGTATTCTTTATAGCATCTGCTCTGAACCTGTTGGGCACCTTTAAAGGTATCATGATCTGAGTACTCCAAAGCATCTCTCTTTTCTAAGAATGATGCTTGAACTCCATCTGCACCCCTAACTTCACCTCAGAGCCTCAGAAGATGATGTAGTGCACAGAAGGAAAAATGTTCATAGATGAGAACAATCTAATCCTGATGGATCGGATCTGCTAGCAGACAGGGGTGTAAACTGGTTTATGTGCACCATCTTTCTGCCTTTATTCCACATGAAACACCAGTAATTTTTGGCATCGTTTCAATCTGGATTGGTGACTGTGTGGCCTTCTTCCCTGTCCTTACCTGCGTAAAAATAATGGCCCTATGTCAGTGTCAGTAGTAACAGAGAATCAGTTGAGCAGGATATTTTGTGTGCTGTGAATTTCCACGCTTCGAGATACATCAGTTATGAATATGAGATTGGAGTTCAATTTCAGAAATACAGATAGGTGGAACAAACTCCATAGTTCACTGGGTAAAATCCACAAATCCACTGAGCAAACTGCTACAGGCTCTCCATGTGTGCCTGGAGACGGAGGGACAGGACAGGAAATAGTGAAGGAGAGCATGGAAAAGCACCTTGTCTACCATGTTTGGAATATGAATTCAAACAAATGATAAAACTTGCGACATCCAGTCTTTATTGAGAGATGAATGAATGCCTCAGTAGGTACTCAGAATAAAGCAGCATTAGATCCTTCCTTGTATGATTCAATCTATTGGCAAACTCATTAAAATGAATGGTCTCAGTGACCACCCAAGTTGTATTTTTCTTTTCTTTAGAAACTATTAATTTCCTCAGAATTTAAAAACCATTTCATTCTGAAAAGCAGCTATTGCACATCCGTGTGAGCTAGTATTTTTATGGGCTGTTTTAGTTGTATTAAAACCACAGTCATTCAGATTTCAAAATGTAATTGACCCAGTTAAAGTACAACTGTTGTAAATTTATTTTTCATCCTAGTTTTGCCCTGTGAAATGAGCCTGTTTTCTTTGGAGAAGAATGAAGAAGGAAAGCCTCAAATACATGGCTATAATTGTCTTCATTAAAAGCTGGCTGAAAAGACTTTATCCTGTGGGGTCTACTCTCTGTCTCTTTGAGGTAAGTTCCCATGTATTTTTAATGGAAAACTTATTGCCAATCAAACCTGTATTCTTGCAGCGGTACATGAAAGTGCATGCTCTGTCCTGTTTCATCGTGCTGGGTCTCCTGGGAAGAGCAGCTCATTATGGCGTCAACTGTCCCTGCCCTTTGCAAAAAGCCCCACCAAGGTCATATCAAGAGGTGATGGATAAAGGCAAGCTTTAACCCCTGACCTTGACTTTCCTGGTGCTGAGTGTTAATAAATCTACATTTAGGGGTAGATGTTTTCTCCCAGCTGCTTTTTGTTTGGCAAAGGGGGTGACATGCTGTCGCACAACAGGTTGCATTTGCTAGGGCAATGCTGAGTGTCCCCAGCACAGAGCCCCACACCCACCATGGAAGGGTGGCTGTGAACAGGGCTTAGGTGTGGGGCGGGGCTCAAGCCACATGATGGTTTGAGATGTCTGGATAGATGGGCTCTCTCGTTTTCACAAGGGAGCACTTTGGTACCACAAAAACAGTGGGGTTTCTGTTCTTTCTGCTGGAGCATAGGTGAGGCTGAAATGTTTACCCATATCATTGTCTTCAGAGTGGTGTTTGAGGTGACCTTCAAGCAGCTAACACCTTTTAAAAAGAGGTGCCCTCCCTATCACACCCATGGGAATACCAGGAGGAAACAATTCCTTTGAAAGGTTTCAAAACTACAGGGATATCAAGAGCACTCTTCAGCTCTCTTTTTCAGCAGCCTCTTGCCAGGTGACCAGAAAGCTTTTCCCAAAGTTGTTCAGTGCCATGGCTTTACATGTCCAGGAAGGAGCAACTCAGCTGAAGGAGAGGCCTCTGTCCTCTTGTCTGCCTTTCTTTCTCTGTTCCTCTGCTTCATTTCCTCCAAATGCTCAGTCTTTCCTTTTTTTTTTTTTCTTCCCAATCTCATCCCATTTTTCTCAGCTCTGTTCAGTGAACAGCAGCAGGCTCACCCCATCCTCTGCATCGTTTTTTGTAGGACCAGTGATGCTGCTGGCTCTTATGTTTCCCAGTAGGGAAAAGGGCCATTTGGGGCACACCTCAACACAGATTAGAGAATGAGAAAATTAATGTCCTGGGCTGATGCAGTGTGCTTCCAAACACTTGGTTTCTTTTCTGATGAGAAGTATTGCCCTAAAACTTCCAGTGCATGAAAGCTGCCTGTGATAAGTGAGGTGGAAAAATTAGCTCCTGCATAGAGCTACTCTCAATGGCTCTGGGCATTTAAGTGCTGTCATCTTCCAGGGAAGTTAAATTGTTCTGTTGCCTGTGTCCAATTATCCCTATAATCAACTTAGCAGAATGTGGAGCAGGAGTGTGCTGAGATGGGGTGTAGTCATTTTGTCAGAGGATATATTCAGATTGATCCCAAGTCAGGGCAAGGACCCACAGGGGTATCTTGGAACAAAGGGCAGAGATTATACTGAGCTACTTGGAGCCTTTACAACACTGGAGGAGAAGGAGGGGGGGAGTGCTTTCTGCACACTAGAGAAGAAATATCAGAAATGTCAGTATTACCAAGCCCAGAAGTTAATGACACAAATGTTTGGGGTTTATTAATTCAATGTAAGCATTCAAGATTGCTGTAAAAAATTAGCATACAGCAATAGCAATGAGAGATCAGCTTTAGAAGTAGCGGGGTTAGCAGGTAATTGCAATTGGCTCTAGTATTGTTCTTCTTGGCCTTTCTAGGCAGCAAGGCTTTGTCCTGTGACTCTGCAATTTGCTTAAACTCCTCTATTGCCAGAAATTCATTTGGCTGTATCATTTTGGGTTTCTGATTATACACAGGATAAATAGCTGGAATGGAACTTTTATCCCTTCTAAGCCTCACAGTTTGTGCAAACATGTTAGAGGAAGAATTCACAGCCCTGCACTTTGGAAAAGTGAGATCTTTCTGCACAGCTTCTTTGAAGTGGGTGCCAGACCAACATTTGCTTACATGATTGGCCAAGGTGACAACTGATGTCAGAACAGTTTGATGTGGCACAACCCTTTTGCATCCAGGGCAGGCTCTCTGAGACATCACTGCTCTGTCTTTGCATAAATATTTCTGACAAATGCCCATTTGCTCCTTGGATGAGTTCTCTCAAGCCCTGGCATATAGTGCAGAGGTCAAAACAAAGGCCACATGAGTATGTCAGCAATCCATAAACCAAAGAACAAGAAAGGCCAAGAAGGAAATATAAAGGCCTTCCTCCGAAGAGGCAACTGAAATTGCAGTATGTTGTTCTTTGCAGTATGTTTTTCTTAGCTTTCAGAGTAATCTGTAGAGCAAGGAGGCAGAAAACAAGATGGAGTGGGAATAAGTAGAACAAAAATTGCCTTCTGGTGGCAGATGATATAAAAGTGTACCATTAGGTATACACCCAAAGTGTGTGCTGCCATTCAGTGGCACCTTCATAGGCTGGAGAGCTGAGTGGAGAGAAACCTAATGAGGTTCAACAAGGGCAAGTGTAGGGTCCTGCATGCGGGGAGGAATAACCCCAAGTACCAGTACAGGCTGTGGGCTGACCTGCTAGAGAGCAGCTCTGCTGAGAAGGACCTGGGAGTCTTGGTGGATGGCAAGTTAACTATGAGCTGGCAGTGTGTCCTTGTAGCCAGAAGGGCCAGTGGGACCCTGGGGTGCCCAGGAAGAGTGTGGCCAGCAGGCAAAGAGAGGTGATCCTCCCCTCTCTACTCGGCCCTGGTGAGCCCCCATCTGGAGTGCTGTGTCCAGTTCTGGACTCCTCTGTACAAAAAGGAGCTACTGGAGAGGGTCCAGCCGGGGCCACAAAGATGATTTGGGGTCTGGAGCATCTCTCTCATGAGGAGAGCCTGTGGGAGCTGGGCCTGTTTGGCCTGGAGAAGACTGAGAGGGGCCCTCAATTCATACAAACACCTCAAAGGTGAGTGCCAGGAGGAGGGTGCCAGACTCTTTTCAGGGGTGCCCAATGACAGGACGAGGAGCAATGGCCATGAATTAAAACACACTAAGTTCCACCTCAATATGAGGAAGAACTGTTTTACATTGAGGGTGGCACAGTCCTGGAACAGGCTGCCCAGGGAGGTCGTGGATCTCCCTCTCTGGAGGTATTCCAAATCTACTTGGATGTGTTCCAGTGTAGCCTGCTTTAGGTGACCCTACCTTGGCACGGATGTTGAATTGGATGATCTCCAGAGGTTCCTTCCAACCATAATGATTCTGAGATTCTGTGATCAGGTCTTGAGGCATGCCTGACTCAGTCAGCCACTGTGATGGTTGTGTAGTGTTGTCAGTAAAGGCTCATCCAACTCAAGTATGTCTTATGCTTTTGACCAGGCAGTAATCTCTCATCTTGTATTCTGCTTCTTTGTGATCTCTTCCCTCCAGTTCTGGTTGATTTTCAAGGAAGAGGTGTTTTCTTCATGCCCATCCACATTTGTCTCATGTTTCCCCTTCTCCTCATTTATGCCTCTGTTGCGGGTGCTCAGATTTTGGTGCAATTGGTCCTGTGGCTGTGCTGGCCTGCTACTGTGTAGTGCATCAAACTTTGGGGTCAGGCATCATCCCCAGTCTCTCTTCTGCTCCCATTGATAATGAAAAACTTGTGCCCCTACAACTGCATGGTAAAGTGATATCATTTTAGGAGCAGGTAGTAGTTCAGAGTTTCATTTCCAAAGCATGGACTTGATGGATTTGTCTACATTCAGGAACTTCCTGTCATCCCCAGTTTCATCCTATTTGATTCAGATCTCCTGCTGAGTGACAAGTGGTGTGAGCTTACTGCACAACAGAAGGTGAGGGGAGTAGTTATTTTTAATGCCCTAGGGGCACCCTTTGTCCAGATTACTCCTTTGTCCTCACTCCATATTGCTGTCCTTTAAGGTTCAAAAGTTGCCATGTGTCCTCAGCATGGCTACAGGAGAGGAGAGATAAACAAATTTGTTTCTCTCCCCTAGCTGTACTGAAGCCAAACAAACTTGGTATTTTTTTTTTGCAGACAGCATTTAGTGTTTTCCTCCTGGTAGTCTGCCAAACAGGATCTTTACAGAAAAGAGCATGGTGATAGAAAAAGGCCAGAGCAGGAGCTGTCTCTGTCTCCCAGGTCAGGAAAAGGTCAATGCACATTAAATGAATATTGCTGGTGCTTCTGTTGCAACAAGGCCCAAGCAGTTCAAAGCCAGGCTGCATCATCTGTGGCTGAAAATAATTTGCAGTGCTGCTTCCTGAGCAGCAGATTGGCTTCCCATTACACAGGCTAATGAGAAAGTGTCACAAGTGGTCTCAGTAATAATCTGCAGCAGACACCCTCCCGCCCCTCTCAGCACACTTGCAGAGATTTTGATAAGAGAAAGACAGAAAGAGAGAGAGAAAGAGAGAGAGAGAGAGAGAAAGAAAGAAAGAAAGAAAGAAAGAACGAAAGAAAGAAAGAAAGAAAGAAAGAAAGAAAGAAAGAAAGAAAGAAAGAAAGAAAGAAAGAAAGAAAGAAAGAAAGAAAAGAAAGAAAGAAAGAACGAAAGAAAGAAAGACAGACATATTCTTACAGTGTGTTCTTTTGTATGCTCAGCCTGAATCTGCAATTCAAAGCAATGGGATCAAGAGAGCTGGAAGTGAGAGGTCTGTGTGTTTACATCGCCACCCGACTGCAATTCCACTAAAGCCCTCAGCAAAGCAGAGCTGTTGGCTCCTAAGGGCAGATATGGCATATCCCTGGCATCACCTGATTGCACAGTGGCATTTTAGGATTTCCCCAGTAAAAATGTCTATTTTTGAGACTTATCTTTTTCCAACACCTCCACTCCACCTCTCCCTGGACAGTCTTGTACCTAGCTGCCAACAATAGAGGAAATGGCCTCTGATCCCTGCAGTGTCATGCCAGTTTGGAGTAAAGCTCAGAATCTGGGTCAGGGCAGAAATGAAAAGGTGCTGACCATGAATCAGTGCTCACCACTGTGCCTCCCAGTTAAGATACAGCGAGGGGAGGCACCTGACCTTCTGAATGCAACAGCATGGGGATTCTTACTGGGCTGGTGTGTTAACAACAGTACTAAGCTGTTACATTACAAACTCTTCTTGGCCATGCAATATATCTCTTTTTGCATTTGGATAGCTAAGGAGGCAGTGCAGTGCCCTCTGCCCCTTAATCCACTTTTGTTTCCAGTGCTGCTCCAGGGAGGAACAGCTACAGCCTTTGTAATATACTGCCATGATGCTGACAGGTCAAAAAGCACCGTGATCATAAACCACCTCATTCCAGGCTAAGGCCAAGGTTTGCAAAGATCGATTCTCCTGCTTTGCATGCTTCCAGGAGCCTGCACTAATTGCACTCAGTTACTCACAGACCATTGCATTAACTCAGGCTTTCTAAAGGGCCCCACCAGGAACACTGGAAACATAAAAGCAGCAGAGTATACCACAACCTTGGAACATGAGTATTCCTTCTCTAATTTATTTCTGGCCCGCTATTGTGTATCATACATCATGTTGCAGAGGTTATGAGAGCAAGAAGGTCCTCACTGCTGCCTTCTGGGTCAAGCCAAAACCTTGGAGGAGGTGAAAGGAGGATGATTTCTTTTTCCCTAAGAAAATGTGGACATGGTACAGCTTTCCCAAATAAGGGTGGGATGGGCAGTGGACAAAAGGGGCAACAAGCAAGGAACAGACTGAGAAGCATGTGAGAGATGAAGGAGACCTGACAGGGAAGCAGGCTTACTGCCAAACATTAGTGGGGTATTTTTGGCTCATGAAGGCACTGAAAGTTGAACAAGGACTGGAGGAATGTGCCTACCTATCCAGGACCCAGTGGATAGAAGAAAAGTTGTTTACCAGCCTTTCTAGTTCATCTTTTTCAGTCACTTTACCTAAATTTTTCCCACTGAAATAATTTACTTATCTTTAAGTTATTAGTTATATGTTTTATTAAGACCTGATTCTACGAGAGTCTGGGATACTCTTGTGTCTTCTGTGTGATGGATCCAGCTGGAAGAGAGAGGAGATCAGAAGGTCTGCCTCAAGTCTCTGGTCTGTTTTGGACACAGACCACCTGGAAAGTGTGGTGTGCTCAGTAGGGGTGATGTTTGCTATTATCAGCATCGCTTGAATAGAGAGAATACCCACAGGCAAGATGCCCTACAGACGCTCACGGGGCTTCAGGGCTGCTTGTAAACTTAGGTTCCCAGTCCCCTGAATATCTTTCTGGACCACCACTGCAGTGCCATCTAAATTTCTCCCCTAGGGGCCTTTTCTGTGGTGTCACAGCTCAGTAACTCACTGGTTCTTGGGCAGATCTCACTCTGGTGAGGAGCCAGAAGTTTCCAGCTGAGACTGAAGGAAGCTCTGGGCCTGCATACCAATTTTTCCGCAACCATAAAACAAGTCACAAATTCTGAGCCCAGAAAGCTAAAGTAGAGCATTCGTTATGTTTAATCCTCACCAGAAGTCACAGAATATCCAATGGAACCTATGATAAATTATAAACTTTAGGTGAAAGACCAAAAAGGTGCATTCTTATCACTGTGCTCTTGCCTTTTTCAGTGTATGCCTGATTTGGATTCACAACTCACTATTTCTTCCAAAAAGTAGCTTCTAACCTAAGATATGGTGTGGGTCAGGATCTGTTCTCCATAGCAAGTGATTAATATTATAAAGTTGAAGGGTTACTAAAAAAGCAAGCATGAAGAATTTCTGTAAAGATTTTCTTGGCCATTGGTGAAAAGTTTGCTTTAATTGACTGTGAGTACTGTTTCAGAAAGAGGCCAGTCTAACAACATAAGGCCAGATACCATCACCTCTCTTTTCTGCAACAGATACTTGTACTGCAGCACTGTGAGAATTTAAAAGGGGGGAAAAGGGGCAGAGAGGAAACAAGACAGATATTCAAAGAGGGAACAGAATGAAGTGAGCCACATTAGCAACCCATCTGGTCACCTGAGTTCAGTGTTATCTTCCTCCTGTCCTCATAAAAGTATTGTTTAAAAACAGGAAAAAATAATCTGGCAACAATCTTCCCCCCATCCTCCCTTCAAATATCAGGTTTGATATTTTGAAGATATTATACATAGGAATTCTGTACATTAACATATATTTACATTTAATTCTAATTCGACATGGGTGTTTTCCCCATTCTATTAGATTGTAAGAAGACATAACAAGATTGTGAGTGCTGTGCCTGACTTTTCATGGGGTTTTGTAAGGCTGGGTTAACCAGGAGACCCACGAAATTTTGTCCTAGCATTTGGGAAGCAGCCGCTCAACTAATCTGTGCTACTATGTTGCTTAACCTCGAGTCTAAAAGAGACATTGAAACCCATAATAAAGCCCCGGGACAGACAGTCAGGACATGTTACAGACAGGAACATCCCTGTGGTCTAAGCTGTCAAAATACTAACCATAAATAATAAGAAGGGAAGGTTGAAGGGAGGACAGGTAGTAACTCTCAGGGAATAACAACACTTGCAGGTTAATCCATCTCTGCAGGTTAATCCATCTCTGTTCTCCTTGTCATTTAAAGTTCTCCTGCCACAACATGAGAATGGGGAGCCATAACTGCTCAGAAACAGAAAACATTTCAGCCTCTGGGGTTCTGCCTGATCTGTGTCACTGTCATTAAATGTAAACTGTCCTTAAACAGGCATCTTCAAGAGAAAACTACTGAGTGGGAGAGAGGGAGCTGAGACCTCCATGGCTTGCCTTCTGCTGCTTTCTCTCTTTCAACAGTGCAGATGTTACTTTCCAGTCGGGTTTAAGAGAGAATCCCTACTGTCGAGAAGATTAAGGGATTAAACAGAAAGGGCTCCATTGCAAGAATTTCACTTCCAGCTGGTGCTCAGCTGGGGTAGAAAGTTTTCTGAGATAGGGAGATACAGATATATTGTGCATACAGATATATTTGGCTCCTCTGATTAATTCAATGTTAATACAGTGTCACATTTTCCCTTTAGAGAAAATTAGAGTAAGACAGTGCCACATGCTGTCAGTGTTTAGAGGAAATCTGTAGGGACAATTGAAGTCCTGAAATTATTTTTTTCTGGCTTTTAGTTTAGACTCATGACCCTCCTCCCTTCCCCATGTAATTTTAACATTTTTTTCTTTTAGTTTTATCACAAGTGTCAAAATTACAAATCTGTGACTGGATAGAGTAGGTGAACTGTGAATTTTTCTCTCTTTTGCTGGGTTAAGCCCTACCTTTCAAGCTATTTTATAGATAAAGACATTCAGCTGCCTCTGATCTTCACGAGCTTTCTCTTGGTTTCTTTAGAATACAAAAGTGGAGGGCTCAAGCAATCCAAAGCCAATTGAAGTGAATGGTCTGTAAAGATTAGAATGCCTCTTTCTTACCATGCCTTTTTTGGGGGCAGAGAGTGTGGCTCAGAAGACTGGGTGTATTGGGGAGGAAGAACTGTACCCAGCCTTTCCTCTTTGTCAGGTGTTACAGGATTGCTAATGCACTTTAAGGGTGGTTTGAACTCAAAAACTCAGCTAAAATACAGAAACACGTCTCGTTTTGTATTACACTGAACAGGCACCCTGTGCAGTTAAGAAGCGTGTAGGAACAAACCATGGGCTGGATTGACTGATCCCTGACACATGGGAACACGTGCAGCCCATTGCTGGCTTTTTGGTGCAGCATTTTCTTCCCATATTCCTTGCTCTACATTATTTCTACCATGTTCCTCCTTTGGATTTACCTTTTTCCCTTCTTTCCACTTTCTTTCTGGAGGGTCTGATCAAGGAGGCCTGTTAAGGACATTGCCATGTTCCAGTTCCAGCTGAAACAATGTTATTACTGTGGTCACACCAATAACCTAATCAGCCTTCTTCCTCCATCAGAGTCACATTCCCCCTATGGTTGTTTTACCTCATAAATGTGATTTTCTGGGATAGGATATTTCAGAATTGCAAAGTTTGGCTGCAAATGGAATAGAATGAATTCCCATCCTTTCTAAGTGCCTCGAAGGGGAATTGTAAAGGCTGGTGCAGTCTGTTCTCAATTACTTACATGATTACAGGGGCAGTAGTCAGGACAAGGAGAAAAGATATCACATATTCTCTGTACAAGTCACTCATATTTTATAGTCATTAACCCTTTATTTCATAATTGAAAAAGAAATCACTGGGACAGTAATTTCTTCCTATTTTTTGGTAACCACAACAAAGCCCTTACAGAGTCAAGGTACATGAGTTCATATAATTTGAACTGGGCACGATTTAAACCAAGAAAAGGAGAGAAATTCTCAATTCTCCACTGGACCTTTTATAGCTAAGGTTTTACCTTTGGTTTTGTTTGTTTGATTGATAGTTTTGGGGGCTTTAAATGAAAATTAGCAGAATTGCAGTGTCATTAATACTTGTATGTTTGTTGATACCATCCACGCTGTTGTGGACAGCAGCAGGGGAGTTCTTCAGGGACCCGTAGATTCATTCTTCCCCAACCTCACCCATTACAACTGTCAAGCAGTAAATGAACTGGTTCCTCATGTTAGTTTAACATTGGCTTGTGACCTGTATTTTCCAGGGTGCTTTATCTGCCTCCTTACCAGCACTGTGAGTCGCCCAGCCCTGGTCCTGGGCCCTGGGGCCGCCGCAGCCCCCGGCCAGCTGGAGGGTCCCAGCTGGTGCTGCCACCACAGCCCTGCTGGGCTCCACCTGCCCCAGAGCACAGGGCTTGTCACTCAGGGGGCACTGACACCACCTATTAGTTGTGATGGACGCACACTTGACTAGTTCTGATAGTGGTATTTTCTTTCTGGCTGTGACATTATTTGAACAGATCACCTTTGTTTAGCACTCACCATGCTCTCATTTGTCAAACAGTTATCTTGAAACAATGTGGCTGTACAAAGTTCCCAAATATGTCTATGTTTGAAGCAAGTTCTCTGTTTTTCAGTTCTTCAGGTGCCACTATCAGGAGTCTAAACACCTTTCTGAAAATACAGCTTGGAAATAATTAATTCCCTGCTTGAGCACTCAACAGGGTTTTCTTTATTGCTCCTAACTGCTGGGAGCATGTTCAGCTGCAGCTCAGGGAAGGGACATAGCAATATGGGTAAGAGAGGATAAACTGGGCTGACCCCTGTGCAGGGTATCTTGGTCTCTGGAAAATGGTCCACATTTTCCTCATTCTGAAACCCTAATGGGCAAGCAAGCAAGCTTCAGAGCCATGTTGCCGCAACTGCCAGGGCAGGCAAGTAGGAACCATGGAGAAGTGGAGTCTTGCCTACATAGGATCATAGAACCATCAAGGCTGGAAAAGACTTTTAGGCTTGTCTGGTCCAACCATCCACCCAACACTGCCACTGTAACCCCTGAACCCCTAAGCCACATCACCCAGAGCCAGGTCCAGATGCCTCTTAAACAGCTCCACCACCATCCTGGGCAACCTATTCCAGCACCTGACCACCCTAACAGTGAAAAATATTTTCCTAATGTCTAATTTGAACATCTCCTGCCTCAAGGCGATTCCCTTTAGTCTAGTCACTGCAGTCATGGTAGAAGAGACCAGCCCCAAGAACCTCCTTTCAGGTAGTGGCAGAGAGCAATGAGGTCCTTCTGAGCCTCTTCTACTTGGAACTTGTGGAGATTTCAGTTCAAAACCAGGCAGAAACATCAATTTTGTGTAGTGGTTTTAGCTCGCATATTTGAGATTTCACTGATTTTGAAATTTCTTGGCCAATGCACCAAGGAATGTGGTGGGTTCAGTGCTGGCTAATCACCAGTGCACTCACTTCTTGCTGTGAGGTAGGATTAGGAGAAAGGCAAAGCAGGCTTCAAACTTTAAAAGGGTATAAAAAATTTATTAACAGTAACTATAAGAAAGAGTAATAAAAATCAGAACAAAACCATGACAGAACACTTCTCCTCCCCCCACAACATTTTCTTTCTTACTGACAATGTAAAGAAACAAAACTTAAAAACCATGACAGAACTAAACAACCCCAGCTCCCTCAGCTGTTCCTCAAAAGACATATTTTCCAGTCCTCTCATGAGTCTTGCTGCCCTTTGCTGGACAGGTCCAGATGTCGAGCTCAGCACCCATCAGTGCATGTCTCTGGGGTGCTGAAATACAGCTCTGCCAGTAGTAAGGTGGAAGATGGAAGCAGTCAGAGAATTGCCTACCAGCGAGTACAATATGTATATTGTGATGCTATAGTTCAGGAAAGAAACAGCTAACAACCCTTTCAGTAGCACAAAAACAAGATAACATTTTGTTACAGTACATTGTGTATATCAGCAATCACAAACTCAAAGGAGTATTGTGGATCCACAGAATGGAAACCAGCTAAAGGTATCACAATACATTTTCCTTCTCAGACAGGCAATTATCTTCTCACTTTTTAGAGAAATAATGCTTTTGAATGCATCAGCACGCTGAAAATGAAATATTTTCAATATTAGAGGGGACAAATTCCTGGTCAAATTGGAAATGTTTGCGTAATTTTTAAAATCTTAAGCTACTCCCACCCCTCTCCCCAAACACCCACCATTCCTTTAAAGTCCAGTAGGAATTTTTTTTCCCTGCTAAATGCTAGAGGGCTGCTAGGGGCTACCTGCAGCAAGTCAAAGCAGGACTGCCACCAGCAATAAATTAGATCATCTCTGGCTTTGTTTAGGTGAATTTAGAGATGATTTGTGGCTTTGCTATTAACTACCAGATGTCTCTGTAGTGTGCTGGGAATGGATTCCCACAGAGGTGGGCTCACTTCTTACAAATACAGAAAATAGCATATTCTGGTGGGTTTTACTATGCCTGCTCAGTATGGCTCAGTATAATGTTAACAGTACATGTACACACATCAGCAGAGATGATGAACTGTCCATTAAAATATCTCACCAGATTTTAAAACTACTGGACATTAAGAATATCTGTATTTGTGGTTCCACACCACACCTGAGAGCAGTGCTCTACAGAATTATCAAAGAATCTGATTAGTGTAATGAATTTTGATTCTGTCCAGAAGTTGTAACACATCAGTTTGCTGAGACAGTACTTCCTGAGGAGTATGCAGGTCCATAGTAATTCCTGGTGAAATTAGAGGAGGAAGAAAACTGTCATTGCAGAAAAATAAACTTGCATGCTGAAATGGACACTGCATGGAGAAACTGAGCTTTGTTATTTTACTCAGCAGGACCACGTGGTGATAAAGTGGGATTGCTCTGGCATTTCAGAATTGCTGTTCTGTGTCGTAACACGGTCCTCAAAATGTCAGAGCCTTGAGGAAGTGATGGACTGGTTTCTTAGCAGGAGCAAATCCCCAGAGCTACCCTGGGTGTGCTGATTTGCACCATGCAGAGATTCTGCCACAATTTTAGACCACAAAGAAAATAATTAGGGGAACTAAGTTTATTAAATTTTAATAAAACCTTTGCTTTTGTAAAGCTTACATATTTCCTTATCTTTACTTATAAAAGGGTGCATTTGTGTAGAGAATGGTTGGACTTTGCTAACCCCCTCTGCACAAAACAGCACAAGCCCCTACATGGCTGTGTGTGATTATTACATTAACACATCTCTATGGTTACACCACAGAAACCTTTAAGTGTGAATGCATTTTTTCTTTTAAGTACCAAGATGTTCCTGATGGAAAAAAAAATGACCTCTTCTTGGCTCCTGAGATAGAGTCAGGGATGTGATTAATGCTGACTGTATTCCACTGTTTTTCCCTGAAGACTAGCTATTAATATTTTCCAGTGATGTATGTCCTTTCACTTAACCACAAATGGGTGGTCAGCAAGGTATTTAAGCCCATATTTTGTCTTAAAAAATCACTTTCACTGTACCTTCACACATATGGCCATTGACTTAATATCCATGAACTGATCCCTTCCAAAAATGCATGAATGAATACCTCATCCCATCTTTACTTTTTTCCCTACTTATCTGCTGTTTACAGCAGATCCAACAGCCTGTGAAATGGCAGGCATTTCTAGATTTGGTATATTACTGAGTTAACTCATAGTGGCAAGCTGCTGAAAAGCTTTCCTCATCTGTTACTACGTGATCTTTGATGCACAGCCTGGTGAAGTCAGTTTGATTTGGCTTTATTTTGGGTTCTATCAGTTGTATCATTGGATTGGCCTAACAAAATAGCTGAAACTTTCAGAAGGATGCACCTCTCATTTTCTTTTAAACAAGCATATTAATAGAGAAGAAAGGTATCTGAGATCCAAAGCCATGCCTTGTTAGACAGATGTGCACAAATAAACAGAACAACCTCCTGAAACTAATTGAACCACAACAAGAACAGAGCAGCAGAACAAGCCAAGCTACTGATGTATGAGACAAATTAAATAAAAGGCTTGAAAGCAAAATGGGTTAGTGGAAGTTTCCTCACTCTTCACTCTGTCCAGCAACTTTCAGGCTTTTCTCCAGATCCATGAATTTTTTATGGTCCTCTCTAGATTCTTAGGAAAGTCTCCTTTCTTCTACAAGGACAAACCTTTTCTTCCTGCTCCAGGCAGTTCTTGCTGTCCACCCAGATATTTCTTCATCTGGCCACTCTGTGCTCATGGTCTCTGCCACGCTGCATTGCTGCCAAGAAAGAGCACTTTCCTTCCTGTTGCTTCTCCAGCCTCTCTTTGCTGCTGCCCACTATCACAACCTTCTTAGCTGTTATATCCTGTCTGTTATATCTTAGCTGAATATCCTGTCCTCATCCCAGGCACCATCCTGCTCAATGCTGTAGGAACATGCTATGGAAAGAAACTTCCGGCACTGGGCATGATAAAAGCATGGGTTTGTAGCAATTTACCTTTGCTGCCTCCCCAGTGTTGTTCATTATAAGAACCTTGACTTCTCTTTAAATTTGATTGCAAGATTCACAGGAAGGGGGAAACCAGCAGCTGACAAGCACCCTGCACAGACAAGATTGCTCTTTGTCAGATATCCTGGGGATGTTTTCAGAAGAGATCAGGGAAGTAAGGGGACAATGGAGGCTGCTGTGGGGTAGGTTTTGTGTGCAAAGGGTTCTACAGGAGTGGGACCTGGAGTGTTGGCACAAGCAGTCTTGTGGCTTCAGAAGTTAATGTCTGCCAGGGCATTTTCTGTCTCAGCTTTCTCACTTTATATTTAAGCTTTTATATGAACTCCAATTTTGGATTACAAGTTCTTCAGATGCAGTGTCAAATCATTTTCTGTCTCCTTTCTGCTCATCAATTCCTTATTCTGTCTCCTGGTGCACAGAAATTGAAGTGTCCTTTTAGAATCAATTTTACAATGTATATTCTTTAAAAAATTATGTTTTGTAATTTACAGTCATTAACATGCATTTTTTGAGCCCTGCAATGATTGGACCTCTTGGCACTAACAGATTTGCATCAAGAGCACACTTGCCTATGAATTAGTGTCTAGTCCTCTAATAATATCCCAAACACCTCAGTTCAGCTCTTTAGAATATTTGGTAAGACTAAGTTTGCTGTTTTCCTTCATGCAAACAAGTGATATAATGTACAAACCAGCGAGCATGCCCCTGGGACCTGGGAGTCTGGGCTTCATCAGGGCTTCCAGCAAATCTCACAGCCAAAGCCACAAACTATCAGAGGCACAGAGCCATGTATATATGCTTCTCCCCTTCAAGAGACTCTTTTTGCTCTGAAAAGCTGGACCACAACTGTTGTACATGTCATTTCTAAAACTGCCTCTCCACCTCTTGGTAAATGACCATTTTGACAGAAATGTCAGTATTTGTGCCTTTGAATAATTTTGATAAAAGAAAGTGTAAAAAAGTGTCCTCCTTTCCAAAGAGCTAACAGCATGTGGTGTCCCTTGCTCAGAAAATTTTCTTGAAAGTGTCTGTCCCCCAAAGACAAATAATGAATGCTCCTGTTGCCAGGAGGCAATGGATATCTTAATGTGGAGGGCTTAATAAATTAAAGCACAGTGGTCAGCTTCCCAGAAAAATGTCACAGAAGGGCAGGTGTCAGGGAGAAGCTATAGTAACATGGCAGTTTACCATCCTAAAATTGCATGAAAATGAAGGTGAGCTGAAAAGCTAAAATGCTTTTGCAACAAGTAAATAAGTAAGATTTTGGAAGACCTATATTGTTTAATGAACATGGTCTGAGTAGATGAAGCCCAAAATTTCATTTAATTGTGGGTTATTTCTTTGTGTTACAAGACTTGGGACTTATGGAAACTATCTTACTAATTTATTGGGGTATTTTTTGCCTATAATTATTTTCTTGCAGTGTCTGCAGCCTTCCAGAGTCTGCACAGAAGTGCACATGACCCAGGAAAATTAAGGTAGTTGTAAGCAAGTTTTCATCTAGACGCTATGATGATACCAATGATCATATAAATCAGCCAGCTCACTCATTGATGTGAAATGGTAAAAAATAAATAAGACTTATTTTTAACTTAGTTCACTTCAGATGGTCATATTGAATGAGTATAAATATTAGAGATGAGGGTGTTTTTCCTAAATATTGCCCAGACCATCATATTGATTTCGAAGAATGGCTCCTTACTAAAATCAGTAATTCTGCCAAACAAAATCAGAGACAGCCTCAATGATATTTGGATTTATATGTTCACAGAACCCTATATTTAGGGTTTCTACCCATCTTAGTATATTTTAGAGGTATTTAAAAACTACAACTAAAATTGAGGTGGTTGGATTTAGGCCCTTTAAGATCGCTGCTGAATTTTGAACTTGTTTCTTTAGAGTTTTTTGGGTTTTTTTATCTGCAAAGACCCAGCAGAGCTGATGTAATCTCTAATGGCAAAAGCAAGGCAGAGCAGTACATTCCTTCTGTTGCTTTCAGATTTGTAATGTCATCTGCTGCATCAGAAGAAACGTAAATCCTTAAATTTAGATGTCTGGAGCACAGTTTAACTATTCCTGTCTTACTCTGGTATTTGAAGTAGTTTGCAGTGCGAGCACCCAGGACTGATGCCTGTTTCCTAATGTACCCAATGCTAGAGACCTTGTGCTCTCCCTGTTAACAATCCTTTAGTAGGTTTTTTGGTGCTTGATGAGCGGGCAAGACTGTGTGTAAGACCACAGAAAGTAGATTTGGCCAAGGTTTTTATAGAAAATGCAAATATTTTAGGGTTGTTGAGTAACATTTTATGTCACAATGAAAAAGACAAGCTATGTTTACCCTTTAGAAATAACAGATGGTTATTGTAGGGTGTGGGGAGAAGAAACACAGAGGAACAGGTTGTTTCCAATGGGGATTTTAGCAGACGTGGAAATTAAAAATATGGGGAGGTTGAAGGTGAAAAAATAAGTTCTAAGGAGACAACACAGTCATACATGGCATATTATTCTGCAGATGAATTCTCAGTTTGGTGCCATGTTCGCCCATGTTTCCTTTTGAACACCCAACCTGGACTTCCAAACAGAGGCATGAACATATGCCAGTCTTGTGTCTTCAGTGTCTTTAGATGCTAAATTGCATTCCAAAAAATTTAAACTACCTGAAGTTCCCTCTTGAGAATAAACTTTCCTGGAAAAGGAGTTGTAGTGATAGCTACAGGGCTATTCTGTGGTGATAGTGGGAAGTGTCTGACTTGTTGGCAAAAGAGGAAGTGTTGAGACACAAGGAAGTGTCTTAAGGTATCATTCATTAGAGGAAACATGGGAAATTTTGAAATTCCTGTTCAGAGGCTTAGACCTACCATGTAAACATTAAGAAAATTCCATTAATACACTCAAGTTCTCTATGAATAGCTTGATTCCTACCTCATGAAGTTGTCAAAGTTTCCAGATCCCAAGCCACTTATCTCCACTAGAAACAGGGCTTCCTTGTTCTGCTTTCTCATAACGGAGCAGATGCCAGTCTGGGTCGCTGCTGGGGCAAGAAAGCTCTCAGGGAGTCCAAACCTGGTGCAGGCACAGCCCTAATGGCTACAAGGTGTGCCACAGGATACAGGAAACAGGGCCCATTTCTTCTGCTCGCTCAAGCGTTAATTCTCTTCAATGAGAAATTAAAAGAATAAGACCTGTGTGAAGAGGGGAATGCAGGTTGAAATGGGGTTGACCCACTTTCTTTCTTTTCTTATGCAGCACCTCCTAAATCATGCCAGGGAAGATGGATTATACTTTCAGTCATGAGATAAACCTGTAAACTAGTTCTTGTCTGCAGCACTTGTGTATTATAGATCTTGTGTCTCCTGAAAGATGAATAATTACCGTCCCTGGGGAGACCCTCTTTCAAAAATGCAGTCATCATGGATTCTGCAGTATGGCATAGCTGTATGGACAATGATGATAAAACAAACAACCTTCTTGTCCCCAACAGGCATGAAAGTGAAATGGGAAGAGAAGCCAGCTCTCATTAGATTAATGAGCAAGGCTTCCAATTTCTGGAAGAGTTTCTGTTTCCTTTGCTTTGATGAAATAAATACTACTTGATAAGGACAACCAAGTGCCATCAAATCAAACTGTTTCATTAACCAATTGCATACATCCTGATTTAAAGCAGACTTCTCCCAAAACAACGTCCTGTGTATAGAATGGATCCTTTAGAATAAATTGACTGGATTTTCTTCACCGCTTTTCCTGTTTGGCAATCTGTCTTCATTGAAAACTTGGTGAATCAGATAAAACCTGATGAGTTGTGCATCATAAATCTGTAATGTATATCATGGATGAATTCTTCCATGTGCATGTGACATTTACACTATATTTAGAATGTTGAGCCTACTCATTATCCAAGTGCTACACAAAGAAGAGTTTATAAGAATTCTCTTTGAGCATGTGCTCTGAATATAACATACAGAGGTGCTACATAGGGTCTCTTTTCAGGAACCTTTTTGAAGTGTATATTGTAAAGAACATAGTGCAGAAGACACAGCTATTGTTATGAAGCAAATGAGCTTTTCAAGTTGAGGCATCTTCTGGGGTAGAAGGAGAGTTCATTGTTACCATGCATGCAAAAATCACTAAGTGATACTTTGTCTGCCTCTGTTTGGTGCCACTGAACCAGGTAGTTATCATAGCTGATACAGTTGTACACTTGCTTTGCTACCCTTCATGGTACTAAAAGACATAATGGTCACAGAGACCCAGCTACCCTGCCACCAAGAGATGCAGAATACAGTGAAGCTTAAATTGCCTTGGCCTATCAACATTTGCCATCATGCTCCATTTTACAAAGAATCAGACATTGCTTCATCGATGCATTGGCCTAGGATTGATCTGGGTAGAACAAAAGAGACAAGATTGAATAACTATGCAAGTCAAAATGACCTTTCCAGGAAGGTGACAACAGCTGCAAGTGCATAGAGACACAGAGCTTGAAATCTTTGCACACATGCAAGGGAAGCTCACCATTTTGCCCCTGGCATTTGGGCTCAAAGTAGGAAAAGGACCAGAGATGTCTTCAGCTACCTCATTAAGTGAAAGCACAGCTATTCTCTGTGGAGTAGGGTAGGGTGTTTGTCACTCTCCAGCTTAAATGACATATTTCAAAACCACCGTTGTTAGCTTCCAACAATGCCTCAACCTTGAAAAGAGTTTCTGTGCAGAGAAACTTGAAACAGTAAAGCATCTTATGGCTCTAGGAAGACAAATTATTATCAGCATTTACAAAGATTTGTGCTCCTACACAATAGGGTGCAATTCAGGACATACATGTATATTTTTATTACTGCTTGTATTATTGCTACCACAAGTACTTTTGTTATTATCATGATGAAAGCCAACACAAAAGGCGTGTGAATGTGCTCCTTGATATACAATACCTGGTCTCTCCAGAATGACAATGATTATACAGAAATGGAAGGGAAAACAGCACAATGAAGTAAAGTCCCAGCATTTAAGCTCCATCAGTCCTTAAGCAGTGACTCTGGGGCCCATCCAAAAAAACAGGATGTATTGATTAGACATGGGACACATACTTGCTAAAGCTTCAAACACAGAAACCAAATAAGGTCTTGTCCAATTTTTATCATGTTACACAATACAAAATTGCCTGAACAATCACTAATAGACTATATTTGAACTGATCATTGCACCCTCTTTATCTACACCCGCATTTAAAATTCATATCAATATCACTTTAGGTCAGAATCAATAGCAAAACTCCAAGTTCTTTCAGCTTGTCCTAGTATGGAGACTAGCTGTAAAAAAATCTAAACCTTTTCATTATTTCTCTTGGGTCACAAAATCCTCGTTAAAGATGATTAGAACCCTAATGTCATCTCAAGTGCCAGCATTGGCTGGAGGTGGTGATGGTTTTTCTCCCAGTGTCTCTGGCCATGGTACATTTCCTGGTGGTAAGCTGTCCCATATTGTTTTAGAAAATAGCATTTAACCATTCAATATTTTGCTTGTCGACATTGTGTCATGAAGCAGTGTTCTGTCAAGCAGTTTGAAAAGGGCAATAGCTTGCAGAGTGCAGACAAAAAAAAAAAAAACCACCAACAAACAAATAAAAGAAAAAGATTAATTTTAAGGAAAAAAAAAAAGATGTGCAAAATCCCCAAAATTCTGGAGATTTTGGCTTGTTTCTCACAGTGAGTCATAAAAGAAGTCCAAGAATGGACAAGTTCAGAACCTGAGAGGATGCTGCATAGCTGCTCTAGAAAAAGACTTACCTAAATATGTGCAGCCTTCTGTAGTCCAAGTCAAGAGTGAAGACACCTCCATTCCACTCTGCTTCCCGCAGCCCCTCCATGTTCCCAGGGTGTGGATCCCACAGGACAAGTGACCTTCAGCTGGCACCAGATGGAGAGAAGGGAGAAAAAGTGTCAAGAAATAGTGGGCTAGCATGCAGCCAGCTTTTTACATGTTTGAGGGGCATTTCTGCTACAATAGGAGTGATGACATTAAGTAAAGAAAGGAAAAAGGATTGTGTAAGATTTCCCTGTGGTGTGTGTGAGACAGGAGAAATGGCTTCAAAAATTCCTGTGAGCTAAGAAACGATGTCCAGTTCTCATTATTATGGTGACTCTTCCAAGAGCTGAAATACAAAAGATGCTGGCAGAGCTGTGGGAGTGAGCCAGAGTGGCCATCAGAGAAGAGAGCAGCAGGAGGAGAGAGGGAGCAGGTAATAGAAATAGGTCACTCCATCAGATCAGATCAGTCTAAATCAGGCCTCACACCTTGTCAGAAGTTAATAGTCTCAGACTGAGAGGGAAGGTTACAGCGTGATGGGAAAAGCAACCTACCAGCCTCCTCCGGAAGACTGCAATTTGTTTGAGCTGTAGATATATTTTACCAATTATTTATTGCAACTCTGCCTTGTCAGAGTGTTGGTGTTTTTTCTCCCTTAAGTGAGAAAATTGCTTATCAGCAATTTGATCCCTGTTTGCAATGGATTAAGTTCTGCAAGCATGACAAAGTGCACTACGGCTTTCCTAGATTTTCTGGGGTGCGCTTTCCTAAAATTTGGCTTTGTATCTGTAGCTGCCAGCTGAGTCCTGGCAGGGGGGATACACACCCCTTGTTTTAGAGGCTACCAGCTTTGCATGCACTCATCTGTTTTTAGTGGGAAATTTTGCCCTTAGGTTTATCAAACTTAAGAAGAATTGAAACCATTCACAAGCCAAGAATTGTAACCATTCACAAGCCAGGAACTACTATTGCCCTTCTCTGCATATCCTGGGTTGACCAGGTCACGATGGAATAGGCCAGTGAAGGTAGTCTCGCCAGGGCCATTCCTCCACTGACCATGTCCAAAAGAAGAGGCTCAATCTTTTTCTTTCAGCAAACTCTCAAGGTCATAGTCCAGCATCCCTACCAAAAATGATGTTCTGTCCCAAGTATTTAGTTCCTAGATTTCTCTTATGCCTGACTACCTTCCTTGCTTGGTAGGATGCAGTAGGGGAGGGTGGTGCCTGGGCCTTGCAAGGGAGAGTCCCACTTCAGTCAGTCATAGCACTTCCATGTCAGCCATGGTGGTCTTACAGTCTCAGCCCACCCCTTTAATTTTCAATATTTTTTGAGAGCTCATATTTAAGGAAACAGGTAGGGGTGGAATATCTATGTGGTTATACCTGCTTTATCAATATATAAATATAATCATGCCAGATGTAACATGCCCTGAAATATAGGTAATTAATTGTTATATAAAATGATGGAGAGAGAGGAAAAGAGGGGGAGAAAGGCTGCTAGTACTAAACTTGTGGATTCAGGAATTTTCAGAATGAGGACAAGAGGGGAAGGGAAGGGAAGGGAAGGGAAGGGAAGGGAAGGGAAGAGAAGGGAAGGGAAGGGAAATGTCCCCAGGAAGGGATATTCTCACATTTCTGTGTTCTGCTATTCAGGGAAGGATCTTTCGTTTGGCTTTAATCTGTTTTCAACAAGATACTGGTTTCTGTTCTTGATGTAGCTGCTGTTGAATTCCATCCTACCCTGCAAGCATTGCCTTCATCTCTGAAGCAGGCATGTCTGAGCCCATCTGGGTGTGGAAGGGCATTAGCTTGCGAACATATTTTACCAAAATCTGGTGCTGACCTGTAAAAATAAAACAGAATCCCAGATACTACATTTTCATGCACGACCTTTGCCTTATCGCGCTGCTCCTCCTTGCCCCTCCTATTCTGGTATGCAAGGTAGGGAGGTGCTTGTATAGTCTCTAATATTTTAAAATACATCAGAAATACTGTATAGCTATAGAAGAAGCTACATATGGATTTGTGTGTGTGTGCACCCATCACCCTTGCCTACCAGATTAAATATACATGAGGGTCGCTCAAGTGTTTATCTGTTCTTTCCACTGTCGGAGCCTGCAAAAATGCTCTTATTGGGTAGAGTTGTGTGCTTTGGAGGTAGAGGACATAAATGTCTTGACTGCATCCTGCATGAATATATTCATCGTGAGTATAGTTACACCAATTATTTTACCATCAGAACTCACTCAGCTGAAGAGTTCTCTTATTTGTATTAGCATCTAGTATGGGGAATGAATTTTCTTTGACTCTATTTTGATACAGTCCACTAAAGGAAGAGGTTAGAGTGGTAAACATGGCACAAACTATACATGTGCTCAGGTCTGCAGAAAGATGTGCAGGGAAACGAGTGAATAACACCACCCCAGGGAGCTGCAGGGAGCATTAATTCATGTGCTCTTCTGCTGGCTGCTGCCGATCGTATCCCCAGTGGAGATACTCCAGGTCACTGAAGAGGTGAGCCCTTATCGCTTCCCCAGAGCACGACAGTCGCTTTGCATCTCCCTGCTCCAGATGGGGCAAGTCAGAAAAGTCTTGGAAAGGATGTAACTGTCAGGAGCACCAACCTGGTGGCAGTTGAGTTATTACAGGAAAATGGAGTACAAGCCTTGCAATGAGCCCAGTAAAAGCCAAAGGGGAGCATCATTAAAAGGTGCATTGTTACAGACACTTTACAGAGTGGTGCTCCCTGGAGGGGAGAAGAGCCCTGACCAAAGCTCTCTCTTTCTTGCCTAAGATGGATTGGCAAGGAGACAAAGTCTAGAAAAAGTTAGAGCCAAGATTAATAGCAAAAGTATAGTTAGTAACTTTACAGAGCATATCCACAAGATAATTTATGACAGCAAAGGAAGGAAGGGTATGTACCGTGGTGTTTGTGTAAAAGAAGGGCAGTTCTGCCTAACAGGCTTATAAATACAAAAAATGAAAAATGAGGATATTTTTACATTTCCACAGTTGAGGAGATTTGAAGGCACAACTAATTCTTAATTTTTTTTACAGAAACAGCTCTCTCCATTAACTCTTCACAAGGGTTGGTTGCCCCTACAAGGAGATTTTTTGGATTCTTTTCTTAGTTGCTTTCCTCGGAATAGAGTCACTCACACCTCAGTGGTATCAGCTTATTGTTTGATATGTGCAAGCAACTGGGAGCCAAAAGTGGACCTATGTCCCTTTGATTTTTCTCTTGGGCAGTTGAGAGACCAACTGACACCAAGCCAGGGTACAAAATCATTCACAGACCAGGGCATTTAGAACTAGAAGGTTTATATATTGCCAGAATTGCTGATCACTTCTTCACTCTTCAATACCTGCTTTACCTTTGATGGCAGCAGGCAAACCTGAAACATCCTTGGAAATAAGAGGCACTAGGTGGGTTGATTCAGCCCTCTAGGTTTGCTTGAAACAAGCCTAGTGGCTTTCTCTCAGTGTCCCAGGAGTATTTAAGTCCACCTTCCCTGGGGACCAGAACAGACTCAGGTGAGCTTCTCCTCATCATGCTCATTCAACCATGCAGCTTTGACTGGGGAAGAGCAGAGCAATTTCCCTTGCTAATACCTGTCATTTCCCTGGACTTCCAGAGAGCAGACTTTGGCCTCTTCAGGGATCTGCCTGATAGAGCACTGTGGGATAAAGCCTTGGAGGGAAGAAGGGCCCAAGAGAGTTGGTTGATAATCAAGAATCACTTCCTCCTCCAAGCTCAGGAGACATGCATCCCAGCAAAGAGAAAGTCAGACAAAAATGCCAGGAAATCAGCATGGATTAAATATTTGCTCCTGAACAAACTCAGACACAAAACAGGAGGCAAGGACAGGTAGTCTGAGAGGAAAAGAAGAAATTGTCCAAACAACCAGGTAGCAGGTTATGAAAGCTAAAACCCTGATAGAATTGAATCTGGCAAGGGACATCAAGGGCAACAAGAAAAGCTTCTATCAGTACATCAGTGATAAAAGAAAGAGTAAGGAAAATGTTATGAAAACATTCTTTACTCAGAGGGTGTAGCACTGGAACAGGTGGCTCAGGGAAGTTGTGGATGCTCCATGCCTGGAAGGGATGGCCAGGCTAGATGGGGCCTTCAGCAACTCAATCTAGTGAATGCCATCCCTGCCCATGGCAGGAGGGTTTGAAACTAGGTGATCTTTGAGGTGCCTTCAAAAACTACCCATTCTATGATTTCATGATTCAGTCCATGACCTGATCAGATGCATCCATGAGTCGTAAATGAACTGGTGGAGGAAGTTGCTAAGTCACAGTCTGTCATATTTGAGAAGTCATGGGAGTCTGGGGAAGTTCCCTATGACTGGAAAAGAAGAAACATAACCCCCATTTTTAAAAAGGGAAAAAAAGCTTCAAGTATGTGTCACCATCACTGAACCAGAGTGTGGAGGATGTAGGGTTGCTTTTAAGCCACTAAGAAAAAGGTACGTGATGGAGTGGCAGCGGACACTACTCTGTGTAAACATTGGCTCAGTTTAATAGCAGGGAACTAACTAGCTGGAAGGCTGCACAGTGCCTCCAGATTAGCAATTAGCATGGTAGGGGTCATGACAAAACAGCCAGAGTTGGAAGGATGCTATTTTCACAGTCCAGCTATATATTTCTTTTGCCAAGGCCAGGAGTAAAAAGATCCCAAGCATGCTGGACATTAAAAAGCAAGTTCCTTGAAAGACATGTTCACTAAGCTGTCAGGGAGCTGTTAGCAGGGAAAGAACAGGCAGATAGACAGACTCCCACAGGGGTCTGAAGAAGCAGAGCATGCCTCTATACTAGAAAGAGGTCAGAGGAGCAGCTAACCCTGGAACTGTGACAAATCCTACGTCTCAATCTCTTCTACACACTGGCTTTGCCATCCCTCTAATCCTCTTTGTCACCTGTCCCCAGGCCTCTGTTATTCTTACCATATCTCTTTTTCAATCTGAAATAACCAGAATGGAACAAAGGTCTTCAATTTATATAATGGAACAGAAATAATACTAAAAATTCTCCTCCACAGAGTCTGAGATAACGACCAGCATAAAATAGCAATGTTTTCAGTAATCTGCCTGGGCCTTTGTTTTTTTCTAAATGGTTACAGTTAATTCAGAACCCAGCAATGCATATGGGTAGTTCAAATGGTATCTTTCAGTGTGCATTACCTTGCAGTTGTTCTCTACCCTCTCAATGCCAATTCTCACTGATTATCAGAGGAGGTACCAGTGCAGCATCTTATGTTTTTCAACAGGGTATAAAGAGATGGCTGCTCTGGGAGTAACAAGGCAGGGGTCTAGAGAAACAGGAGTATTGGACTCTTAGGAAAGCACTAGGTGCAGCTTATGTAGGAAAATTTAAACATGTTTAAATTTCACAGTGTTGTTATTTTTGCTGTGTTCACCACCCTCTCCTTATTCCCACTCCGGGCAGGCTCACCGTGACTGAAACACAACAGCGTCCATAAGCAAGGAGTGACAGTGCCACTGCCAAGGCTTCTGGTTTCATCTAATTTGGAAAAGTGACATCTTCTGCTATTCCTCGGTTCCCAGCCCTGAAAGTGTTGGGAGTGGCACCTGTCAGCTGCAAAAGAAAGCCTTCATCTGGAGCCAGAGATGGCTGTGGGAAAGCCAGGGCAGTATAACTGCGATAAGTCACATGCTGCTCTTGGACCCAGCAGGGGGATGGGACAGATCTCTCCCTGCAGTCACCTTATGGAAGTGGCTGCTGGTTTTCCTTCCTTGCAGGCTTGATCCTGTCTCCACTGGGAACAGGAAGACTCTAATTTTCCCTTTTCTGTGTCTTCTCACCTTCTTTCTTCCACTGATGTTGCTAAGATGTTGGCTTCTGCCGCTGATGCCTGCTGTTGGAGGCTGGTGTGCCTCATACTGGATAACAGTGGTAGCAAGGGACCTTTTCTTCTCCCCTGTTCCTCTCCCTTGCTCCACCCTCAGACTCCTTCTCCACTTCTACATCCATGTTCAAGCCCATGCTTCTTCCTATGCTCTTCCTCCCAGCTATGTCAGAAAAAGGAAAAATATGTAATATGCAGAAAAATCCAAACTATTGACATTGCTGCTAATTTCAGCAGTGACTCTTTTTCAGGCTCACGCTGTGAGAGCCAACTTTTATTGCCCATTATAAAACAATATCTCCTAATAGGGGGGGTGCAGTGCTCTGTGCTGCCAATAAGAGGGCATTTAGCCTGGAAATCTGTGACTGTAATTTATTGTCAAGCATGCCCCATGCACACACACACAGGTAATGATGGTGTTAGCCGTCTGACAAATTACAGGGCCTTGCACATTTGACCTCCTCCCCTGCCCTGTGTGCGGTATTGCATCTCCCAGGGGGTTCATCCTGACATCCCACCTCTGAGCAGCTTCCAGCTGCTGCCATTTTGGATATCCTGCCTATTTATTTCTTTCCAAAGATCCTCCCTGCTCTCACTCCTGGGGTTATTCTGTTTTCACTGCTGCTGTATGCAGGGATCAGTTTTGTGCCAAGCCTTGCTTGAGGATCAAATACCTTATAATTTTACTGATTAGAACTGCGAACTTTATAACAGTGGTGGAAGGGAGAACATCAAAGACTTCTGTCAAGATCTTTAGCTTTTGTCTTTAGCCCTGGGTATTCTCCAAATAGCAGACTTCAAAGCTGAGACCTTTTCCTAGGTACGGGAAAGTTATTCCAGACATTTTATGAATCACTGTGGATTAATTAAGTTTAATTTTTTTTCCTTCTGGTCTGCGTACAGTTCACCTGACAGTAACCAGAGCTTGAGAAGTACAGAGATCTCAAAATGGTCTCAATAAAGTTTTAAAAGTGTTTCCAAGCATTGCCAAAATAGTTTTGCCTTAAAATATTCAGTTTACAGTGTCTGATTCAGCGTATCTTTTCTCCTGGATTTTAGTAAAAGTTAAGTACTTAACTGTTGAATAGTAAAAGATTAAAGCACACATTTAAATGCTTTGCTGAATACAGTCCATACAAAATACATGATGTTGTATTGCAAAGTTTTTTCTTCACCCATTCAGGGATGAAAGGACACATTCACTAGTGGCCTTGGCACTTGTGACTAAAGAAGGCATTTCACATTCAGATGAGTAAACAATTTATGTCACACTATCCAATGTCCTCATGCCATCCTTCTAGTCTATTTATTTGAACATCTTTATCATAGCACTCAGCAAAATGCTTAATTAGACATGTTTGTATAGTAACATGATAGAAAATAATCTCAAATTACAGGGCTATGTTTTCAAAATTTCTTATATAAAAGATGCTTACATTACTAGAGCATATTAGTAGGAGTCAACCCTTGACATATATTCTAATTGGCATTTTGTGATTTTAATGACTAAATTTTGATAAACATCAGTGATAGTCCTGCTTCTCTGCCTCAGATTGTTTGGTTTTTATTCTGACCATTTGTAGGCTTTTTTTCACTTGCTCCAGCCCTTCATTTCTGTTTGGTTCAAGAAAAATCACGTCCCATTCTCCCTTGCCTGCAAAGCAAAGGCTTCCCTTCGCTCTTCTGAACCTGCACATGGCAATTATAATCAGTAATGAAAAGTCAGCAAATAACAATTTAAATGGTTGCTTTTCAGTAGAATGAATGCTGGATCCTCTGGAGCAAGCAGGGCTGGTGATGAGCCTGTCAGTCAGGAACTCTCATGCTTGGCAGGCTGATTTACCTGTCTGATGTTCCTGCTCGTTCTCCATCATAAAATAAGAGCACTTCACTTGTCAAACATCTTCCTTTTCTGGGATGCGTCTCGCACGCACACTGCTCGTCCATTTGAAACTCAGCTGTGCCTCTAGCAGTCAATTTGACAGCCAGACTCTGTCCTAAAGAGAGTTCCCAGTAGCCCACTGAAGCATCTCAAAAACCTGCACAATGAAAATATTTTTTATGCATTTATTTTTCTTAACAGAGAATTAACTCTTTGCAAAACAGAACAGGACTTTCGAGCTCTTTAAGACAGGGAAAAAACAAGTCTTCTAGACACTGAAATATCCAGGCAAATCTTTAATGTCTCACTCTTGTAACAGCTTGTCTTGAGTAAGCATGTCTAGAGATGTGCTAATGGTGGATCTGGCCACACAGGCTCTGTGGATGAGGTTGCTCCTTGGTGACTCTAACTTTGGGATAACTCTTCAGACCATACTGCCTCACTGTTTCCTGACTGCAGCCATCAGCATTTCTCCTTGGCTCAGCTCTAAATTTGATAGCCAAGCCTTGCTGTATGGCCAGGAGGGTCAGCCCAGGCTCCTGCCCCAAAGACAGGTGCCTCAGTAGTTCTTCTCTCATCCATCCTAAAGGCAGCAAGAAGGGAAGTGAATACAAAGAGGCTCAGCTTATACCTGTTCTTTCTAATTCAGAGGTAGGGGATTTTGCACAAAATCACAAAATACACTGAATTGGAAAGGACCCACAAAGATCATCAAGTCACACTCCCAGTCCTGTACAGAATCATGCCCAAGAATGATACCACACGCACAAAGCTATTATCCAAGCACATCTTGAGCTTGGTTAGACTTGCTGCTGTGATCACTTCCCTGAGGACCATGTTCCAGTGTACAAACACCATCTGGGTAAAGAACCTTTTCCTGATGTTAAAGCTAAATGTCCCCAGACGCAACGTCAGGCCATTACCTTAACTCCATGAACCGTTCACTCCCTCACATAGCGTCAGGGTTATGCCTAGGGTGAGGGTTCTGAAAATCACAAAGCCCAGAGCCCCAGGCACACTGCAGCTGTTAAAGGCATGCCAAGGGGAACGCAGAACTGCCAAAACATGGCTCCCTCCTCAGCTTTCTCTTTGAATCAGTCTTTGCTATTTATTTTACCACAAATATGGGATTTGCCTCTTGTTCCCCTCATTGAGAAGTTTTAGACTGCTCTGTGCCCTCTCCTCAGCCTCCTTTTCTCCAGCATGAATGGACCAATTGTACTGAGCTGCTCTTCATACAGCTTCACCTGTTGACCCTTCATCATCTGTGTAGTTCTACTTTGGATGCTCTGTAATAACATCTTTCTTACATTGTGGTGCCCAGAACTGCCCCCAGCACTCGAGGTGAGGCCGCCCCAGTGCAGAGCAGAGCAGGACAATCCCCTCCCTTGCCCAGCTTGCCATGCTGTGCCTGATGTCCCCCAGGACAGGGTTGGCCCTCCTGGCTGCCAGGGCACTGCTGGCTCATGTTCAGCTTTCCATTGCCCGAGAATACCAAGTCCCTTTCTCTGGCTCTTCTTTCCGGCATTTCATTCCCTGCTCTGTCTGTACATCCAGGGTTGCCCCATCCCACATACCGAGTTTGGCACCTGTTGAATTTCATGTGGTTTGTGATTGCCCAGTCCTCTAATTTGTGTCTCTGCAGGGCCTCACAGCCTTTGAGTGAGTCAACAGCTCCTTCCAGTTTTGTATCATCTGTGAATTTGCTTAGAATTCCTCCCAGTCCTGCATCCAAGACATTCACGAAGGTGTTGAAGAGCACAGGAACAGAGAACCATCATCCACCCCAGTCACTTATCTTGGTAAGACAGTACCTAATGTTTTTTAAGGAGAACTCCCAGTTCTGGGGACAAACTGTTTATTGAGAAAGCTTCTTTCTGGCCCTGAGTTGCCAGTGATTGACTTCTGCTCTGAAGCCTCAGAGTTTTTATCAGTACTTGTTAGGATTTTGGGGAAACATGGGCCATAGGACCAGATCAGTGGCGCTAGAGTTAGCCCAGTGTGGTATATCTGAAGCTGCAAAAACCGGACCACATCCAAGAAGCTTGGGGGATGTTAATTATTAATCCAATTGCTAACTTTTATATCTTGTCCCTACTGGAAGGATAAAGACTGACCAAACTGCAGTATGGTCAGAGTTTCTAGTGTACACTGTCCTTTCCCCTAGCATGTTGGGCTTCTGTTGTTCCTAAAGCTCTGCAGATCTTCCAAGTGGTCCCTCCCTGCAGCTGCCCCAGCTGCAGCTCTCAGTGAGAAGCTGGTTTTGTTCAGAAGTCTGGAAAATATTTAAAATATGTTAAGGTCTGAGGTTTCTGGCATGCAAATGAAGGTGTGTTACACATCTTGTTCTGAAAAATCACTGCTGTTCAATTAATCAGACAGTTATTCATCTCACACTGTAACTGTAGCCTGTAAGCCACTCATCATCTCCAGGTGTGTTGAATGAAACAATCTCATATTTAAGAATTTGTCAACAGTATAGCTGGATGCAATGATTTTAACATAGATTTTCCAGCATGGGATTTTACAATGTATATTGCTTCCTATGATCTGCAGTGAGTAAACAACCTTAATAACTTAAACATCCATGGTTTTCATCCTGTAGTTTATACCTGCGAAAGAGAAACAGGGTAAATGAAGTGATTTTTCCGTGTTTACCTGGGAGGACAGTTGGAAAACTGAATTGAAATCCAGTGTTCACTTTGTCAACTCATACTCTGTGCAATGTTGCCCACAATGGAGACTCCCAATGTACATAAACTGTGGTGCAAAAGGGAGCACAAGACTGATTTCAGGAGATGATGCAATGCTTCTCAAGCTCAAGGCTGATGGAGTAACAGGAAAAGCTAACTGAAGAGCAAAGGTAGCTTATCCTGTTATCTCTGAGGAGACTGAAAACAACCATTGACAATATGAAACCGCCTCTTTCTGTGGCCAAATGATGCTCCAATTAGCAGTTGGTTAATATTTAATATATGTTTTAACATTACAGTAATGTACCAGGACAAAAGGCATCACTATTTTGATAAGTGATTGAACTTTCAGCAGCAGAGAGGGAAGGCAGAGGGAGATTTTTAGGACTGGCACACAGTATAGCCCAAAATTTTAATTTCCTTTTTTTTTTTCTACAATTATATTAAAGACAAACCAGATGACTCTTATGTTGGCTGAAGACCTTAGCTTATGATTACTCATTTGAAAGCTTTTGCAGCTTAACAAATTACCATCCATCTGGTAAGCCATCCTATCTAGCCCCATGTGTGCTCTTAGCCATCCTGATACTGTGAATTAAAGCACATCAGCATCAGTGGGTTGGCCTGTCTCTCAGAGGTGCTAATGCCATGTGTTTGGAAGGGTGACAGCACCCTTTGGCCAGGTGGTAGGAGCACACAGCCATCTGCTGAACTTCTGAAACATGTGGCAGAACGGACTGGGAGTTATTGTCAAATCTCCACCTTCTGCAAGACAGATCCTGTGGGGTAAGGAAATGACAGGAGCTGCAGTTACAAAGCTTTCTGGGATCTGACCCAGCAATACCTCTGGCACACACCTACAGTCTGTCCCACATGTCCAAGCCTGATAAATCACACCAAAAGCAAATAATAATGGCCAGCTGTTTGGTTCATAGGACAACAAACGCTTTTCTTACCCATTTCAATTACTTATTGTTTTGAGAAGGCCTCTGATTTGCAGATTGTACCTTGAGTCAGCCTGTATGGACAGTGCTTGATGTGGGGAATTGATTGCCCACATGAATAAGAAGGGGCAGTGCCGTGGTGCTCTTGTGGCCTGCACTTTCAGACTAACTAGCAAAGATCAGAGAATGGCAGGACAGGGTGACAGTGGCGCTGAAGACATTGATCTGAGCTACATGTCTCTCAGAGAATTGTGCCGTTTTCTGCTGTAGACACAATCAAATATGCCAAATGGCTGCTAAAATGTAAATGTTAGCAGTCAAGGTCACCTTCCAAGGGACACCAAACAGTGTGCCCCAGGCAGGCCCCATTAGAGGCAGCACTGACAGAATTCCTATCGCCATCTCCTCCCCCAGTTCTTTGCTCCGTGCTGAGAAATATTCCAGAGGCAAAAGCCTTTTCCATCTGATGCTAAAAAGCTGCTCCCTTTTCCCACCCAGCTGAGGCTCAAGTTTAATAAAAATCCTCATTAGCTGTCATCTAAATATGCAGGAGGTCCATGCCAAGTATTGCAGCTGAGTTAGGGAAAGTCAAAACAGGTTCTAATTAAAGATGGGGCCAGAACAAAACCTTGGGTCACAAGCCTATACTTCATGAAAACTGGGATCCAGGCTCTGAATGCCATTGATCAGAATGATCTCTTCACTCAAAGCCCTGGGTACTACCTGGCAGCCCTGGGTACTACCTTAAGAGCAACCCTTGATTCAGTCACCCTGCATAATATGGTGGAGTTTCTCTGGCTGCTTCATTTTAATTATGGGATGGGAACCTTTAATTAATACAACATGACAGTGAAAATATAATCAGTTGTGTGGCCCCTGTTGTTTGTTCACATATTAATTTTGCATGCTTTTTTTTTTTTTTAACACGCTTGTTTTTTAATTTTGTGCAGTTATGCGTGAAAGCCACTAGCAGCAGCAACCAAGTGTTCCACAAGGAGCCCGGGGGAACAGGGTGTTAATAAGTGCTGGGTTTGGCTCCTGAGGAGGCACAGAGGTGCTTGAAGATTGTATAAAACAAACAAGGTAGCTGAGTTTTTCTGCTAACATGATCATTAGGGAAGGACTGAAAATCAATGATATTTTTTATTTCTGCCTTTATGTTTCAGGATCAACAATGTACTGAGATATGTGGGATCAACAAGACACAGGTTTGCCATATAATTTTCCCATGGTTAGCTCTAGTAAAAGTGATTAATTTTTTAAAAGAAAATCTCCATTCTGCATCAAAGATAAACTGTTAAATGGCTGTGAGGCCTGAAGTACGAAAGAGAAATCCTGAATCTGAAACTGTGTGGCCAAGGATGCTCACCTTCCTTGCAACTTAAAACGCAGAGTTGCTCCCTGTTTAATATTCATTTCTTACTGTGCTTTTGTAATGAGGTGTTCCACCTGCATCACAGCTTCCTTTCTGTCCAGGAGAGTTCTTGAGTGGCAAAATTCTGTGACTTTGAGCAGTGGAGATGATGATAGCAAAAACTGAAGCTGGAGCTTGAACACATGATCACATTCCCACAAAGTCCTCAAGACACAGGTTCATGATAGTACCTTGCTATTGACAAAATACCATCTTGCCAAAACATATTTTTCTATTGAGCCTATGAGTTTTGGACATGCTGAAAGTAATTTCATTGAACTTCATGAAAATTTCAGCAGAAATAATACTTCTCAGCTGATTCTGCTTGCCAGTAGCACATAAAAACCTCCAAGGAATCCATGCAAGACTTAAAAGTTGCTTTTCAGAATGGCATCTGTGTTACACGATGAAAAAGTAATAAAAAAATTTAATGTTCCAATGGTCTTAAAAATTCATCTTCTTTTATTTTTCACTAAACAATTTTTTTTCCATGAACCACCTGGCAACTCTTGGTGATGGAATTAGGAGCAGGTTGCAGTGGATGTGGCCACAGCCAGAGCTGCAGCTCCTGACCTCCCATTTCCATAGGTTCAGACAGTGTTTGTGTGAATCTCTGTGACAAGCTCTAGTCAACAACATGCACGCACAGCTATTAACTACATGCAGCACAAAGCACTGGAGCTACTGCTAATGGTAATTGTGTGATGCTGATAGCAGACTAGAACTCCAACAACCTTTAGAAAGCAGCTGAGAGCTAAAAATCAGAGCTGATGAACAAACATTAATATTTCCTTCAGTTGTGTGAGACTCCTGTGAAGATTTACATAATTAATCTTCAGCAACAAAACATTTATAATGCAGTTTAATAATCTCGGAGATAGACAGGTCATATTAATTACTATCTTGCTTCCTGGTTTTAAAAGCCATTGTTTCCAAGCTCTTAGTTTAGAAGTGAATAGCTTGTATCAGCTTGAAGACAGCAAGTGTGCAGATGATTAATGCCTGAGTGCTTGGCACTAACTGGGGATCTGTGAGAAGGTTCCAGGCCCTTGCACTGCCAGGGCTCTGCACATGACTAGGGGGAGAAAGTGGCTTCGGACAGTTCTGCATTACTGCTATCCCAGCAGCTAATCTCTGTTACCCCAGTTTCAGGTTCCGTCACATCCCTCCTACAAATATAAACTAATTTTGGGGCTCTGTTCTAAAATACATGCGTAAAACTGTGTGTGGTTTGCAGTTTTTCATAGAGCTTTTTTTTTAATTTGTTTGTTTGTTGGTTTGGTTTCTTCTAAAGAAACTTACTTGAATTCTTTTTTTGTTGTTGTTAAATCCTATTGTGTCACAATCTGCCTAAAAGACAGTGACTTCTTGTGGAAGGAAGGAAGCTGGAGAGGGATTCTGGGTCATCGTGAAGAACTTGTTGCCAGCCTAACTGTATGAAGGCTTTTGTGACTCTGCCATGCAAGGCAAGTGTAGAGGAAGGATTTCAAAGACAAAAAAAGGCATTTTCTACACCTGATTGGGGACATGCTGCTTGAAACTCCAGGTGTTATCATGGAGGAGAATATGGTATGAAAGAAAATGGGCTTGTCTGAGATTCAAAGGGGGCAGCAGAGATGAGAGCCATGGGCAAATGGGAGACAGAAATCATCTTCTAAGTGTTAAAAAGAAAATGACAGCACAGGGAAAAGCAATATCTTTACACAACAGAGAAAAGGCAGCCAGTGAAGGGATTCACAATGAGAGCTGACATGAGCAAACAGACAGGCTACAAAAATGATTTTTGCAGTGGTGCTCAGAGGAATATTGGCAAGGCAAGATTGTGTTAGTGCTCAAGTAAAGGATGCAGCAAGAACTGAGACCCCAGTTAATGAGCTCCTGGTTGAGGCTTTTATTGTGTAACTGGATAAGGAAGTTAGATTTTATTTTTACTTTTAAAAAGGTGAAATTTAAGCTAGGGGATGGGTGTGAGAATCTCACACACAGACTGTGAGTTTGATGCAAGGTAACAGTGTTATCCAATTGCTTAAGAAAGAACCAGCAGGAAAGACTGGGCTTTGACAGGAAGAGCTCTGCTGCAGCCTGGCATAACTTGCTGACATCCCCTCATGAATTGCTAACCAAGTAGATATTTTAGTTTGGACAAGAAGAAACCTTTTTTGGGCAGAAATCAGATTTCCTGGTTGAGGAAAGTCAGTCAGGGAGTGGTGTTTGCAAAACAGACAAAATTAGAGGATTGCAGGAAAGAGAACTGCAGGTCCATAGCAATAAAAAGAAGGAGAAGATTTGGTCATGATGCAGGTGGCTGCATGGAAAGTTGGGATGGCTGGGGCTGCCCTGGGGCAGGAATGTGCCAGAGATGTTTAATTCCAGCTGGGCTGGGAGTCAAGTCAGAGACAGAGTGGAGCTACTGCTTTTGAGGAAGGGCCCCAAAACATCAAGGTGAAATGGGATGTATAGCAGGACAGAAGGTATGGGTCATGCCAGTGAAATACCACTTTAAATTACTATATCTTACGAGCTAAGAGAAAGAAGAGCATACTTGCTCTCTAGCTCTCATAACCTGGCATTGTTCACTTCCTAGTTGTGTGTAAGCCAAGCTTCTCATAATGGTGACTCAAACTTGAAACAACCACTATCTTTAAGAAGACTAGGAGATAAAACCTATTTATAGCAGTGGACTCTCCTACCAGGCTGTACAACTAGGGCTTTCAAGGGAAATAAAAGGTGGTTGGCTTCTGTGAGTCAGTCTGTTTGATCTTCTTACCCGAGTAACTCTGCAGAGTGCGTGCTGTAGGACTGATTGTGTGTCTTTGTATCCTGTGCTACCTTGGAATCTCTGCATCAGCACAAAGAGCAGATTTTCACCCTATGAGAAGTGGTATCCTGGCATCAGGCTGAATTAAAATGCTCTTGGGAATAGGTTTTGCTGCAGTCATTTGAGACTAGTGACTGAAAAGGAGGGGGAAAAAATCAAATAGGGATTTCGATAAATAGAATTTCAGATCTTGCATAATACCATTCAATGGCAACAGCAGGTGTTTGACAGTACTGTGAACTTCCTCAGAATGGGATCCTGCCAACATGGTTGTGATTCAGTGCAATGATTCAATGACTGCAGGACGGTATCCTGCCAACCAGCCTTCCAGCAGAAAACTGTTCACCCCACTGCAAACACTGCCAGTCCATTAGCATTTTAGATTTAGTCTCTCTGCATGTCAGTAGAAAAAAATGCATCCCCCCCAGGTAATGGAAGGAGGAAGGGGGGGACAAAAATTCCCTTTTCTCCCAGGGAATAAAAGGCAAAATTATTAGCTGCAATGTTATCTCTGAGGAAGAACATGGAATATGTTTTTTTTTTTAAGCTCAGAGTTTGAAAAAAAAAGTCTTCCTTTTATTCTTCAGCCCTGCTTTTCCTTCCACCTCCAACCAGGAGCCTTGTCAAGAGAGTCTCATCAGCTTCCACTTCTTCCTTCTAAACCGTGCAGAAATACTACCAACATCCTGAGATAAGCAAAAAACCTCAAGGACCTGTCATTAGCATTTCCTGTTACGGATATTTTATCACCTGCTACCCCACAGCACCAATGCCCTCCCAATGCCCACGCACCGAGCCTCCCATGCTCCTGCAGCCCTGGACCCCCTGTCATGCCGCTGTCAGGAACATTCCCAAGTGCATGGCTCCTGGTGACACTTGGCATGGGTACAGAGGGGAACAAGGCTCCCTCAGCTGTCACCCTCCAGCCGTGCACCAGCCTGCGGCCAAGACACATGACATGAAACCTCTTTCAAGTAAACCTATGGTTAGGGGTGCAGCATGGAGGGAGCACACACAGTTTGTCTCAGCTCTCCTCTCACTCTATTTTTCTATTGTGTAGCAGAAAGAAAAGTGAGAGTGGAGCTGAGAAGCAATTCGTGATGCTGCCACTGTGATCTTTGTTGCAGCACAATGTTCTCGCCCTTGCCCAGCTCTTTTAAACCTGCTGTAATATGAATAATGATATACTCAGCTTAAAGAGACTTTGTTAAATACTTTGCCTTTATCACAGGTGCTGTGTAAACTTCGGGGATCAAAACGGACTCTTTGAGAAGTGATTAGAGCAGGAGGGAAGGGTTTAGTGGTTTAAACACCACATTTGCAATAATTAGGCTCCCTGGAGTGATAGGTTCAAATCCTAGCAGGGTTGACTCAGCCCTTCATCCCTCTAAGGTAGATTAAATGACTTTTCTGTAGTAGGGTCTTTTGGACAAGACCTTAAAATGCACAGGCACATGAGTTTTCTCCTTTTACTGCAAGGATGAATTTTACGGATTTATAAATCAGAGATTCAGGTTATTTTACATAAACCTAGCTGTCTGCCCAAGCACTATTTGCCAAAATCTGTCTTCACCATTGCAATGGACAAGTAGGTCTGCTCACCAGCCTCCCTCACAGAGGGGCTCTTTTTTGTTGAAACATGTAACGTAGTAAGGGACACAGTTTGTGACTAAGCAATGCAGTTTGGATATATCCTATAACTAAGAAAAACCACCAGCCTCTAGTTTTTAGTTAACTCTTTAAAAATTAGTATTTTTTACTACATAGTGCTCCTCTCTTACTTGAAGGTGACTAACCCAGTCATGAGTCAAAGCAGAGCATGGGCTATTGTAGTACCATAGGCTGAGGGAGAGTTAATTATCTCTTCTTTTCTAAAAAAATGGGAAAAAATTTCTTTTCCTAGGATAATTACTGTTACAGGGGGAAGGATGGGAGGCATGACTTTTCTTCTCATTTATTTGGTTCTGCTTAGGAAGCCAAGCTCATTGTCACTGGGGAGCAGTTTAAGACAAATGCTCAGAGCAAGTCTTTGGGAGTCCCTTTCAGAGAAGGGAAAAGATGATAAATCATGGAATCATTTAGGTTGGAAAAGACATTTAAGATCACTGAGCCCAACCATTAACCCAGCACCCCCAAGTCTTCCAGTAAACCATAGCCCTAAATTATAATTGGGGTTTGGCCTCCTTTTTTTTGTCCCTGCACAACCTCATGCTACATCCTTGTAGTCCTCCTAAGTTGTTGCCCCTTCTTCCAAAGGTAATTTTCTTTAATTTCAGCCAAAGCTCTCTGTTCAGCCAGGCTGGTCTTCCCCACCAGCTTGTCTTTTGGCCCATGGGAGTGGTCTGCTTCTGCGCCTCTAAGATTTCCTTCTTGAAGAATGTCCTGCTCTCTTAGACTCCTTTGTCCCTTAGTATTGCCTCTCAAGGGACTCTCTCAGCCAGACTCCTGAACAGGCCAATGTCTGTCCCCTGGAAGTCCAAGCTAGCAGTTCTGCTGATCCTCCTTATTTCTCCAACAATCTCTGTCATTTCATGATTGCCTTCCCTAGTTGCCTCACTCACCAGTTGTGTCAGGAACCTTCTAGACTGCTTCCTTTGCGCTGTTTCATATTTCCAGCATACATCTGATAAGTTGAAGTCCCCTGTAAGATCAAGGGCCAGTGATTGTGAGACTTTTCCTAGCTTCTTACAGAATATTTCATCTCATTTGCCATTATCATGCCAGCACTGGAGCTTACCCTGTGACTGAAGAAAAGGCCATTTCAATCTTACATCCGAGGGCTTCCCTTGGTGCAGACAGAACCACATAGCCAAAGAATACGACTGTGCAGACAGACATTGTGAAAGAAACACAAAAGAAGGTTTCTTGTAGCAAGGGGCTTGGGTAGGGGAGAAGGCAGGTGGAGAAAGGTGCAAAAAAGGAAGGGAAAGAGGTTTAGAGGACTGTTCATTGAGCTGTAGATATCTCAGGGAAGAACTGGCTAAGAAAAGAAAACTATATGAGACAACACAGAAAATAACCATGCGAAGATGGAAAAAAGGTGAGAGAGAGGAACTGACAGGTACCAAAGACACAGAAATTACTAGAAGAAAAAGCATTGCAGTTTTCCCTCTTTGATTTTGCTTTCCTGGTGGGGAAGGAGTGCAGTAGAAATGCAGGCTGTGCTTGTTGATGAGCTCTCCCTGAGCTCCTGTCCTCTTGAATTTCTCCATGGCCTGGAGATACAGAGACCTTAGACCAGGCTGGCGCTTTATTTGCCCATCCCAGGTGCTCTATACATAACTCTTTTCCAACAAAGATAGCTGACTCTCATGCAGTCAATACAGGGGAAAATGAGGAGAGGGCTGCAAGTATGGCTGAATAGGAGTCGAGTACAGCTAGCTAATTGCAGCTTCATGTCATCGCTTTCATAGCCGCTATCATAACTGTATATATTTCCAGCTCAATTCGTCTATCTTTTCCGGCCTCCTGTCTTTGCAGCTGCCTCCTCTTCTCTCCTTCCTGATGGCTGCAAATCTCTGCTTATCACCCGCTTTCATGCTGTGTTTTGTCTGTCTCTTTGTGTTCATCCCTGTACTGGTTTCTTGTCTGCATGTGGCAGAGTCTTATTTCTTCGATGTTGTGAGAGACTTTAGTATGAACTACTTGCTTCAGTTAACATGTATGACCTTTTGCCTTATTTTGTTTTTCTGCATGATTTAATTTTACACATGTTTACACTAAGGACTAGTTTTGCAACTGAAGTGGTCAATGTGGATGAGCAACTGCTATGTGACTCAGTATTAAAACAATTATTTATTTATCAAATTTCTTCTTGTATGAATGTATCCATCCACTGCATGAATTTTTCATGCAAGCTCATCTTGAAAAAAACATTCCCTCCTCTCAGAAAGGATTTGAACTCTTTAGGGAATTCCCCCAAATTCTAGTGTTTTTTTCTTTAATTGAACCCCACCGTGTAAGAAGAGCTCTGTCTACAATATTGATTGCAGAAAAACATGCAGACCTGTCAATCTCTCTTTTCCCAAGGCAAAACTCTCCTATTGTCTTTTTCTGCCAGGGTATAATCTTCACAAAGACAGACTTCAAACAGTTAAGCTTCTTCCCATTGTATTGGGACTATATGTAGTGCTCCATTTTACATTAACATTTAACAGGTTTCAAGCTTCAGTGATAAACTAGAAATGTTTTTCCTTCATGACAACAGTTTGACAGTTTTTAAAAATGGATATAAAATGGAAAATTACCCTACAGAGGAAATATCCCTTCTCTTCATAACTCAGGCTGAGACACTGCATGAATGGAATAACACACTTATTACATTCTGAACACTGAACATAAAATGCATTGCCTCCCTCTATTCCACTTGATTTGATAATCTAGCACAATTTAGGCCCCTAATAAATTAAATTGTTCGGAAACTTGGTTCACTGCCTAAACTCTGTGCGAGGCTGTGCTGTTTAATGATGCCTTACTTTCTTTCAGTGTTTTATCTTCAGGATAAATAATTCAGCCTAATAAACCCTGTGATCTGCAAGGTTAATTGACACCCACAGTAATTCCCAGCTTGTGCACAGCACCCATATTTGTCTGTCTTTTCCAGAGTCCTGTCACATCACCTAATCTGTGCAGCTCACCAGCCAGGTTCCCTGCATTGCCATGAGCCCTAATCATTGCAAACATCACTTCTGCTCCTGAACAGCCAAGTGCCTGAGGTCCACATGCCTGTTCCCTTTCCCCCAAGTGGTTATCTTGCTAGTTGATTTCCAGGAAATTCCTAGGACAACTGGGACTAGACTAACACAAAGGAAAAAAAAAATTGGTGAAAAAAGCTGAATGAAAAAATATTAAGATCCACAAATGTATTATCTGGGGGATTTATTCACAGGTGATGTGTCCAGCTGTACAGCAGGATGAATGTATTCTTATTAATTATTAAATTGCTCAGATGGTCCTCCTCCCCAAACCTGACATTTATTAAAAAAAAGTAATTGTAAAGGATTTGTCCAGTTCCACTCCCTGTGTTTGAGTGTTATATAACAGACTACTCCAGCCCTCTGCTCCTTCTCTCTCTCTCTGTGCTTTCAGGCTAACACACAGTTTATTGGGTATCAATAAAACATAAGAATTACTCCTGGTATAACAATAGCACCTCTTTGCAACCTTCAGCCTGCTTAGCTCCCAGGAATAGCGTGCTAATGAGGGTGTGCAGTGTTTTGGACAGATGCTGGAGTGTTATGCTGGGCTGATAACTGCTTCTCTTGGATCCAACACTGTGCTGGGATGACTCATGCCTTTTACTAATTTATAGGAGCAGTCTTCCTTGAAATCCCAATGTAAATATTATCGGCCCGTTCTCTGTGAGTGACTACAGCCTCGAAGTCAACAAAAGCAATGGGCACTCGGTGTGGTGTAACGAGCCACCAGCATATTCCTTTTAACCCCTGGATGAATTTTGGGCTGTTTTGCTTTGGTTTATTTTTTTTTTCCCCAGGGGCTGTATGAACATAAGGACCACATAGCCTGAAGAGGAGCAAAGGGCAGTCCTCAAAGCAACACAAAAAGGCTGAGCCTTAGTTTTGTAAAGAGGGAGGCTGAAGCTGTATCACAAGCCAGATGGTTTGGACTCATGTCATTCTCTAACTTTAAATCAAGGTTCATTTACTGCATGTGTTTCCTTTAGAAAACAGTCCCCAAACAGGATGGTGTCCTGTTCACACCTGTCAGGAGTGAGGAAATGAGGGTTTTAAAAGTCAGGCAGAGGTCAGTATGCTGACTTTTCTATTTTGTCTGAAGAGATGTTTGCAACTGTTTCTGTCTTCCTGGCTTGTTTTTTTTTTATGTCCCTGTGATTACCCTGTGTAAGCAAGGGTGTTCATGCACTGACATGCCAAACAAAAATATCAGAGAGCCTATTGTAATTTTTAAAGGCATTGGACCTGAGTGTGAAGACATGGTTCATATCTTGTCTCACTGACATACAGTGCTTTAGCTGAGCACAAAACCAGATTTCCTAATTGTGTAAGCAAAGCCATTTTCTGAGTCTGTTTCAAGCATCTTTGCTTGTAGATCAGTGAGCACTGCTGTCCCCAGTTTGACATCCCCACTCAAGTTCACTGTCCAGCAGGACAGGATGGGACAACTCACCTGGTCATGGCCCTCTCCACTGATTCTAAGGAAAGCAAATGACAAGCTCAGACCATATGCCAGATCTTTAGGTAATTAAAAATAGATGAGAAGATCCCACAAACTGGAACCGATGAGCAGTGAGCTGTCAGCAATATGAAGCTGAGATGTAAAATCTGAAAGTCCCACGTCCCATTGCTATCATTAATATCACAAACTGTGACAAATCTGTATGTGCTGTCAGTAGTTTTATAAGGTAAACAGGAATCTCTTTTCCCCCATGTCTTGTAAGACAGCCATTTCAGCCAGATCCCCTTCCCTCAGATACTCCAGGCAGGTATACTCTGACCACAAGCTTGCCATTAGAGAGGCTCTACTCTTCCACAACCTGTGTTAAGGCTACTTCAGACTTTTGATTGATTTTAATTTTTTTTTTCCCAGCATGTTCTGCACTGCATTGGGGCTGGCACCAGCTCCAGAAGTCAAAATGTTAAAGGACTGAAGTAGTTGGGAAGGACTGACTCGTGGCAAAGGGAAGAAGAATGAAACTGGGATGCAAAGCACCTTCAGACCACTTGCTACTCAACAGCATCTCTGCTGGGTTTGCTTATCTTCTGAAAACTAGCCATGTGCTGGAGGACATTCCCCTAGGAACTGCCTGGTCCTGACAGGCTAACTATCCCAGCATGTGCATGGCAATTTAAGGCAGAAGCTCTAAGATCCTGGATTCAGTCTGATTCAGGCTGAATAGCTCTCTTCTCATGGTGCAAGTGCAGCCTTGGTCTGTGGTAAATCACAGCTACTCACCTGAATCTGGCTGCAGTTTGTTGATAGATAAAGTACTTGTAATCTATATACAGTATGTGTGATTTGCACAAGAAATAGAAAGAGTTTTTCTCTGTATAAAAACCTCACCCGATTTAAAGGTATTGTCATGACCAAAATCACAGTTAGATTATTACTGCCATCTGAAAGTAGGTTTTGAGGAAGTAATATTATGCATCTGTCTTTAGGAAGTGTTGCTGAAGCTCCTGCTTTGGGAAACTCTTTCGGATGCACACAATTACGGCCCTCTTATATTTACCACCCTCCTTCTCTACAAAAACTCCCAACAAACAAACCTCAGCAAAGAAACCTCTGCTCAAACAGCATTTTGAAACAATGCCTCAAGGTTTCAGTAACCCTGTTGATCTCATGTGGATTGTACCCTGGTGTTTGAGGGGGACCACGTGCTGTGAAGATGCCCCAGGGCAGACAGAGGTAACAGCCGAGGTGCATAGTCTTGTGTTACATATCTATCTAGCTGACATGTTTGTATGTCAAAGCTGCCATGACTTCTGAAAATCAGTTTATTATTCCCTTTGAAAGTGCACTTGCCTGTCATCAGGACCTGCGTGCTGATCAAAATTTCAAAGTCACCAGAGGTCTCACAATCCCCACTAATGATGAATGGGACAAATGAATACACACTGAAAACCCTGAACTACTGTCCCTGGTTTTTTTGGATGTGCTGTTCACACATAATTCTCCCTAAATGTAGTATGGACTTGTGAAAGCTCAGCTTTGCACCAAAGCAATGGGTGAAGAAGGTGGTAAAATGAGAGTCTGTGCTGGAAGGGGGGAGGCAGGAAATGCAGAAGATGAGAAGGACTGCCATGCTGGGGAATATACCATGATGCATGTAATTGATTGGGCCTTGATTTAAAAAGAAATCTGTTTTCAAAGAAAACAATGAGATTTTTATGTTTTGACTGACCAAAGCCTTGATGCTGTTCCACAGCATGAGAGCAGCATCCTTCCTTAGAAAGACATTAGCAGTCCCAAGTGGCTATTTCTGCTTTTGTACTGAGAGAGAAAATGGTAAGAGAAAGAAAGAAAATGAAGTGCCTCTGACAAGGAAACAATGTGCCAGAAGCAAACTCCTTTAAATACAGAAAGGCAAAAGGATAGAACTTGATTCATTCTCCATCTGTTTTGTGTTTGTTTGTTGGGGCTTTTTACCATCCAATATTTTACCTTGTATTTATTTCTTTTTCCTCTTGAAATATTGTGCTTTACAGTAAGAAATCATAAAACTGTAGAGGTTAGAGATGCAAGAAGCCTATTAGATCATCTGCTCCACTGCTCTTGGCCAGCAGAGAATTGCTCCCTATGGTACATTTTCTAATGTTTTGTCCAGCCTTGTAAAAATCCTGAGTGACCAGGCTTCCACCAGGTCCCCCAGCAGCTTTTCTACAGATGAGTACATCTTGAAAGATTTTCCTGCTATTCAGCCTATGGTTTCATGTTGCTAGTTTCACCCCATTTGGCACTTCTGTTTCTAGTAGTAGTCCAAAGTGTTACCTCCCCTTTGGCACTCCTGTCTTCTGAATCTATACCTGCTTAGCATGGAGTCACAGAAAAACAGAGCTGAAAGGAGCTTTATTGTTCATACACACAGAGCTTTTAAATCTGCTTTGTTAGGCTGTCTGTCTCAATTCCTGGTATTTTTAATTGTTTTCTGTCCTTCCACCAATTTGTCCATGCACAGCAACTCCCCCAACTGGGTGCATTATTCCAGATGCATTTGCATTAAAATGATGTAGAAAATAGATCTCTATTGCCTTTGATTCAAATATCAAGGGAACTTCACCCTAAAATTGCATCAGCATTTTTGCAGCCAAACTGTAATGTGCACTTATATTCAATTGGCCACCCACTCTCATTGCAAAGTGTTCCAGTATTCCTGCTAGCAGTTTGCCATTGACTACAAGTGTTTTGGAGGATTTTGCCTCAGGTATATTTTCATGCTTACAAGTGGAATGTCATCTTGTTATTTTCTTTTGTAATGTCCCCAGACTCAGTAGGTCACTCTGTGTTATTTCCATATTCTGACTCACCTTTCAGGTCCTCCCAGGCCAGGGTCATCTGTGAGAGCCCTTTGTGTACAGCTCATATTTCCTATATTATTTAAAAGGACGCTAAATCACAGTGTTTCTGACACAAACAATGTCATTGTGTTTTTGTTTTTTTTACTAGATGACTTTAATACGCTGCCTAGTGCTTTCTCCCTTCCCTATGTATCTTTTGCTTTCCAGTTCAGATTCTTCTTTCTCCTGGAGCTGTGACACTGCCCTTTGTACCTATTTTCTCTTTTGCCCATTATGCTTTTTTTCAGAGAATTTGTTGTTGTTGTTGTTGTTGTTGTTGTTGTCTTTCATGTTTTCTGAGCATATTATTTACAGCTGTATTTTAGTAAAATAGAATTAGAAGCAATGTTCTGGATCACTTAATCCAGATCTCAATTATTTCAGAGAGCAATGCCATGAAATCCCTTTAAAATATTAATTGAGTTTCAGTTTGATGAAACTGTAAAACCAATTAAGTTTTCTGCACCTTCTTTTTCTACTACACAGCCATTCTCCAGCTATCCTACTTGGAGAGTTAAAATTCTTCTTCAGAATTCCAGACTGAATTTGCTTATGACCAGATTTTATCTCTTGTTCAGGTGACAATGTAGTCCTGGAGCTTCATGAGCTCTTGTTCCTCTCTATTTCTTTCCCTTTCCCACCTTCAGTACATTTATGGATGGAAATCAGATTCTGTCTCAGCATTTGCTCTCTGAGTTTATACATGCCAAACTCTGCCATAAGCTGACTGATAAAAGGCAGTGTAAAAACAGCTGGATTAAAGATACCAAACTTGCAGGAAGACTTGCAGGAAGTGGTATAAATCTTTTTGGGAAAACATCATGTTGTTGTAACTGTAAGCACTGAATTTATAGTTCATTACCATATTTTATATATATATATATATATATAAATTTAATTTCTTTTAGACTTCACTTTTGTAGCTGTTTCCCTTCCCTGGATGGAAAGTTCCTACCAGTTCTTCATTTGCCCAGTGTAGTTTTAAGCTGCCTTCTGAAACATGAATAATTACAGTTGATGCAAAATCCCAGATTAAGTCTTCGAAACATTTGTGTTCAGGTATCAAGTGGAAATAGCTCCACTGGCCTATTCACCTATGGAAATGTCATAGCTATGGTCAACTGACTGTAGCAAACTTCAACTCACAGCTGGGTTGTTTTTAAGTGGATAAACTCATATGTCGTGGTATTGCACATCTTTCTGTTTCTATTCATCTAGCCCACGAGTTAACACAGTCCTTCCACTCCTTTGGAAGTCTGATCTGGTGCTCATTCCTAGGGTGATGCCTCCCAGCTTCTAATAGTCCCTCCTGCTGCTCCTGATTTACTGAATTTCCTGTTTTCCCCGGTGCTTGTATTATTCTGAAGTTCAGTGCCTTTGTACAGCTCCAGTTCATGACCATCTCAAATTCAGAAAGCTTCTTTCACAAGGGGTCCCAGACTTCCTCTGTGGCTGTAAATCCATTGGTCATAAGCAACAGTGTCTTGGGTCTACCTGGTAAAGGGCAACTTTTAGGGTTTCTGCATACATTTTTTTTACTCTAAATGATCTTTTTCTTCCTAAAGCTTCTGTTCACCCTGTCTACACAGTTATCATGTCCAAGGCTGGTCGTGCAACATGACAGTGTCACTTCCCTATTGTACCACAGGATCAATTGTGTTATGACCCTATTACAGAATAGTAGTCAATCTCCTATTATATATGTGAGGTGTTTAAACACATCATTTGGTATTGGATACAATCAGATATTTTTGTGTCCTCTCCCAGTAATTTGTTGCTTTTAGTACAATTTTACAAGGTGTGTTTGTAAAATAAAAATTCCTTTGTAAGCAGTACAAAATTTAGTATAAAACAAAGTGCTGTTTTCCCTTTAAAGAACCAGCTACATTACTTGTTTGATAAACTTTGTTGTACAGCAAGGAAAAATGTTAATATTGATAAATAGTTAATAATTTGTACCCATTTTAGCAGATGTCCATGAGGACTGGACAGGAAGAAAACCTAGTAGTACCATTTTCTATTGTATAACCATGACAATTTCACCAAATTCCAGTCTGAACACCAGAACTAGCTCTGATATCAGAGTATCCTCTTTTGAACTATCCTGTTTCTTTGGAATTAAACATCAATGCTTCTAGTTTTAAAGGCATTGTGTTCCTTTGAATTGTTCATTTGTGTATTCTATTTTATATTGTAACAACATTTATGAGAAATAAAATAAAAATGAAGTATCATTGCTGAAATGTATTTTGAGCAGCTTAAATCTTCAAAAAGTTTTTGCGAAGAATTCTGAAGCGTAAGGGTTTCATGGTGAAAACTTACAGGAAGACCTTGAAAATTTACATTAATCAGAATTTCTTTTCTCTGCACAGCTTCAATCTCAACGTAAAAATTCAGCTCAAAAATTCAGCACAACCTACTGTAGCTGGCAATCCTGGGCTGGTTTCTTACTGAGGACTTGAAGATCTAGAAAATAATATTGAAGATTTTTCCGCTTGTCTGTCTAGACAGATGCAGTTTTTCTGCCCAAGGACTTCTATAGATTATGCAGACACACACCCCATCCTGCAGGTGGTTCTCTACAGAGATGAGATGTTTCTTTTCCTAAGATGAGCTGTCAACATGTTTATCTGTAATAGCATCAGTAACAAGCTCAGAAAGAAGAATGAGTAAAACTTGTCTGGTGTCAGGAATACGCATTGTACAGCCTAATTCCCGGCTGTGATTCCAACTGCCTCGTTTGCAAGAGAGTTGCCTTTGTCTTCATTTTCACCTATACCTCATCAATTCATGCATCAGGTTCTAGAAATTATTACAGTTTTTAATATCCAGCTCCCAAGTGTTTCTGTGGAGAAAACTATTTGTTGAAGGCCTTAATGATGGCAAGAAATCTAAAGCACAACTGATGTAAGATGTTTTTGAGCCACATGACAAAGCCAGTAAGGTTAAAAAACAGAAAGAAAATACAATTGGACATAAGAAGCAATTCTTTTGAGTTCTTACCTTTTCTTTGCCTGAAAAACAAGTAAGAAATATTAAGTACATACAAGTACCTAGCTCTCCTTTAAACAAAAGCTGTGAGGAAAAGCTTTTCAAATGTCTTTATTCCCTGTTTTCTTCTCCTTTACTTTTTTTGCCTCTCTTCTAATGTGCTCTCTGGTGTCACAAAAAAAAAAAAGCTTCTGATCCTTTCATCTTTTGTTCTATTTCACCTTGATATAAAGTTACAGTGAACTAATTTGATCATTCTCATTTAGCAGTGACATCTGTAAACATCAAAACCCTAGTGTTATTGTTACTAGGTGTTTTGTTTTTTACATCAGAACAGAATCTTGCCTCTGTACATTGGGGGTCCACCCTGATCAACCAGAGGGTACCCACCAGGACAGCCATTAGCTGGGGGCATCATGTTGTGTCACCAACCTCTTCCTAGGAGGTCAGTGCCCCCCGCTGTGGTCAAGAGCAAACCAAGGCAAATCCCATCATCTTTCTCTCCCTCTGTTTCCCCTTCCACCCTTTCCCTTCTTTGTCCTGCATCCCCATTCCAGCAGGAGGCATCTTGTATGGCTTGTTTGTGTTTTGCCTGTCCTAGTGGGCTCTGAGCTCAGTTGGGCTCATGGACCTCTAATGACCTGACTAGATGTTCCCAGATCCTTAGATGCTTTTTTCCCTCTTGAAAACTGAAGAGAAAAAAAAAATCAGTGAAAGGAATTGGCTGGAATCTGTGCTTTGACTTTCCTCTCCTCCTCCCTGCTGGATAGATATCTCTCTTGGACAGAAGCAGGCTCTGAGTAATGGGGACCATAGTTCAGATGATTTGTAAATGTCTTGCAGTGACAAGTTTGACTTGTATCCCAAGTTCTTCTTGTTCTTTCCCTCACACAGCTGCTCTGTGCCTGCAGACTAGCAAGGTCTCCTAAGCTCATCTTGCAGCACCAAAACCAGCCCACACAGATAAGGTCTTCAACACTTGCCTGATCCAAGTCACTGCACAAATACATGCCAGCCTGCCAGGCTCATTTGTTATTTTGGAAATGACCTGCCATGGTTTCTGCACCACTAATTGGCCATGATCCATTTCCTGTTTTATGCATTCATCTTTTTCTTCTGCTGCCTGGTCCAAGAGATGCCAAGTGCATCGTTTACTGCACAGTACGTTGAACTTGGACTTAATGTGAAGAGTATTAGACAGAGATTTGGATTAGGTTTGAGATCAGGATCTCTTTGTGATAATCTCTGCAATTGTTCTTACCAAATCATCTTACTGCCTACAGTGATGACACTTCTGGAATGAAATGCAGGAAGAAAATATATACAACTCCAGGCAACAGAGTTCCATCAGAGATGGCTTTGGCCCAAGGATTTATGCAAAACAGATTTGTAATGTTGCAAATTTGTATTTTTCCTTTCTGTTTCAAGGAGGAAAAAAGCAACAGTTGATACTGCCATGAAGCTGCAAGCCTGAAAGACGGAGGAGTGGAAATTTCAGTGTCTTTAACAATGCTAATCTAAGCCTATGGACCTGTGAACCATATTTGCAATCAAATGCTTGTGAAATACATTGCAGTGGGCTGAATATTGTAAGTCCAACACAGGAAAATTTCTGCTAAAATCAATAGGAATTTTTTCTGAATCAGGTTTATGGAATTGGTTACTGCTTGAAAAACTACTGTTCTTCATCTCTAAAGACCCTCCCTGATGGGCTCGTCTTCTTTACCTGCTGCTCTTTACATCCATGAGATCACTGTGCTACCTGGATGGTGACATGCTGTGTGTATGACTGAGAGAGACTGGGGCTCAGCAGTGGAGCTGTAAAGCCTGGTTGGGCTCCTGCGACTGCCCAAGTAAGAGGCTGTGCATGTGCCTGAGCTTGGCCTGCACAGCACATGGCCTGCACATCACCCCCATTCCCAGACCTGCCACTCCATTGTCAGCCTCTGATGATAATACAGGCATCTCAGACAGAAACAGCTGCCTCTAATTTTAAAAGAAATTCTGGGTCTGGATTCAGGTTTATTCTGAGATAAAAGTAGAAATGTTTTGTCCTGTACTTGCTTTGCCTGTCCAATCAAACAGAAATTATTACTGTATATTTGTATGGCTGCCTCAGAAGCCAAAATCCTTATTAACGCACTTTGTTGCTAAAATCAAGGAAGCAAATCTATCAAACAGCCTTTTATACCCTCCAGGTCCATCATGTCTCTGGTTTAACAAGAAAAAAAAGGAACAAGAGGGTAGACAATATTCTAATGGGTAAAGCAACTACACTTTGCACAAGTGGCTTTTAGGCCTGAGCATAAGCATTTGAAATACTCATTTTCTTAAACTGTTTATGTTCATGGATCTCTCCTCTGTGGCTGACATGTGTGTATTGGAATCAGTTCTGTCTTATCATCATTGCCATGGTTACCTTATCATCATTATTGTATGTATGTGTTGCTATATTACTATTGCAGATGTCTTACCAAAATTCCCTAAAGCAAAATTATTCCAGAACTTACACTGTACACATCCCTAACTACTAAGCATTGATATCTTTTATAATCTGTTTCCCAGCTAAAACAAAGATGGCTTAAACTTCTCTGCTGAAATGAAGCTGTTTGCCCTTTCTGGGTAGAGAACAAATTACTCCATGCATCATCTTCAGCTTAAGTCAATTCCTTACATCAAATGCAACAAAAAAACCCAAACCAAAACAAAACAAAAGCAACAACAACAACAACAACAACAACAAAAAACCAACCAAAAAAAACCCAAACCCAAAAAAACCCCTCCTACTTAAGTGAGCCTCTCAGCAGCCTGATTTGCCTTTATTTCCTCTACTACATTTCTAAAAATCACAGGATTATTGATATCTGCAGCAGGGAAGGCATGTCAGCATCTGAAATGAGGCTATCATGAGATAGCAAACACAGAGATCATTGTAGCAGCGTAGGACACATCTGAAAGCCCAAAACAGAGAAAAGTTTGAGTTTGGGATGAAAAAAATCTTTGCTGGGGGCACCATGCTACAGGGCCACAAAAATTATCCTATGAAGACGGGCTGAGAGAGTCGGAATTGTTCAGCCTGGAAAAGAGAAGCCTCCAGGGAGATCTTGCTGTGGCCTTTCAATACTTCAAAGGAGCTTATAAGAAAGATGGGGAAAGACTTTACAGTAGGGCCTGCAGCAATAGGACAAGGAGTAATGTTTTTAAACAAAAAGAGGGTAGATTCAGACTAGTTACAAGGAAGAAATTTTTATGATGAAGGCAGTGAAACACTGGGACAGGTTGACCAGAGAGGCTGTAGATGCCTCATCCCTGGAAACACTTGGGTACAGGCAGGATGGAGCTCTGAGCAACCTGATGGAGTTGAAGACATCCCTCCTTATTGCATGGGGGGTTGGACTAGATGACCTTTAAAGTTGCCTTCTGACCCAAACCCTTCTATGAGTTAATGATTCTATGCAGTCCTTCAGAGCAGAATTGGGAAAGCCCAGATGCTAATACCTGGTTTTAATCCAAATTATGTATTAACTTCTAATGGACAAATGAATGTAGAACTCTTATTCTAAAGTGTGCCTGTAACTTAGCTTAGCACTAACTACTAGATGTCCCATCCCATTTATCTTTATTATAAGAACCAATCCTTACTACATGCACAGGCTTTGAATATGTAATGATTATGAATGCCATTATGATGTTAGAGTACAGTGGTGTGAAGAAAGTGATTCACCACTGGGAAAATACAAACAAACAAATTTATTGGATGATACATTGCCTAGATGCACGACTCTAGGTTTATAAAAAAGGGGTTATATATTTTTCCACAGCTATAATCTAATATTACCAAAGTGGGGAATACCAAATAGAAGTAAGATATTTATAATAATTCCAACAATAAGAGAAATGAAATCTTAAAGAAATACAAGTAAATAGCAGAACCTCTAATAAGAGAGGACATGATAGTACTAATTTAGCAGTGAAACTTTTCTTCTGAAGCTAAGGATGACTGGCAATTTGTAAGTGCAGCTAACTGACCATCTTCTAAAGTGGAAGTGGAAACTGGGGAAAAGGTCATCGTGATACAGCAAATATAGATATTATCATAATTTTTAACCAAAGGCAAATAAGACAACATTTGTCTTGTCATGTGTTCAGATTGCATGTCACTACCCAGACCTTACAGTGATCCCTCATCCCACTATACCTGCAGTTATGGGGCATGGAAAGAACTACTATTATGTTGTAAAACTGTCATAGCACTGCAGGAATATTGCTCTATCCTCTGCTGACACCCAGGAAGTTTTCTCTGAATGTTTATTATAGCCATTGCAGCTTTGGGATACCTCAGGGGTTCTGATTTGCCAGGAAGGCCCAGTTGAATGACTGCTAACTTGGGAATATCTTGGCATTGGAAGAAGATTATCATTTCAGGATCACAGAGGCAGCAGGGCTCTTGCTGCTAGCCAGTCTCTCCTGGAGCATCACTGAGGGGCTGAGGGTGGAGGAGTAGAATTCTCCCAACAGAGACAGCCCTTTAGCTCTAAAAAATTAAATTCCTCCCATCCATCTGGGAAATGGGGATTTTGTTCATTATACCAAACAACTTTCCAGAGTCCATGCTCTCTAGAAAACTGCATGGATGTTCAGGCTGGGTTGCCCCCTCCCTGTAGCAGCAGCTGGAATGAGATGCTTCTGTTTCTTCAGGATTCACTGGAGTGAGTCCAGAAGAGGGACACGAAGATGCTTCCCAGATGCACTCCAGTATGTCAAAGTCTCTTGTGTAGTGGGGAGCCCAGACCTAAACCTAGCACTCACCAGGGCTACACAGAGAGAGGAAGGATCACCTCCCTCATCGTGCTGGCAGTGTTCTTTGCAATGGGACTACTATGCAGATCCCCCTCCTTTTCCAGCCAAGCTGTAGCATCCACAAGACAAACTGATGACTAACACACAGCCTATCCTGGTTGTTTAGCAAAACACAGTTTGTCACCTGAATTGAAGAGCTCTGGTGAATCCCACAACAAAATAATTGAGTCAAACACAAATTACTTCATCATTTATGATGTTTCAACAATGTCTGTGCTCTTATAAGCTAATTGAAATTTTATAAACCCTGGCTTTCCTTGGGTGCTATGGGGCTTTTCTGCTTTGCACCGTCTGCGTGCAGGGTCTTATGTGATTACTCAGCCCCTGCACATGTGGGGAAGCTTTATGAGCTTTGAGATCAGCTCCAGATGGTAGCTTGGTGCTCTCTTTTTCCCAACACCCATGGGATGCCTGGCTAGCAGGATGTGGATGCAGCCCAAGGCAGCACAGGGCAGAAGAGGAGAAGCAGGTTTCTCAGCAGGGCTGTGGGCAGAGCTGGCTGTGACAGACCCTCAGGGATGGGCTAGCAGAGAGGCATGAAGTTCTCACAAAAGGTCAACTGCCCCATGCCTGAAAATTACTCAAGGTCTTGATTATTCTGCAGGCCTCAAGAGGTCTTGTTAATTATTGTGTTTATTGTGGTAAGATGCTCTAGGATAGCTTGGTGTGAAAAGAGCTCATTTGTTAAAAGTGACCTTAAAATATGAAATGCAGAGCCTGGTTCTCATCTTGGCACCTTCTCCAATCAATAACATCAGGGAGACATGAGAGGCCATTTCAGAATTGCAATGTGCTGCATCAGCATCAATGAGATGGAAATTAGTCTGAGGTTCACAAACATTTGGGACTTGTTTTTTAATCACCTTTGTCTTCATAAAATTATTCATTATATTTATTTAGCTTATCTCCACTTGGTCCTTCCAGGAGTATGTATTCCATGAGAAGGAAGGAATGGAAATTTACCTAAAATACTGCAGGGAATCTAGAATTATGGCTGTTCATTTGAGTAGAAAAAAAATGTTGCTCATCTCTATTAAAAGATATGAAGAGAAAAATAATTTTGCAGACTTGGGTTTCACTTTAAAGAACAACTTTTTGGCTGAAAACAGCTGATTTTTCACATGAATCATCAGCCAAGGCTGATGTTTCATGGTTCTGCTGTGCCTGTACCCCCCAGCCCTGAAGGCTCACAGAGGTTTAACCCATGGCTGCAGCTCCTCAAGATGGCCAGCCTTGGCAGCAGCTTAGAGTGGCATGTTGGAGCTGTGCTCTGTTCAGGTCTTACTTTCTCATTAAAAATTTAGGTAGCTCTATTTTGCTCCATCTTAAACAAGGCAGTGACCCTGACTTTTCTGGCAAATCTCCAGATGTGGTCTTCTGTAGGAAAAATTTTGGGTCCTTCTTGTATTCATTAAAAATAAAGGAGAAAAACCCTTATCACCAAGGATAGTGGCATTCGTCAGCTCCATTTTGCTTAGCTCAGCTGAATTACTGTCTGACAAATAGGCAAACTTGAAAGACACATTTTTCCTCATCTCCTTTGAAAGTCTTGTGTCATTAGAAATGCTTAAAAATTGCAGGTAGAAAAAGGTCATCTCGGCTCTCCATTTTGACCCCTTAGCTTTACAGAAGTCCTTATTATATTATTTTAACTGTTGCCTTTTCTAACATGGCCATATATATCCAGAGCTTTTTGTTCAGACAAATGGTCTTTCTACACTATTGCCTATTTATCCTTATTAACTTATGATTGAATTTAACTTTCCAGTTTTTGCTTTCACTTTTCTAACTTCCAGCAAAAGGTGTCCCAAAAACTATAGGTGAAATACAGGAATTGCTGGCAAAGCAACATAACAGCCAGAGGGAGGGGGGAATGCTTAGGGCAACTTCTACCCTGGCTGGTTAAGCAGAACTTCCATTGACACCCTGAAACAGATGGGGTCCTGATAAAAAAAGTCATGATTGACTGTTGTGCTATCTGGCTGCATTCTAGACTTTTAAATGAATTTGAAAGCAGCCAGGCATCTAATCTTTTTCAAAGGAACAGCCTTTGAAAGACAGAAAAGAATTTTGCTATGCAGTTTTGGGGCTAACAGTGTGCAGTGAACAAAATCCTGATCAAGCATGGTGTGATACCCATACTTTACATTTCTGTAGAAGGTATGGAAGACGTGTGGGATGGACTGGCCTATGGAAGTATCCATTTCCGCCTGGTGGCAAAAGAATATATCCAGGAAAACTAGGATAGAACTGGCACTTGTCTTTTCAGAGGCAAATCTGGGAGCACTGGATCCCAGCACAAATTTAATTTTTGGTAAGAGAAAGAAGCACAGCTCTTTCTCTTACTCAAGGTTGTTTGCTTTTGATAGAAACATCCAGGTATTTGAGGTACTTCTAAATCAGTGCTTGAGATCAGTAATATTTTGTGGCAGTCGTGGTCAGGAGTTGAACATGCAGGTAAGGAATAGGAGAATCCTGTACCAGTTTGATCACTTGGTGTCATTGAGCTGTGAGTGAGACCGAATTTTGTGAACTCCTCAGTGCTTCAGCTGCTCTCCACCTGTGTTACCCACCTCACAGCTTGTTTCACTCCCTCTGCACAAGGTACTGAGTTTCTGCCACCATGTGCCAAGTCTCCTTTTCTTCATACTGAGTCAATGAGGGGATGCAAATAAAGAGAATAAGATACTTCTTCCTTTATCCTCTGAAGGCCTAATCCAGAGGTGATTGATAGCAGTGGAGGAAGTAACTGCATCAGACCTTGATTCGAGAGTGACTCTGCTGAAGAACAGGGGAGCCGTACATCTGTGTGGGATACACATCTGTGACACCAAAAGAGTAAGTCCCATTATCTGTCACCTTGGACTCCATGGACATGGTTTTTCTTCCAGTAAAATGTTAAATTCTCCAGGTAAGAAAAATCCTTTCACCGTGTCTTTACATCTAAAACCATTTGTTAAAGGATTCATTTTAAAGCCAGAGAGAACTATTATTCTCTGACCTCTTATTTTGAAGAGAATACACAAGGTAGATTAAAGTGTTATTATTGCTTGATCAAACAATGCACTTGAATGTTTGTTGGGAAAAAGGTTTTCCAAAATACAGAAAAGTGTCTTTTCATAACAGTGTCAGACCTCTTGATGAATTACAGAATGTCACCCAACTGTGATTCCTCTTGCTCAAACCACGAATTGTGTTTGCATACATTGTGTAGGCTCAATATTTCCCTGTCATATAGGCATGTGGAAAAGAAAAAATGAACCAAAATGAAACAAAACAAGCAAAGAAGACACATTTGTACTGCCTATGAGAGCAATCAGGACCACAATTATCTAGTGCAATTCTCTTCGGATACTTAAATAAAAGGTAAATTTGTTTTTTGAATACAAGTGGTTTGTGCTTAGGAAAACAAAACTTGCTCTTGTATGTCTCAGAAGACTAAATAGAGAGAGAGCAGAAAATGTACAGAATGGGGTGAAACAGGGCACCCCTGTGCATGACATTCTCTTCAGCAGATTCACTAAGGTTTCCTGGCCACTGCCAGCCAAGTTCCAATGATATTTGCCTTATTTGACTGACAGGTCTGCAAATTAGCAAAGGTTAATTGTACACTGGAGCTGAGCACCCACGGGTCTCAGTATGAAGAGAAGAAGAGCCCCTCCAGAGGCTGGTTCATGCATTCCAAGGTAGGACTGTAAAAAGAACTGAAAGGATCACAGTCAATGTTACCCCACCAATCACTACAAAAAGTCTGCGATATGGACAGGAGATGTTACTCCACTTCAAAGCCAGTTGTTTGAGGCATCCCAAACCCTTTAAGCCATATCCTTAGCCATGGAAAGCCTAAGGGCTCAAGTCAGATTTCAAAGGATTTGGTATATGAATAATAGGGAATTTGGAACTAAAGCATGATTAAGAGTCCTAGGTGGGGCTGCAATGTGGGGGTAACTTCAGACAGATTTTATTACCTTGCTAGCTGGACATATCCTTGGTTAATTCCTGCAGCTTGCATTTGTGCTTTACTGTGCCTTTTATCAGTATGTGATCAGATATTTCTTTGAAGCACCTTTTTTATTTAGGCACCAAGAACATAGGAAGCATTTTCCTCTAGCAAAATTTGAAACCTCTTTTTTCAGCCAGAATACTGCCCAAAGAGGTTGCCTGACTCGTAGCCTTGGCCCCAGGCCATGCAGCAGTTTGCTCCACCTGCTATTTCTAGACTAGAACTTCTTAAAGGATTTCTTGTCATCTTTTTACCTCTGACTCACAGCCCCAAAGTAGGCTCTCAAATATTTGCATTAAAACGCCCACGCTATGTGTCCTGATCTTCACATGAGCCCATAACCACTGCTGAGTAAAGGAACACTTACCCAACACCTGCTCATGGAAAACTGCTGCTTTCTCCAGTAGTTTCAGTAAGGTTTTGGAGTTAGGTAAGCTCCCTAGAAACCACTCAAACTTACTCATAACAGTAAAATACCAAATTCTTTTTTGAACCTTACAGACTTCTTAGTGTCAGCAAAGTTTCAGCATGTGTAAGACTTTTGTGTAATGAACCATGCTAGCATGTAATATTAATTTTGTGGCCCTTCAACCTCTTCCATTCAACCCTTCCTTTGTTTGCCATGCTTACCTGTCCTGTGATGCTTAAACATAGAAAGAAATCTCCTTAGGTCAGGGACCTGTCAATCAGTTAAAGTCTCTAAAGTGCAACACACTTTTAACAGGTCTGTATTAATAATGAATTACATTTGCTTTCTAGATGTGCAAACACTTACTGGAGTTTTCTCTCCTGTGTGTCAGAGGGGGTAGGGACTCACTGTATCCAACGAGCAAAAAGCCACTACTAAGATGGCAAAGTCAGCTGCTGTAGCCCAGCTGGGACAGGAAGGACAAGACCAACCTCCTGTCTACTAGCAGCAAACTTTTGATCATAAAAGTCCCTCCACAGCTTCAGGCAAACCAAGGCAATAAAATGGGCATAGAGCTCAGCATGTCCAGTTTTACCATGGTACTTAGAGACTCAAGTTTCACTACATCAAAGGGAAGCCAGACAGTTATCACCATGGATGTTTTTCTTGAGGTAAGACAATCCCTATTCCTTCTCCTTTCCTTGTAGAATTTAAAGAACTCAGGCAAGAGCTCACTTCAAAGACAGGTAGGTGAGGAAACAGAGGGAATATTGACTTTTAAAGTAACTTCTTGCCTCTATAGGATTAAGGAAGTTGGGTAGGTAGTCACCTTGTTTTCCTCATAATTTTCCTCTTCTCCTGAGCACTGAATGTTTTTCTCCTTGTTTCATCTCCTATCCCAAATACAATCCATCAGTCTCCTTAGAGGATAGTCCCCTGACAAAGCAAACACAGGGGGAAGGAAGAGACCAAGTAAAATCAGCCCCATGGGCCTCCCTGTGAGATGGCGTGAGGTACCCTTGCCCTTCCTCTTTATCACCGTGCCCCAGTGCCCTCCCAGCTCCAGTGCAAGTGATGGATGGGTGGTCAAGACACAGTCAGACCAGGGTAGGTCCCCAGGGAGCAGGGCTGAGAGGGTTCATGTTTCCACCATGAAGGAAAAGCATAAGGGATACATGGCTAAACGTGGTTACATCCGGGAAATGTACTCTGATGGCAGCAATAGTTTTCCATTGGCATTATTAAGAACCACAGCAGACTCCTGCTCTGCTCATTGTGTTTGTTGGCATTTCCACTGGTATTTCCATTTCTGTTTTATTCTGAGACTACCTTGTCTATTCATGTTTAAGAAACAGCCAGTGCCTGTCTTGTCAGTTACTCATTCTCTATAACACATTCTGCTTTTAGTTTAGCTCAAGTGATTTGTGTTTCATGATAACCCCATGATTTTTTAAATTTAGCAGCTATCTTCTCTTTAAGATAATCTTCTCACATTTTTCTGCCCGCTATGGGTCAGTGTCCCACCATCCCAGACTGCTGACTTGGGTAGCCCAGGTGGGTAGCTGTTCCTGTGGGTGGACAAAATTTCCAAAAGGAATAAGGCAGGCAAGCACTTGCAATGAGTCCAACTATGACCTTTGGACATCCCAGCTTTGAACATTGTAATTCCTCCAGCCATCAGCTATCTTCAGAGCCTGACATTCTGCCTACTGCCAGCTGTCCTCCTGTCTCTCCTCATGCTGCTGGCCATACAGCATGGGAGCTGCTGGAAGCAGCAATTTCAGGAAAATTGAAGAAGTGATTACGTGATTGTAGTCAGGCATTAGATGCTGCCTGGTTGCAGCTCAGCACACTCTCACCTGCATTTCAGCAATGTCACATCTCCTTTTGCATTGGCCACCATTGTGTATAATTTCTATGGTGTGTACAAGAGCATGCTGTGAGCAGGAGATAAACTCTTCGTCCACAAATGTGTTTGCTATAGCTTTAGGAATCACCCCACTGTGTACTAACAAGAGATTTAAAAAATGAACATCAAATATAAAGATGTGAAACCTGCCATCTGATCCAGAAAGGAAGGTTTAAGCTCTCCCTGCTCTTTCAGCCCCTGAAACAGCCTGAAAATTGACTGACCTTGCACTGTATGGATGTTTGTTAACAAACAGAGGCTTTGCTGGCCCAGGGAGGGAAGGGAGCTCTTGAGTATTCTCAGCCTGAAGATCAATGTCTGTCCTCACATTCCAGAGGTACAAACCCAGTACTGCTAGTAGCTGCACCTCAGCTGATGGTAGCTGCTCTGATAAAACACTCTGGGTAATATTTTTCATATTATTTTCCTTCTCATACATCCCAAGAGCATATTGCCTTGTCTTAATTATGGCTTTTCATTAACTACTCATCTTTATTTCTTCATGACTGATTGCCCCAGGTTCTTTCCCTGCACTACTGTTGTCCACTCATGGATAACCTGTTTTGTATTTGCATCAGTAATTCTCTTAACTGTGCTGAGCCTATACTTGTCATATTTCATTCTTTCCTGACAGCCCCCCTAATTCATCCATTATTGCACTAGATCCTAGATTATTAATTACTGTCCCAGAGTATTGGGTCATCCCTGTACTTATACTTCTTCCACTCCTTTCTGTATGTTTCTCTTAAATATCTTAAGAAGCACCAGGACTCTGTGAAGCCCAGCCCCTGGGCAGGAATGGGGCACAGGGAATGCAGAGGCAGTAAGTGATTTTAAGAGACAAGAGATTCAATCAGACATTAAGGTTAGTGAAACCACTTTCACAGAGGTAGGATAGAGGCATTTCACCAAGAGATACAGCGAGCTAAATGTGCAAGGGGTAGTAAAGGGTGCTCATCAGCACTGTTCTGACCCATCCATAAAAACATACTTCATTGACTTGACAAGAGCAAAAGTGCCAGAAAAGCTTCCAGTTGTCAAGGTAGGTCTGGTCAGCCTTGGGGCTGTGCAGTGCCAGCAGGTCCCAAACCACAGAGCCAGGGATGTGTCTTGGTGGTGTGATCAGCCCTGTCCCTCTGGGGTGGGCTCACCCCACAGCATAAGTGGAGGGTGGGACAGAGCAGTGCTCCCGTGGGAGAGGAGAGGCTGGGCCAGGCAGGGGCAGCTCACAGTGAAGTGCTCTCAGCTTGCCTGATGTTCAGCCACAGCCCCCACTCTGTATTTAGCCCTGCTACAGCCTTTGCAGGCAGCTGTCACTGCTGCTCTCTCCTTTGCTCAATATCCCTCTTTGGCTTTTATGTGAAGCTGAACTGACCACCCAAGGCCTTCTGACTCTCTGCCCTTTGCTGTGAGCAGCTCTTTTACTGTGTAAAGCCCTTTCTTGTTGCATAAATTTTCTGTAAGGGTCATGCAAGAGCAACCACAAGAGAGACCCAGGAAAACATGATTTATGAATTTGAGGGATGATATGGAGAAAATTGCAGTCAGTTGGCACAACTTAGGAAGGTGATTAGAGAAAAAAAAGCCCTATGGTGCAAAAAGATTAAGATAGACAAGAAGCAGAAAAGCAGGAGACACACTACTGTCCTCAGAGCATTCTGAGTGCACATACCCCCCTGCCCAGTTGTTCAAGCTATGAGTTTATTGTGCCCTCAGACCCTCCCATCCTGGGGGCATCAGCTGGGAACTGAATCACTGCAAAAGAGCTGAGAATATTTCTTCAGCCGGAGCAGGTCTTCTCTGACCTAAGCATTGACACCAAACCCAGCCAAACACAGCCAACAAACAGAAGGCAAAGGTATAAAAGAGGTGTGAAGAGGTCTCCTAAAGCCATCTGCATCCACTCTCCCAAAGCTTGCTGGAGCAAGCCTGGAGCTTGCCTTACCTTGCTCAGGATTGCACAGAACTGGCATGTCAGAAGTGTTGAGGTTTCCTGTCACCCCAGGCATTGCTGCATCACATATCAGTGATGCACTGGAAATGGGGTCTAAGTGCTGCCTCTGCCTGTGTGGACCGCACTTTTGGGGATGGTGTGGAATGGTGCTGAATAAACAGCGCGTCCTTACACCGGGCAGGACAGCGCATGCCTGATGTGGAGGGGGGACACAGGTTAGTGCTACAAAAGGGAATAGTTTGCTGTGCATTGAATGTTTTTGGGTGCTGGAGTGCACAACACCTGATTGTGTAGTGGTAGATGAACTTACCTGACGGCTCCACTGAGTGTCCAAAAAAATCAGAGCCTCTTTCCATTGTTTCCATTGTTCATACTGTGCTGTGACAGTACCTGAAAGGCTGAGCCAGGTGGTGCTGTATGGCCTGGCACAAACACTGAGTCAGAGACATTTGTCACTTTGGGGAGCTGATGCAAGAGCCACCACGTTGGTCATCACTGGGGCTGCTCTCTCTGCAGAGGAACCAGAGCCAAAACTCTGATTCATCTTCTGAGCTATACGTGGATGCTCAGCTTCAAACGCATGCTTGACTCTTACACAAACCATCTGAGAGAAATCAGGCTGTGAAATTTTCCCTGTCCTCCACTTTGCAAGAAGAAACATTCTGGTTAGTTGGGTCTCCATGACTAGAAATAGACCTGTTCTTTCCTGACTGATGGAGAGAGGGAGAGACAAGACAGACCTATTTGCTGCCTGGTAAACTTCATATTCAACCCTTTCCTTTCACACTGATACACGAACTGTACATGAATGCTCCTGCCTCTCTATGAAGGATGTGGTTAGGTCCTTGTCTGCCTTACTAAACGTCTGATTTTCCCATCTCTTGCAACATAGCAAGATACTACTGTTCACCATGGAGACCATCCCCCATATAATCTTTTAAGACGAGGTCCTCCTGCAAGCAGCAGCAAGAAAACATCCCCCTCCTGTGGAGTATCTGGGGTCCCTGGGGCCACCACTCTGCTCTGCTCCTAGTCACTTTTCCAGGGCAGCCCCTGGACAGTGTAAAACATTGCATTGCCCTCTCTGCTGGGATCACTGGCTGGCACCAGGGCTGTGGTGCTGGGGTGCATCTGTGTCTCAGCAGAGGTTTGTCTCATTCATCCATTAGATATCCATCTGATAGTGGAGCTGCACATATTGATCTAAGATGCAGGGCTGACTTCCTTTGGCAAGTTCATGTCCTCGCCCTATGCCTCAGTTTACCCTTCCATTACATGGGGTGATCACACCTGCCTGCCTGCAGGCTGGCAAATGTTATCTCTCAGGCTTCAGATGGGAGATATTGAAAATGTCAGTTCTAATAATTTATATGTCACAAGTTGAAAACACAGTTTCAAGTGTACTCACCAGAAAAAAAGTGGTATTTGGGTAGTCAGGAAGAGCTGGCCATCCCTGCTGCATTGCTGTGCTCCTTCCCTTCCCATTGCAGTAATGCAACTGAAGGTAAAACTTGGTAAGGGGAATTTAATAGTGAATTAAAGTGTAGGAGGCAGGGGAAGGAGGCTGATGTTGCAGCACAGCTAATATGCAATAGCCAGACCTACCTGGGCTAGTGGATAATGAGTTGTCGGGATTATATGTGGCAGCAGAATGGCTTATTTTGAAGTGGATTTATTGAACTGATTATGGGCAAGTTCTTGTATCTACGTCCTGCAAATAAATAGTGCAAATAATGAGCAGCAAACAAGGCAAGACACAAACCAAGCCAGGAGAACAAGGAGACAAAGTATTATCTGTCAGAGAGAGACACAAATTGAAAAAAGGGAGTCATTAAGAAAAGGAGATAAATCTGGGGAGGGGGAAGAGTGACAAGGAAGAGAGACAGTGTTGCTTTAAATGGGAAGCACTCATTTTTTAATGGTATATATCCTCAATGAATATCATGAAGATACCTGGCTGCTTTGCTATATATGAGACTGCATGTGTCATGCCATGACACTGCTGTATGCACCTTTCCTGGTCTGTGTGTGCTGCTGCAAGCCTGGTGCATCCCTGTGAGTGATGAACTACTTTCATCAGTTCGCACTAAATGTTGAGAATTAGTTGAGCTATAAGCCATATTTCATGTTAGGTTACAGAGGAAAACAGTAGGAGATAGGATTTATGCTCTCTGTATAAATGAACTTCATAAGCTTTTCTTCGCAAGGGAAAAAGAAATTGTGTCTGATAAAGCTCCACACTAAAAAAAAAGAAAATAATTTAAAAAAATGATATTTCTAAAGTGGGAAAAAAACAACTTTTGTTATCACTGGTGATTAATTGAATTGATGTGTAACTGTTGTTCCAGAGCAGTGGAGATTAGAAACAGTGACAGACTATGCCCTAGTGGTCCCAATTCTGCTATACCTGAAATTACAGTCCAAAGCAGACTGACTAGTGTGCCCCACAAATTCATAAAAATTCAAGAGCCAGTCTCACCAGTCTACTTTTGATAAATTCTTCTTGATTCAGTAACCTTTCTTAATGGAATTTCTCTCTCTCTTCCTCTCTTTTCTTTTACCTGTTTTTTTCCACTTCGGTCCACACATTTATTATTATCCCTCCCACTCTCCTCCGTGGGAGTGCAGACCTCTGACTAAACATCCATGTTGTAATCTGTACAGGAATTTACTGATGGTGCATGACAGAAGGGACTTAAAGAAAATTATGCATTTCTCAGGTCTACCCTAGGGCAACAAATCAAAGTCTCCCCTGAACACTATATAGTGAAACTGAAAGTAGCTACACTTTATATGGAAATTAGACGATCCTAGGATATAACACAACTAAACATATATCAAAACACAGTGACAATGAAGATGGAAACTACTTTTTCTTTAGTGAGGATATAAACTTCTATTTTGTTTTATTTGCCCTAAAATATGCCTTTTTCTTCAAGGATGAGAAAAAATTCCACTAGGAATATGCATTCACTGGACAGGCTCTAAAGCTCATGATTCTTTTTTCATTTTCATTTTACTTTTAGACCATTTTCTTTTTTGCTGCCTTAGAAAAGGTATTTAGAATAGTCTATACAGTAATAAATACCTTGATCTCCTATGGACTGAATCAGAAAGGGAAGGGCTTAATCAGGCAGCAGGGAGTAATATCTCATGGCACTCTTAGGTCAAGGGACCGTATCTAATTTTGCTTTCTTTTTCTCTAGGTTCTTGCTTGTTTTATAACAAAACTGAAACATAAAGCATGACATTGTGATATCTTCTACATAAAGCCTGCTGTTTTCCCTCACACTGGCCCCTTCCTGGGGGATGAGCCATTAACAGCAGAGCCCCTCCAGCTGCTGTTGTTGATGGCTGTGCAAAGGCAGCTGCCACACGCAGGGTCATTGCAGCTGGGACATAGATCGTACAACATCTGGGTTTGTGTCACTTCCCTCCAGGGCTTCTGCACACCTTTCATATTCCATTTTTTAAATGAAATAGGGAGTGGAAGCTGGACAGATCCATGTATGATTTATGCACTGGAACAAGGCAAAGAGGGACAGAGACTGTTCAATGCCAAAACCAAACAAAAAAGCAGAATAGATAAAAGGAAGATTGTGTTTATTCCACTAGTACTCCTGGATCAGCATTTGAAGAATTAACTTTCTGCATTCTTTTGTGTTGTCATTTTATAGCATGAAAAATCAGCTCATTTCAAGGCAGCATAAGATAAAAAGGAGATGACAAAGTTCAGCAACCCTTGGGGTTCTCTGTTTTGATGAGCTGATAGATTAACCCAAGTGCTTTCCCACTTCCATGGGTGTGTGGGATCAGATTGCATCTTGCTGCACATCTCCACGGAGTGCAGTGATACAAGTCATCTCATCCATGAAGGCAACATGACACCAAAATAGAAGCAGGAAAGAAGTAGCCAGAACACAGAGCATGATAGCTGAGCAGATATGAATTCATGCTCCTATTCTGTGACAGCCTTTCTACCTATAAATCTATTCCATGCCTCATTTACATATTCATAAACTCAAGATGAAACTAGTTTTCTGTCTCACAGGTCCACTATGAAAGGTAAACGATATTAAATATTGCAACCTACTTTACTGCTGTAATACCAAAGTATATTTAAGATATTATTACCAGAAAAGAGAGATATTTTATAGACAGTTTCCCTTTGTCTCAGAGGAGACCAGACGGTGATGTCAGACTTCCAAAGGCCAACATGACACTGGAAGAAAACATTTATGCTTTCCTCCAAAATATGTAGAGGCCTTGAGAAGTGAAAATCCACTGAGGGCACAACTGGAACAAGTAATTCACTGGGACATCATTATCTATCTGCCTGCTACTTGCATATATCATGGAAATATATTTCCATGTGATGCAGGTGAGCATCTCCCTGCTGGGGAGCTGAAGGCAAGGGATAATCCCTCTTTACTCATGAGACCACATCAGTTACTGCATCCAGTCTTGAGCTCCTTGATACATAGTAAAGGCACCAGTAAATGGGACAAATTCAGAGTGCCAGCAAAATGGTTAGGGGCACTGGCCCCATGAGGATGGGTTGAGGGACCTCACTTTCTCAGCCTAGAGAAAAGGCAACTTTGGGAGCACCTAGGAGCCACCTGTCACTGTGAGGAGGACATCATGGCACATTCTGGAGTCCCTCCCCAAGTGAATGACTCCATCAGTCAAAATATCTCTATCTTTGCTGACAGTAAAGAAGGAAAGGCACAGCCATCTTCTACAGAAAGGTATTTGTTTATGTTTAAAGAGACAGCATATGTAGATAGAACAATTGGAAAAGGCCCTGCCCCTACACTGTATTGTGTAAGTATCTGAGGGTATAGAATAAGACTTGTTCAATGCCTGCATCATATTTTTCAGAGGATGATATCTTTGAATTTCTTTTACATGGCAGATGAGATGTTTCCCCTTCAGTACACTTTTAACAGACATCACGGGGGCCACTGAGAAACTGTTTTCCTACTGTATTTTCAGTCTTTCAGTTTTGAACAATACATAAAGTGTCCTAGTAAAGAGAGAAAAATGGCTCAGAGTTAAAAATGCCCCTATTTACTGCAGTGCCTTAATACTGCTGGCATTAGAATGTTATTGTTCACACAAGCAATGGTGTCAAGGAAGTCAAGGCAATAAAACAGAAATCAGAGACGGTGCTTCTGCTAATGAGAAGGAAAATACAGGTACCACTGCAAGTCCCTGGCTGTCCATCCTGTGTCCTGACCAGCTCTGTGCAGATGTATCTGCTGTGTTAAGGAAGAGGTTTTTCTGCATGGGAAAATGAAAGGGCAGTGCATATAACCTTCCTGGGGTGATCAGCCTGTACAAACCTGCTTGACCTCAAATCTGGCAGCAGTGCATGCCTTTCTGCAGTCCCCTACCTTCTCCTGCCAGCTTCCCTAGCTCCACTAGGAGCATTAGGATTGTTATGACACACAAAGTCATAAGGTACTAATTTCTTTATGGCTCAAGCACGAATGTTAATTCCAACATTATGGCAATTTCTTTCCGACTTCACAGGCACCATGCCCACTGCACACAACTAACATTGGCTTTGGGCATGTCCCTTACCCCTCGGGGGCTTCTCATGCATCCCCCTGCTTATCTCTGTCTCACTAGTGCCACAGACAGGAGGGAAGGATTCACCCATGAATCTCCAGGCAGAGGCACATAAAGGGCTGTTATTTATCACCTCTTTTCCTGTGAAAACGGAGGTGCGGCAGTGCAGACAAAATCCCAGCTGAGCACTTGAAGGATCACTGATGAGGATCACTGATGCTATCCTGCATCTCTATCAGCTGCAAACGCTTCCAGGTCCTGCAGGATAAAACCATACAAGGGCTGTGCTTACAGTGTTCATTGTGCAGGCTGGGCACAGCTAGGCAGTACATCATCCTCCCGGAAAATGGCCGGGACAGCAGCTCCGACATCAGCTACCTTGTTGAACAGCATTTTCTAGTACAGCAGATGAAATTCAATTGCTTCCCAAAGAGCAAAGCAGATGCCTTCACCATCATGACCTGTCACATGAAGAGTTACAAGTCATGAGCATGAGAAAGATTCAGCTCTCCTGCTTGGCCCACAAAATAAAACACTTGCTATTTTTTGAGAAAGTAGGAGTGTCGTTCTGGGACAGTAGAGCCATAGCGGCTGCTCAGAGAGAGAGTGGCTGTCACACAGCTTCTCTGCTGGCCCTACAATGCCAGCAGGACTCTCCTCCCTTGAGCATGTATTTGAAGAGTGTGTGGTGCCTGCCAGCTGAATCACAGCTGTTGGTACAGAGAAGATTGATGGCAGGGCAGAGGCAGGTAAGTTCACCAGGAAACATGAGCAGTTTTCTTTGGAAAGCAGTCCTTTGCTTTAGGAGGGGAAATTATAGCAAGAACAATGAGTAGAAGAGAATCCTGGACAAACTTGCAAGAGGAGTATGGCATCGATCTGAATGAGAACTGGGAAAATAGATCAGGCAAAGAGCAGAGCAATAAAATTTAGAGAAGATGTGTGGGTTTGCTTAAGGTAAGCAAGGAAAGATGAAGGAGATATAAAGTGGAATATAGAATCTAGCTAGCAGCTGGGAAGCAATCAGGAAGCCTGTATTGGGTCTGGGAGGGGAAATGGAGTGAAGAAAAATACAAAAATAGAGGTAGAAACAGGTAGAAACAGAAATGAATGTGTCGCTGCACCAAGTTTGCACAGGGTCTTGTGATGACGATTACCTGAGTGCCTATGTGCTGTGCTCACTGACTCCTCCAGGCTGGGAGCACAGCACAGATACCCACATTGGCCCTGCATGAATCCTGCACAGCTCTGCATGAATTACAGGCTGTGCAGCATATCTTCCTGGTCTCAGATTTGCACCTCCCCAGTAAGTCCTGCTTACATATTGGCAGCCATGTGCTGTAGAGCCCAGGAGCCACTACCCGAAAGGCAATTATTTACTTAATGTTCATAAATTAATATCTAGCTCCTGGAGTCATCTGGCTCTTTAGGCTTTGGTGAGATGCTGTCTCTCTTTTTCTTTTCTTTTTTTTTTTTTTTCTCCCCAGTGCACATGAGATAGTGTGGAGCTGTTGATGTGTTTAGTACAAGTTTATCTTGAACACATCTGCTTATGCCAAGGGAATAGTATGAACTCCCAGTGACCTGTAGAGCCTGCATTCCTAATTAGCTGAGAAATATTCCATAATCAGGGTATTGCCATTTCAATGGAGTCTATAGATAGAAAGGTCATGTTCTTGTCTGGGGTCACCAATAATCACTTCTGACTATATAGTTTCATTCTGACCTAGAGTTAACCAGGTGCAAAGCTGGTAAGCAGCAGGACAAGATTACAGTCTCACAGAGTACATCTACCCCAAGGGCTTGCCTTATGTTTTTCAGTCACATTTTTTTCTTGCAACCTCTAACAAACATGTACAAACCCTTCAAGCATGACCGAGTAACTGCTTTGAAACAATGCCGGGTTTTATGGCTGCTTTGCTGCAGGCCATCAGCCCCAAGAAGGTGCAACAAGCAAAAAAGCTGAGAATGTGCCCTCCAGCCACACTCACAGGACCCGCAGCATCTGCCAGCCCTTCCTGCCACTCACTCTCCATTTGCCTACTGCCCACCTGCTTGTTGGGGGTTTTTGGTCATTTTATTTTATTTGTCCCCTGATTTTTTTTATTCTCCAGAGCATCATTCAGTTTCTGGAACCATCCAGCCTCCTCCATCCATGGCACTGCTTCACCATAGTAAGGAGGCAGAAACTGATTTCTCTAAGGGTCTCTACCACGTGGACCCTCTCCACCACAGCAAGAGTTCGGGCAGGAGTAACTCCAGCACAGGGAAACATTCCCAGGTTGCTCCAAACTACCAGCTGTGGTGGAAGCATTGCAGTTTGGAGTTTGGCAATGCTGATTGTAGCTTCCCAGAGGAAGAGCTTGGCTATTTCTGGTTTAAATGCCCAATGAGTGTCTTCTGTGGTGCAAATGCGGACACAAATGTACTCAGAGGGGTGGGGGAAAAGTGAAGGTGATACACCACAACATGCCAGTGGAATATACCATAACTCAATGGAAAGCATGTGAAGCAGAAAAATACACAAACGGCAATAGTCAGTAACAGAGCTGCTCACCCAGACTGCAGGCTGATCTGAAGGGGCTAATACCCTGCTTCATCTTTCCATCTCTCCCAGCCTTCTCTCTGACTAGGCAATCTGTCACTACATCTTTGCCCTGGAGGACATCAAAAACTGCAAATTTCTGTACCTATGCCTTGTTCCTTCCTCCAACTGAGTTGTTTCAGGCACAAATGTAGGTTAGAACATTTCTCATATGGCTTCGCATACGTCTGTGTCTGGGGAAAGGCACTCCACTGATTTTATGCCTTTGCTAGAGGGTTTCTCCCCACCTTCAGAACATCTATATCACAGCAGGGACTGAGAATTGGATTAAGTTTGTGTGATGGATCTGTATGGCTTCTCTACAAAGCAGGCACATACACCTGAAGGCAGGGCATCTCTGGTTGTAGGAATGGACTCCCAGACTGGAAAGCAGTGGCACAAAAGCCACCAAGAAGTGTTCACCCAACACAAAAATAGTTCCCAGGAAGCTCTGTGTTGTTGCTGTGGAAATTATAATTACAGTTCAGTTAACACTTGAAGATCAGTGTTTTCTTTTTGCCAGCAGTCAGGCTTCCTGGTGTTAGCTGCAGGAATTCTGCTGTGGATTAATAAATAGGGTGACATGATCTCAGAGAGATAGGTCTCTGCCCATTATCCTCCTCTCAGCTACATGCAGTCCAAACTCTGTGGAATCCTCCTGGAAGCCCTTGAAAAATGCTCTTGCTTACTTCCAAAAAATATAAAATTTATTCTGAAAAAAAAAAAAAAAAGGAAGCATTGGTTGGTGAAATAAATTACACTGTAAAAAATCCCATTGGCAACCTCTGAGAAATTCACAATGACTGTTCCTTTGTCCAGGGTCAGGGTCTCTTGGGCATGTCCCCTTACAGGCTGCATATGTTTGTGGATGCTCACTGTTGTATTTGTTGTTTTGTTTGCACAGGGAAATAGTGTTAACCTTCCATTCTTTGGGTTGTCTACAGGACAGTGAAACTGTGATGGTTGACTTAGTTCTTTCAGGAGTAGTATTCAAATAGTGATTACTGGAGCTGAATAATTCAGAAAGTTTTCAGATAATCTTTGCTTAGGTCCTGATATTCCCAAAAAAATGCTTGTACTTCACTTTTTTGCTTGCACAGTCACTCAGAATTAAATGGGAGCATGACAGCACATTGAAAGCTATGCCTATCATAAATCACCTTTCTGCATCAGGGCCCCATGCACTGCGTGTTAATAGATATCTGATGGCCAAAAAAAGATTTAAAAATAAGTTTTAAAATAAGTTTGCTTTGGCCACATCTAAATTCCTTTTGTTTTCAGCGACAGTTTGGAAAAGAGACCTTTGGTAACAAAATAACAACAACGAAAAAGGCAAGAGGAAACAGTTTTTAAAGCCTCATATGGAAGTCCTTCTGAAAACCCAGTTTTATGCTTGCATAAAGAAGGATTCAGCTGAGGTATCTGCACAGTGTTCCTGTCAGAAAACAGCAGTGATGCATATGATTTATCAGAGCACCAGCCACTACATGCCATGGATATTTGCTCTCAGACCACAGTGTTAAAGATTAGAAAAGGTATCTGTTGAATTCATTTGAATAGCAAATAGACTGGGGAATCTGTTCTCAGCTATTCAATGGATGAAAAAAGTAATTTATTGAATATATTAGTCTCTCAATTCCAGCAATTATTAGATCAGAGTTAGAGATCAGTAGACAATAATTTCAGGTTCTATATATAATTTTTACAAGCAACTGATAAGTGATGTTAGTGCATGTATTTCCTGGCTTCTAGCTCAGTCACAAGTAGTTCGTAACAAATCCTCCCCACTCGCCGTTCAGAGGCTGGCTGACAGTGCCCTCAGCCAAGCACTGGTGTAAGGATTTCTAAGATCAAAGCATGGGTTAGTTACATTAATCTTGTGGAATTAGATTTTTGACCCTGTTTGTAACTCACAAATTACAGTTACAAAACTTAGTCACCTACAATGCTTGCAAATGAATTTCAACAATCAATTGAACAGCTGAGCTAATCCATATTAGTACACAGGGAAAGGAATCTTGGACATTTGCATTTTGCATAAAAGCAGGACTGAAAGTACTTCAAGGACAACTGGTAGGAAAAAAAGCACTTTGGGGAGAAGAAAGACACTGGAGTTGTCAGCATCTGGTATTTCTAGGACCAGTGTTCAAATTTTGCATAATTTGCTAAGAAATTAAAGCAGGTTTTCCAACCCTCTTATCAGAGAGCTTTTCTCCCAAGTGTCCATCCTCTTGGCAGCCTCTGCATGGAGACACCAGCTCCCAGTCATGCTTCCCTTAGAAGCCATTTCATCAACTCAAGTCAGAAGCAGCTGAATGCCTACAGAAGAATCTGGAAAACCAGCATTACATATGGAAAGAAGAGGAGAGAGCACCAAAGAGATGGCAGATTGCCATTTTGTACTCACCCAATTAATATGCTCCTTCCTCCATTTGCTGTCTTGGTCTTTCCAGTCTCCATAATGCCTGGTGAACAGATCAAGGGGTGGAGCTGAACTGGTGACTGTCACCTTATAACATCTCTCCTATAAACACATAGTACTAGCACAGGCAGAAGGCACTGTCGTGCTGATCATCATCCTCTGAGTCAGCCATTTACAACCACCTTCTCCAGGCTGTCATCTTGCCACTACAAATTCAAAATCTGAGTCAGAACCCAATTTAAACTGCTATAATTAACAGTCCAAATTTAACCAAACCTAGCAGTTTGTCATGTTGCATTCTCTGCATACATCTGAGCATCTTGCATTTGGGCTACTTTGTTCCTTGCTCATCCCCTTCTGCTGCCAAGCAGCTCAGGTCCAAAGAGCACCAGTGGGTTTAGGCTCCCCTCAGGATAGAGTCTAACAGCAGCCAAACTATAAAATTCAGCCTTGTTGGATTTGTTTTGCTTGTTAAAAATCAAAGTACCAAATGTCATGGAATGGGTGCTGCTGTGTGCTAATCTATAAATACTGATGAGTCAAAAGGCGGTGAAGCTCTGCAAGTGATTTGTCAGTGAAAAAGAGTTATTGTATAATGGAGTGGCCCACTGCAATGAGGCAGCTCTGGGGCAGAGAGCCCAGGCTGGTGAGGAAAAACCTGGGTGCTCTATAAGGGAAAAATAGGTGGAAGCATCTTGCTCACTGGTGAGCCCCAGGAAACTTGAACCAGCCAAGTTTTCTATGTGGAAGGTAACTGTTTATTAAACAAGCTAAAAATGAGCACTATTCCCCTTGTTGTTTGCGTATACTCCTGTTACTAACAAATGCTTCACTCTGAGGAGGGCCTCTGGTCACTGCGGATAGTTTGGAGTGTCCCTGACTTCACTTTAAGGGAATTCCCTGCTTTATTTTTAGGGGATTGCAGATAGGTGACTTACAGATTAACTCATGTTTTTGCAGCCACGGGTGATGCCAAAACTATAGGTGTAAACATATTTCTGAAAAATGTGCCTTTTTAAGATTTAGAGAAGACTTTTTCCCTCTACCTTCTCTCCATTACTTCCTCTCCTTCCTCTCACCATCCATTTTGAATGACTTACTTGGTCTTTGCATTTTGGTGTTGTTTATTTTTGCAGTGCTGTCTGGAGGCCTCCACTAAGAGGTTCTGGCTCTTGAGCCAAGTGCAAATGGAGAACCACCCACTGCCCACACGTGTTTACAATCTGCATGTGACGTGAATGGACTAACAGAGCTTATTTATACATAATTCATACAGCAGATCAGCAGGCAAGCTGGAATAAACTCCATGTCTCCAAATCTGATCTAAGTAATTGATGACCTAAACTGCACCCACTCTGCTGTCTCAGTACCTTGCTGTGATCTCGCTCCATCCTGTGGCTTCCCATGGATGCCCACTGTATGTAACATTCTGTTGAGCCCATTTCAATGGATTATTTTTTATACTTATACATTGCTCTACTTCCTTACTGAAATACCTACATGCCAAAAATTACAGGCATTTTTTAAACTCATTGAGAAAACCATGACTCCCATGCTGGCTATGTCATACACTTGCATTTAGGTGCCAATGAATATCTGGTCTTCTCATTATGTCCTCATTATTATTTTAGCTTCAGTTTCTACAGTGATAAACTTATCACTGTATAAATGATCATTATATGTCTTGGGGCAAAAAGATAAATATATTTTTGACAGTACTTTTTAAATGTCTACAGCTTTACGTTTCCACACTGCCTCAGGAAAGTGCACAGTGCTCCCCAAATCAAACTGTTGTTCTTCACTAGCTATTATAGAATGTATGCATACACATAATAGACATATAATATTATAGGTGTGAATATGTGCTTGCATCTACAGAAAAATCCAATGGAGTTCTCATTTATACTCACAGTGACCAAATTAATATAGAGAAATAAAAAAATCTTGCTTCATCCTACATATTTTTACTTCAGTGAATTATTTTTATTGATGCTGCAAGTCTTAATTTTAAATTCAGTAATTCAGTTTTGAAGAAAAAAGTAGCTGATCTTTTGCCTGTTATTATACAAAATATATTTCTATCAAGTGGAAGGAAATACGATTTGTAAAGTGATCAATTCCATAATGGTTACAGTGGAGAAATATATTCTCTAATGTAATTCGTTAAATGGAGGAATTTCATATGAAATAGTAGATTTCCAAATTTATACAAATAACACCAGATGGTGAGCAGCTAGTTTTAATTAAATTAGGTTTGATAATTATAGCTGTTTAATTTTTAGGTTTGACTCAGATTAGAAAGAATGTATTATTTCCCTGTAAAATTATTTTTAGTTTTCTTCCAAGGTTGTGGATATTGCATTATTCACCATGGCCTGGAGCAGCAGAGAGCTCTGGTCAACTTTCTGGCAGCTGATTTCAGCCAGCAGTGGTTCTGCCTCAGCACCCCAGAGGATGTGGCACGCTGGGCACTGGATGTGGCACTCTCCTGATGGGAGTCAGAGGGAGTTCTGCCAATGGGAGAAGGAGGGAGTTTTCCCACATCCAAATATGTTTTCAGAGGTCAATCTGTTGACTCCAGCCCTTCATTTCAGCTGCTTTTGAGCAAAGGAGGATGTCTGATGAGGACGATGCCTTGGCGCTTGCCACGTGCATTTCTGCGCCGTGACTGCAGTGATCCATTGCACACACACCTGCCTGCACTCCCTGCAGCTTGTGGCCTGCAGCATTCCCTCTGGGAGGACCCTGCAAGGGCTACAGCCTGTTCAGCCACACACATCACTAAAGAGATGAGCCCTGGCACTGGTACCCTGCTCTAGCACACCTTTTTCCATCACTACTTCTTTCCAGAAGTGCCTCTGGTCTTGTCCCAGCCTTGAGCTCACGGGGTCTCAGTGACTCCACTGAGCCATGGAAATATGCTTAAAGCTGCAAATGTGTCCAAGCCCTTTTCAGAATGTGGATAGAGTCCAAAGCCTATCTTGCAGGACCAGCTCCCTGCTAATCAATGCTCACAATCCCACGAGAATCACCTCCTGCCTTTGGAACAAGCTGAGTATGATCAGGATCCATATAATCAAGTCTGTTCCATTTACAGGGCTGGCAGTTGCAGTCACAAGCCCAAATGAATGCTTTCATCAACTTTGCAGGTCACAACTGCAAAAAGTGTCTTGGCTGCAGTGACGTCTGTGAATGCTCAGCTTCTCCCCAGCAGCAGGATGGTGCAGGTTGAAAGATCCAGGCGAGAACAACTGTGGGGTGTTTGCTCAGTGGATGGTGTGATGCTCAGGGGGAAAAGGAGTGTGACTGAGTTCATGGCATACTTCTCATTTTCCTGAGCTGTTAATCCGTTTCCTGGAGTCTGTACGCCATAAGAAAGAGGTGGGTGTGAAACAAAGAAGTTTGAGTCATTGCATCATCACAGTGCAAAGGCACTTGGAATATGGTAATTGTAATTGAAAACTATAATTGTAATTGAACATATAATTGAGAACTTCAATGTTGCAGTTAAAAGATGTGTTCAGGATCTGCCTATAACTCATGGAAATCTTCAAATGCTTGTAACTTCAAGTACAATTTTAGGCTGGAAGAAGCCAGCCCAAGGGCTTACTCTCCATTTCAGATGACATTAAGAACATTACAGGTTTCCTTAAATCCTCCCCCCCCACTTCAGCTTTCTTAGCGCTTTCGCTTGGACTGGCACGCAGGCAAGGTGGTGCTGTCCTGCCTCCTCTCTCTAAAGTCCTTTTTCTTTTATCTCAGTTTTCTCTCAGCATGGTTCTTCTTCCATTATCTGCCTAGTGCAAATCCTGTCTCCTGCTCTCCTTTCTCTTTTTGTGTGTGCTGAAAGGCAGCCTCCCTGAATTTGGATGATATTGATTATGTAAATCAGCACTTCTCCTCTAGATTGCTTTTTCTTTGTGAACTGGGAGCGTAATTTGCAGTCTTCTACCTGATAATTGTGAGGATAATTTGAGCTGTCTCTTTGTGGAGTCATCAGTGACTGTTTTAATTTCCATATGTGAGCAGTGCTCTTCTATTTTTAATTTTTTTTTCCTAATCCTACCTCCTTCTGAACTACTGGATTGATTCTGCTGTTCATAACAGCATCACCTGAAGTCTATTTTGGAGTTTCCGCTGCCAGCAAGATTGAAATTTATCTACAATGTGGCAGGTTTTTCAACATTTCCAGAAAAGATATAATCCCATAACTATCAGCCTGACAATAAAGTTGTCTATCTGTAATGGAAAATTGAGGACTCATGGTCATATTTTTCACTGCAAAAATGTTTCAAAATGAAGTAAAACAATACCATTTTGTTGTGAATAACACACGTCTTTCATCAACTTGAAAACCAATAGGTTTGAAAATTAAAATAATGAGAGGTTCATGACATATCATTCTTTTATTCAGCATTGAACACAATCCACTTACAAAGTGCCATGTAGCACATTTCACAGCAAATGAGATTTAAGTAATCTATTCACATGGGTTTCTAAAGCATAGAAGGAAAAATAGAATAGCCTATAACTGGCCGTTGTCTCAGAAAAGGTGACCATTGCTTTATTAAACCATTTTTTAAAAAGCACTGCAAGCAGCTTCCTCCTCCCTGGTTCACAGTATATTGGTATTGGCTAAGCACTGAAAATACGCTGAAGGTTTTAGAAGATACAAATAAAGAGGAACTCTGAGCTGAGGCGGAGACCCAAAGGCAGCTCCCTTTGGTGTCAGCAGTCCTCTGGAGCTGGCTCCCTGGGCATCCAAAGGCTTCACAGAGCACAGAGGCAGGACATCTCTGCAGTGCCTCGAGCAGCATTAATGATAACATGACCATGGCTGCCTCTTCATCTTCCAATTTTCTATCAGATCCTTCAAGCCTGACCTCACAAAAGATCCATGTAAGATATGGCTGTGATTGAACTAGTTTCTTTGGGACTGAGTTTCACTATGAATTGCACAGTTAAGGAAAAAAAAAATCTCCAAAGCTGCAGCAAAACCAAAAAAACCTCTCTCAAATTTCTCCACAAGAAAAAAAAAATACTTAGGAGTTTTATTTATATAAACCAACCATATCCCCTTCTATTTTAGTTAATAAAATAGTATCAAATGCTACATTAATTTCTCTACGTGAAAAATAGTTTGGAGGAAATATGTTCTATTCCAAATATGTCCAAAAAGGGTCACATCTGACCCAATCAATATGCTTTTAAAAATTTCTGTCTGCAAGAGAAATGTCATGGTAATTAGTACATTTTCATGAAATAGCTCCCTTTGGACAAACTGGCATTTTCTAACAGGAAAATATTCTGTTAGAAAATTTCAGATCGATTCTACTGTTAACAGAATGCTCAGTTGCACCTGCAAATAAAGTCACACATCTGGGCTCTGTTGAAATCAGTCATGATTCTGTCAGAGGCTTCAAAGAGTCAGGAATTACAAATGTGGAGGCACGTGTGTATGAATATATGTATCTGTATCATTTATGTGTATCATCTATCTTTTACATATCTATACCTAGATAATTATAGATCTTGCTATATGCACACCAGGAAAATGACTGGTCTAACAGATGGGAGTCCTGCAGGAAACCCTGAGAAGAGCCAGTGTTGCAGGAGAAGAGAGGCAAAGGCATATGTTTTGTTGTAGCTTGAATCGCCAGAGAGCTAATCCCCAGGAAGGGGGTATATTTGACCTTCTGCAGCATGGGGAAAGATAACCTTTAATATTTCTCAATCAACATATTCCAGGGGAAACTTTCTGTTTCATTGCATTATTAAAAAACCGTTGGGATATCTGCATTTTTAGCAAGCTGTAGAATCTAGAGGGTTGGATTTTTTCAGCACCAGTCGCACAATTTGTCAACGCTGTACTAGCTGAACAGTCAGTCAAACCAGACTCTCTTAATTCTTGAAATGTGGCCAGTTCCCAAATTTAAACAAAGTGGCCAAAGATGTTTATTTTCATTCTTGGTTAGCTGGTAAATGGTTTGAATGTGATATTAAGCATCATTAGCAACTGTTGAAAGGCGAAATGATTGAAATGAATAAGAAATGCTACATTTCAAAATGTATGGGTCTGTATTGCTCCCATGAGAACTCCCTGATAGATTTAGGGTGTGGAGAGTCAATCCTTTATCATCATGCCTTCCTGCTTCTTAAATATTTTGACATCCAATTGGACACTAAAGGATAATGCTGAAATGTACCATATAAGAAATAATTTAGTGATAGAGACTTATATCCTCATAGGAAAAATTTCAGAAGAAGGTGAAATTTTTTGAATGGTAAGATTGGGGAGAAAAGGCTGTGAATGGCCCTTAAGAACACATTTTCAATGCAGGCACAGTAGCACTAAAACTTGCAGATAAAAATACAATAGGCTAAAAAATAGACTAACAGATTTTCAACTCGTGCATAATAGTACTAAAAAATACAGATTTAAATACACTAGGCTAAAAATATAGGCACACCCTCTCTGTTAGCAGTGCATAAGCACACATGTCCCTGTGCCTGTGTGTGTAAGTGCATGTCTGGGCACACATGGATGGAGATATGAAGAGCATGTCTTTGACATCTATATAGAAATATCTTTCCCCACTAGTTCTGCTTTTGAAAAGTCAGTAATTTTCTTTGTCTTCTTTCAGCCTGGTACAAAAATCCTCTGAGATTCATTGTCTCTTGTGACCTTAATTCTGTTAGTCATGCCTAGATACCGCAGCAAGCTATGGGTTAAAGTATGATATACCACACACATCCAGGGAATGGAAGCTTTAACTTCAAATATTCCTGCTTTTGTGCATTTATGTCAGAGCTCCAGCACGGCTCTTTCAGTGGAGAAAGAGGGAGATTATAGGCTTGTTATCTGGCCAGTAGTGTCAGTACTTCAAAAAATATGGGTTTCTCAAGATAGTAGGTTCTGTATATGCTGAGTATCTATCTATCCCTCAGCCTTCACTCTAAGGAATAGAACATGCATGTGGAAATGAGTATGTGCATGAATGTGCACAAATATACATGTGAATATGTGTAATTATACATTATGATAATTAGAGTAACTGTACACAAAGCTGAAACAATGCTTTGTTCTGGTTGCCACATTCTTCAGATTCATTCTGGAAGCCCATAGATTTATTTCATCAACATATCAGACAGAATTGGCAAATGAGACTTCAAAATGTTGGGCTAATTACCAAAGCAGAATCAGAAAGGTTAAAAAATGTTAATGTGCATCATTAGGGCAGCACAACCTATTGAGCATCAACTGATGAGGATTTATTGTGGGAGTTCAGACAGGCACATATCACGAGTGTAAGAGGAATTAAGGTGTATGAGACTGTGCTTTTGTGTCCGGTACTCCTGATAATGTTCTCACATGCTCACAGTAATAACTCTGCATTTGATTTTAATTGTTTAGCTACCTGGACTGTGATCTCTCCCTGTCACACACTTAGATTACTTAAACTCACCACTGGGGTATCTGGGTACTCACGGTGTGCATCCGTTGATACAGTTAGTACTCCATGAATGTTTGCCATACTTCTCTGATCCCCAAGACTTGTGCTCTGGGATTACAGGCATATGGGAGGGTCTCTGTTTAACCTGCACTGGGAGATGAAAGAGCAAACCTTGCTAATGCACCTGCACTCCCTCTGCCTAGCTAAGGGAAGGAGTGTGGTGTTTTTGTTATAAAAGACTTTGCTGCTTGTGTTAGAAATGGCAGTGAAGTAGCCTGAGGGATATGCTTGTGTGTTGTGCTAACAACATATGTTAGATCTATGCCAACATCCTCCTCACTTCTCTCCCAGGTGCCTTAACTACAGCTGAGACACAGAGACTGGTGGTACCTGCTCCAAGGGGAGAAGAGGTAAATGCTGTAGACATCTTTCAGGAACAGAGAACACGAGCTGTGTGTCACACGTTCATTTGGTTTCAGAGCTAGCAGTAAATCCAGACCCCTGGTAGGACCTAATTACCTCCCATCTGAACACTAACTCACAGGCTAAATGCTGTCGAGGCGAGATGGGGACTCATTTCCAAGAACACAGGCACAAACACATTTTTATTGGCCATAGAAAATGGTAGTGTGTGTGCCAATATAGCATGGATGTCTGACTCAGAACATAAAGTGCAGGTGCCAGCAGCAAGAAGATGCTGCTAAGAAATAGCAGCTCTGTGGGACTGCAAAGTATCAGCTGTCTGGGGAGACCAGAACTGGGAAAAAGAGACACTGATGATTGAAAACACTTTTTTTTTTGCCATCTCCACAGGTCCCCTTGAGCTCTTCACCCTGCAGTCGGAGCACAGAACCGTGGCAGTGGGAGAGATGGGGTTGCCCCTTCTGAGACGGATCCAAAAATTCTGACCTCCTCTTCCTCAGGGAAGCTTGCAACCACAGAGACTCTTCATCCACATGGGAGAGGAGTGAGAGGGCAATGTTAGATAAATGCAGAAATTCCTCTTCTCCTCACGGGATGTTCCTGGCAATGGATAAGACCTCGTGGCTTGGCTTGCCCTCATCCCTGGAGTCTCCTTTAGGAGGTAATCTTCGGAGAAGAGAAACAACAGCATTACTATATTTTGCACAGTGCCTTGCACAGTGTATCCCTGATGTGACTGGGCTTTTGGGCATATCAGACCTACAGGTAATAACTACAAAGAGTAACTGTCTCTGAGGATTGGAGTGGGAAAGGAAATTGTCTTTGGATAAAAATAGTTCCTTTTGATTGTGTATTTTCTGCTGGCTCTTTGCCTTCAGGCAATGCATGACAACTGGAGGAGCAGGGAATTTTATCCCCTAGGCGATGTTTTATTGCTCTCTACCTTAAAGTCAGTCAATATTTGTAATTATCTGTCCATGCCACAGGTAACTGCAGGACTTTTTGGAGAAAAAAAGAATGAAGATGGCAGCACAATTTCTGACAAGATTTGGAGAAAAGATAACAAAAAGCACGCTGGTGGGTTTAAATCCCCTGCACAGATGTCGAAGACTTTCTTGTTTTATACAAGTCCTTTGTATCTTATTATTATGCTTACTATGCAAAACCTATATAGGTGCAAGTGTATGTTTTTATGTGCATATGCACTCACATATGACCACATTTGCTTATTTGCATATGCGTATGAATACATGCAGCATGTGTAGGCAGTGAGAAGCTAAAGGAACATATGTAAGGTTGATGAGACCAAAATTTGATCCTCCTTCAGCCTACTGGGTTTTTCTAAATGCGTGCTGGGGCAGAAGGAGAAAGAATCCCCTTTTGGGCTGAAAGGTGCAGAGAGACTGAGGCTGCAGGAGGATAGGAACCCCAGCTCAACAGCCTGGTGCTGAAGAGTTAACTCAGCAGCCTGGGTTTTCTGTTAACACAGTCATGCTGCTGACAAGCATCGGCAGAATGGTGTCCTCTCCTTCCTGGCACCCAATGTGAGCCAGCAGAAACTTGCCTGGAGATGAGTGTCTCGAACTCTGCACACAGCATCCTGAGGGCCTGCATCCCTTGCCAGCTATCAGTGACAGAGCTGACATGGAGAGGCAAGAGAGGGCACAGCTGGCATGCAAAACCCTGCCATCAGCACGCCCGCATCTGCTGGATCTGTTGTGAGCAGTTCACCCAGCTGGGATTTTAATACGGCTGCATCCCTCCTTTTGAAAAGTGGTATTTTTCCCCCTTGATAATAGAGATGTGAAAAAAAGAACAAACATCAAATTAAATGTTTTCAGGGTAGCACATGCGTGTGAAATTTTAGGCCTGTTGACCTTGGCAGGATCCCCATAAAAATTAGTACAAAATTAGCGGCATTTGTTGTTCTGGAAGGCCATCAGCCACGAAGGCAAAGGCAGGCAGAGGGAGAAGCAGCCTGCTGATACAGGGCCCCATCCTGAAGATCCTGCCTGTGATCCTGCTGTGCTCCACAGGTCTGGGTGCAGAATGCTTGCTGGGTTGTGGTGAAATGAGGGGGCAGATGTGTGGCACAGTCATTCCTACGCTTCACAGTTCCTCAATTGCAGCTGCCATCAGTGGGCGTTTATAGCACCAGGCACCCCACACCCAAACCTGCAAACTGCTGCAGGAGCTCACAGGTGCTGACAGCTCTTGTCACCTCCCGGGAACTGCTCAGATCCACACAGGACTGGCCACACACACACCACTCACACATGGCACTTCGGCTGTCAGCTCCTGACACCGTCTGCGCTCTGACAGATCTTTTTATTTCATGGATGGACAGACAGCTCTCGACCCAGCAGATTCCTCTTCTTTCTTACATCGCCTTTGTATTTTAGTGGAAAGCCTTAAATAGCATTTCTGTAATCATGCTTTTCTGCTGACCCATATTCTCACACAGGTTCACCCAGCTGCTCCAGGTTCAGCTTATTAAATCCTTCCTGGGCAGCTGGGAAGGCAGAATAAGTTATCCAGGAGGAGAACCAGGCGTTAGGAGCAGGGGAGGCAAATGTAAGGGACAGCCCCCTTCCTGGCAGTGCTGGAGCTGAGCCCATGCACGGTTTCTCTTCTGCTGATTCTTGCAAGCTAGAGCCTCGCACCAGCAGGAACCTGGGTGCTGATCTAAAGGTTGTGCGCTCTGCTAGAGATAGGCAAATGCTTAGGGCTGGTGAAGATTTATGACTCCTGATACAGGATTTTGAGGTGTTTGGCTCTCGGGGTCTAGTCCAGCGCCAGAGAAAAGTGCTGCATTCTCTGCACCTCTGAATAAAATCCATCTGGAATACACCCTTCTTCCTGCCTTCTCTCTTGCACACTATCCTCATGACAAGTGCTTGGAATGCTGAAGATCCCAAGCAAAAATCCCTTTTCTCTGAATCACCACTCCTTCCTCTTAAAACTGGTCACTTTTAAAAACCACATATGAAATTTATCACATTTTACTTTCTTCCAGCATGGGGAGGTGGGTGTCAATCCTTGCTGCGAGAGGCTCTTTTTTTGGCAAGATTCAAGAGCAGGGTAATCCCCAGGAAGGTGGAAAGCATGGATTTGAACTTCTGCAGGCAAGAGAGGAAACTGAGCCTGGATTTGCCACAGCTAGAGCGAGTCCTTCACCACATTGCCAGCATAATATGACCCTGTCATCTGTATTCCTGCTCTGTGCTAAGAACCACCTGGAAAACACACAGTTTGTGGATGTCACTGGATTTAAGCACGTGACAAATGCTGAGTTGCTGAACTGTGGTAAGGTACTCAGGTATAGACAATACAGGTATAAGAAAAGTTGCTAAAGATTTGAGGCATCCACAGGCCCTTACTCCTCTACT
>NW_005054328.1:6360560-6364299 GCF_000277835.1 Geospiza fortis | reverse complement strand
AGTAATGGTTCCACTACCAATCAGTTTTAGTAAGTCTCACGAAGTTGCTGAAATAAACTTTGGCCCCAGAGCCATTATGGTATAATAAATGCTTGTGTTGTAAGATGGTAATTCCAGAGCAAAACATTTTCTTTTCAGTCTGATAATTCATCTGGAAGTGTATAAATCTACAGGGCAATCCCATATTTCTCCAAACAAGAGATGGGCAAGGGGTATATTTTTTGGTTCTCCAGTTAAAAAGATATGCTAAATTACAGACCTCAGCTTAACTTAAGCAGCACTGTAGTTGCAGATATGACAAAGAAGAGACAATAACAATGAGCAGAGCAGAATGGATCCATTAGCAGCATGAATCCATTACACTTCCTCAAATATTTCTAAAATAACTGAGACCAATAGATACCAAAAATTCTGTGGAATCACTTAATTGAGCTGGCCAGCTGCTCTGTAGTTCCCAAAACTATCTTTTCATAAACTGGGGAGGAAATAATAGAGCACTAAAACCACTTTTTTTTTTTTTTTAAGTGACCATGCTCTGATATTGCAGAGATAAAATATGGTCATTCATCCCTCAGTTTAAGCAAACCAGGAAAAGTCTACTCTGGTTTAACTCTGCTGAAGAGATACTGCATACAGATAGATTTTAATTATTAATGAGATATTGAACCAGACAATTAATCTCTATCTTTAATGATGAAGATGTGGATAATATTGCCCGTAAGTCATTGGTGTTGGGTGCAAGTTACTAAAGCAGCAAAAGGTAATGGTGTGTTTCTTCCTGGTCAGTTGCTTACAGGAAAATGCTTAGCTGACTTGCAATAGCACAAATAGAACATGCAAAAATCAAAGTTCTGCTGAGCTTCAGGAGTCCCAGCACTTCAGATTTTGGAAGAGAAAATTAAAAAAAAAAAAAACCACAAAAAAAAGATAATAGCACTTTTAGTTTTGGAAAGAGACAAAGGTTCATTAAGCGCTGTCTGAGAAAGGGATTAAGTATTTGTTGGAAAGAACAAGAACTGCAGCAGAACATTGTAATTCCCTTTCCCTTTCCCTTTCCCTTTCCCTTTCCCTTTCCCTTTCCCTTCTTTTCTTTCTACACATTCATTTCCAATGCAAATAAATCTTTCTCTTCTCATATACTTTTCTCTCAGGAGTTACTAAACATTGTCAGATTTTGAGGCAAGGTGTCTTCTCTGCTCCTGCCCTTCCCCACTTTTTTTACAGACGTGCTACAGGGCTTCAGAAGTCCCTTGCCCTCCTCTTGGAGCACTCCCTTGGTTCAAGTGCTGCAGAGACTACCAGAAGGTGCCTGTGCCAAGCCCTAAAGCCTAAGCAGAGATGCCGTAGGCAGAGTCTGGAGAAGATGCCATATTGCCCCCCAGGAGTGCTAAGTTACTGCCAAGGACCTTACCACTCTCCAGAGCAGCCAAGGACACCGAGGGCACAGGCACAATCCGTAACCATATTGGTGCCTTCTGTCCCACGGCGCTGCTCGCCTCCCACGCACGCCCTGCTGTGCTCTGTGCTCAGGCAAAGGGACACTGCACTCAGACACTTCTCTGCTACCTGAGTCCCTGAGCTGGACACAGACGTGCCTGTCATTGCCTGAGCTCTGCCACGGATGGTTAATTGTCAGTAATTGGCATCTGCCAAGAAGCCCCCTGAGACAGGGACACCAATAGACTTCTGCCAAGGCTTGTTTTGTACCAAATATCCCAAGGGAGAATCTCGGCTACGTAAAACCCCAATATCTTGAATTACTCAGAAAAGCCTCCAACACACTGACTAACACCTTGGAGCAGTTATGTGCCCCAGCTAGCCAAATACATGTAATTATAAAGTAACTGCAAGGGTGAATAATGTATCACACATCATTCTCTGAACATATGGACTCTCAGATTCTATGTAATGAGCAATAGTCTGTGTATTGCTGGGATGTCATGTAGCTTGGGGAGTAGGTTATATATTCATGTAGTGTGATGTGTCAGTCCCTCAGCTTATCTGTCCCCACAAAAACACAGGAGCTGCTGCAGCCCTGCAGTGATGCTGCTGGATGTGAGGCTGGTCAGAAGTGGAAACTGAAATAAACAACCAGTTTTAGGTCTTTAAGCATCAAGTCCCTGAGGCCATTCTAGAAACAGGAGTGCTAAACTGCAGCTCCATGGCGTGCTTAAACAAAAACTAACATAACTTATCCCTCCTCCAGTGAAACAGGCCCAGGGCACTGGCACAAGGAGTTTCATGTTTTTCTTGGCATTGTCAGGCAGCTAGTAGGAGCCCTGAAAATGTTTTGATGAGGATTGAATAGTGCTCTTCCAGACCATGGCCAGGGTCAGGGATGGCCACAGGTCAGACTGCTCTGATGGCTGAGCACTGTGAGGAGAAAGAATTTCATTGCTCTGACTTATGCACTTGGCACTCCACATACCTGGGACCAAAGTGTGGGAGCATCACCTTGGCTCAGCCCTGCGGCTTCTCCATCCCTACCCGTGCTTGCCTGCTGAGCTCCACTGCCACAGGTCAGGCTGCTCTACCAGCACAGCAGAAGGCATTGCCTCACCTTGCTAACATCCCAGAGGCCAAAAAATTATCCTGGAACTGGGATTTCTGGGATCAAGCACACACAGCACCAACCAGCTGAATCTGGCTGAAGCCAGGTCTGCAGCCCAGAACAGGTGAAGGAAAGCAGGGGCAGTGAGCAGCAGTGTCTCTAGAAGGGGGAGGTTTCTTCAGCAGCTGTTTCTCTAGAAGGGGGAGTGTTTCTCTGTGGGTTGCTCATGCTGAGGACAAGACACACACCTCAGTGTCATGCATGGGCAGAGTGACAGCTGTGACAGCTGTGACCCAACTGTCCAGATCTCCCATGGCAGGGAGCCCTGGCTCCTGCCCCTGGGATTCAGGACTAGGAAAGCCAAGGTCTGAAGCCTTGGCACTAGGAGCAGGTGGGCTTTTCACCCTTTACAGAGTTGGCTCTTACAAATGGTAACCTCAAGCATCCATTCTGTGGGGAATTCCAACATTTTCCATTCATTGTCAGCATAAATGGCCCCCAGGTTTAAACCTCCCATATTGCAATGTCTATGAGGAAATATAATTGCCATCAGCTGAGAGATTTTGCTTCTGTTTTGATTTGGGGAGCTTTTAAAATTTTGTAATTTAATTTTTATATATGAATAGAGCATAATAATTATTTTAATTATAAACAATATCAGATATGGTAATGCAATAATTCATTAGTATTCTAATTGTTAAGTGTTACTGTAACTAATATTTGCTTTGGTAATTGGTATTTTAATTGGTAATTGGTGTTCCAAAAGGCCATTGGGGTAATTCTTACTAGTGACTGGTAATTACAATGGAAATTTTTAATTGGTGTTCTAATTGGTTTGGTAATTCATATTTGGTTTTTCATTGGTAACAGAGCAAAATAGTCATTTGTAATAGATAATTGGTTTGGTAATTGATTTAGCAATTGGTACTGTAGAGAGTACAAAACAAGTGATCAAAACACATTAATAACACTGTAAAATACATAATATTCTGAAATTTAAGCTAGTTTACAAAATTGACAATTAAATCATTGCAAACCAAAAATCTTTTACTAAAATATTTAAATTTTAGAAAAATGCCTAATTGTAAGAACTTATTTTTAAGTCCTCTCCTCTCCTCTTTTTAAGAATGTCTTGGCATGGGTGAGATCGCATACCAGAGGATCAGTCCCATGACTAAGCTGGTCCTG
>NW_005054328.1:6345577-6360549 GCF_000277835.1 Geospiza fortis | reverse complement strand
TGTACCCACTTGACACATTGGACATGGTCCCCAAAGGAACATTTCCTTGTTATCCTGCATTGAAACACCTGCTCCTGAACTATCACCTGAACATCACATCATCCTGCAGATATGGCAGAACTTTCCCCAAGACTGGTCTTCAATCAGGATATTTAATGTCCTGTGAAGTCAGATGTGGTAAAAGCAGCTGGGTTGTCAAAAAGGCTGTTCCTCATTTCCCATATATGGGATTATTATATTATATATGATTATTTTTCATACTGGAAGTCCTTTGTTTGACTTTCTGCAACACAGAAAGAGTGCAAGCCACTGGGTGGGAAATCATGTTACTTTGAAAAAAAAGGACTTTGGAGTGCTGCTATGCTAATATCATCCATGAAAAAACAGCAAGACTAAGATCTAAAGAGAAGAGTAACTAAAATTGCTCACTACAGCCTTTGATGCAAAAAAATACTTGGTTGCTTATATAATGGATGGTACAAATTTTCTCAGAGAAATATCCAGAACTGCCAGCACTATTTCTGTCCAATTATGGCCTTTGGAAAACTATTGATTTTCTTTCAGATGCATCAAGTTGAGCATCCAATGTACATTCTTCCTCTCCAAAATGCTTTGCCCAAAGATGTTTGAATATCTGGCTCATTAGACTGTGTGCTTCCATGATCAGCATAGAAATCCAAGACAGAAAATACCCTTTTGGTCATCCAACCCAGCCCTCAGCACTGTGGAATTGTTCCCTCTCCCTCTATACACTTTTGACTGTTTTATTCAGCCACGTTATAAATTATTCAGATAATGATTCCCCTGGAAAACTGCCCACCACCAGTGACCACCACTATTATGGCCTGGGACTGGGATTACATCCAGTTACAGGGAGGAAGATTTCAAGGTGATATGTACAAAAGGAAAACACAGGAAGCAGCCAAAGAAAAGCCGTGAATTTATTACAAAGAGCCTATGTTTTGAAGTTAAAAAAATCCAACACTTAACAAAACAGTATAATTTTTCAGGCTGCGTCTATTTCAGAGAATTAGAAGTTAATCTCGACCTTTAACTACAAACCAGAAATTCCTTAGAGTTGGGTGAGGTTTTTTTCATATTTTCCAGGAAAAGGTCCTTCAGAGCATAGCAGGAGTTTTGGTAAGAGCACACTTGTTAAGACTGGCATTTTGAGGGTATGACCTTCAAATTGTAAAAATTCTGCTTGTGGTTTAACCTACCTGGTTTCCAAGAAAAATTTCCTTCTATCTCCTCCACTTTAAATAATATCAAGGACAGGGAATTATTTTTAAAAGTTCCTTACAAACTGGGATATGAGGGTGCATTTCTAACATAATTTTTGAGATCAATTTTTATCCTTCTTAAATTATTTCCAAGCTCTATGAGAATTTCAGCAAAACAATTAAAAATGCTTGTCTCCAGTAATTCTCCTGAGCCAGTAATTCAAGGTTGATTTGTAAATCCTTACGTTATGTTCACGGATTTTATACTCTGCAATTGCATTTTTCAAACACTTCTCCTTTCTCATATTCTTTTCCTAAGTCTTTTAATTTAGCCAATCAAAACCCATTTATTTCTGATTTGAAAATTAGTTAATGCAAATAAGGCCTGCCTGACATTTGCAAGTCATTTGCAAATGCCCTTATAGCCTGCAGTCCCTCCTCTTGCCTCTTCTGAAACCACATTTATGCATTTCTCTGGGTGATTGATTGTGTGTTGGGTATATACTTTGAGCTACATCAAGAAAACATGATGTATTGCTGCTGGTCAGTATGGGTGCCACATGTTAATTATTATTCACATGTAAAAGTTTTGGCTATGTCTGCATTGGAGCTCACAGCAAGAGACTCCTTAAAAAAACAATGATGAAGATACGTTGTGTTCTTCCTACACAGCAAAGACACTTGTTGGGGTCAAAAACATGAAGTGGCCCCTGTACGCACCACTGTGCCTAATAAAGTCCATGTGCACTATTCTGGTTCTGTGCTTTATTGCTGTACTGTATTGCTTCTGGATCCAATACAAAAATCAGTTCAGGCAAATCACATTACACTCCTTTGCAGGGGTAGGCTTGTTCTTCATTCAGCTACAGCCAGTGTGGGAGGATTTGCTACCCTATTTTTCTTTGGGTTAAAAAAAAATACAAGCAAACAAACAAAAAAAACCCAAAAACAACAACAACAACAACAACAACAAACCCACAAAAAAAAAGACAAAAAAAAAGCCACAAAAAAAAGACCAAAAAAAAACCCCAAATGGATCATAAGTCTTATTAAAGCCCCAACACTAAAGAACTACATTTCTATCTTCCCTCATCTTTCATGTTCTGAACTAACCTCTGCCCCAGCATCACCAAATGCTCACCTTCTGTCTTTTTGCATATACTTTTGAAGTTATTTTAAGCTTGAAGCTAATCTTAAAGCTGGTGTCCCTCAGCTGCCTCCTGACAGGGACACCTTCCATGCTAGTAGTAACGGTGGTCAATGATTGTCAGTGTTACTAATTTGGCACTTTTTTCTTTTTGCTTTGCATCCATCTCCTCAAGAGAAACTGCAGGAAAAATACAGGACATTTTGGCTTGAATCCTATCTTACACGTTTGATAGTTTCACTGACAGATAAAACCTCAAAAGATTATGTCCTGCAAAGTGCAGTAATATCGTTATTCCAGAGAATGCTCAACATGCAACATCGGCCTAAGGACCACCACCCTGCAAGGGCATTCCATTGCAGGCAATAGTGCAGCACAAGGATATCACACAGGTTTAAGCACATTAGTTCAGGTACTGGAAGTTGATTTATTGCAGAGGCACAGAGCTCTACATGTACTAATTCAACTTGCTTCTCAACTAACAGCTGTGCCCTTGCAGTAATTGCTATGACTTCTATCTGTTGTTTTCTAGTCCCATTACAACTTTGGTGTGTACATGCAGGTGTTTAGGCGTTAACCATAGGTATCCAAGCCCCAAGATAACTCAGCAGAGAGGTAGTCACTGCAGTCAGTAGAATTTTCAGAGGATTTCAACTTGCTCCAACTTAAAAACCTGTTCCCAGGCTAGCATGAGAGGCCAGACAAACCTCACACAGCACCTACAATTACTCAGTTACATTTAGGTCTCTGAATATGGAGGTGGCCACCATGCCGAGTGTGTGAGTATGAAGAACAGCACAGTGATGAGCAAGTTTGTTGCTGTGATGACCCTAAGGGACAGATGTATTGTTCAGCTTGTACTGAGGAACCACACCAGTCTTTTACTGTTCTGGTGCACAGCAGTGTCTCAGTACACGAAAAAAGGCACTCCATTCTTCCCTCTTCCTTCTCCGTCAGGCCCCCAAGATCCTTAACAACCTCATCTCTGCAACTGCTCACATAGTTTCAGGCTGTGCTACAGAAATAAATTACTCCCCTATTTCTGCTCCTAACGTGTTGTGTCCCTTCCCCCATCTCACAATATCTAAAATCTCCCCTTCCTTCCTGATGAGGTAAGGAAAGTTTTGCTCCATGCCCTTCATGTGTAACAGCCTAGCCTCTAAATAGAAGAGATGACAGAAGATGGTACAGCATCCACGGGCAAGTGGGTAGGGGTGGAAAAGGACATGAGTAACTAAAAAACAATGATGCAGCAGCTCCAGTTCTTTGCCAGTGAGGCTCAGGGAGGGGGATCAGTCATTAGTGGCTTGTTTTCTTTCTTGCCTCTCTTCGGTGTGAGCTGTCGGGTGGCGAGGCAGCTGGTGTGCAGTGACAGCTGCTTGCCACGCTGTTCATAATCGCCCCATTGATACCTTGAGCTGCCTCTGGCTGTTTGTTGTATCCACCTGTTGCCTTTGGTCTGAGCTCCTAAACCCTGTATTTCAAGGGCTGTTTCTTGCCACTGTACACTCTCCAGCCCTGCCACGGGCCCCTGTGTTCTAGCACAGGGTGAGCAAAGCCTTTTTTTTTTTGGCCTTGTGGCTCATTACTAATGTACTATTTCACCATCTCCCACTGCACTAGTGTCAATGGAAAGAAAAAAAAGTAAGGAGAAAAAAAATTATGAAGGTTTTGAGTACACTTTTTAAAAAAATTCCTGTGCCCATATATTTCCAATATAGGGCTCTGCAGCATTTGCAGTCTTCAGATCTGAAGAGACTTTCATCTGCTTCTGAACACTGCCAACTCAATGGACAGATTGATTGCACTTGGGACAGGCAATCTCACTATAAAATGTTGTGTTTCGTAAGACTTCACTTTTTTCTCCCACTTCAGCCAAGTTTTCCAGACCATACTATCCAAAATTATGCAATAAAAGCAGTAACTGTTTTCTGCAAGAGATGCTGCTCCAGTGGTCATTCTGCATTGCACTCTCCAGTTTCTCAGAGAGGGAGATGTCAAAAGGAGGGCTTTTTAATATAATATTAAGCTTCACAGTGACTTTACACGCAGTTTAAATAAAACAATGAAAATACTGAAGATTCAATAGAACAGCTCTAGTTTGTCTCAGACAGTGAAAATCTGAACCCTTCCATGGAGGGTTTGCCCCTGCCAGCATGCATGTGTTTATCAAAACATCATGTTCCTGGAGAATTTGACCTTGGCTGTGGTCCTTCCTGGGGAACAAAGGCCTACAGAAAAGAAATCTAAAGTAGCAAGTAATACAGACACACAGAAACTCTAGATAGGAATGGATCTCTGAAGGTCATCTGGTTCAGTCCCCATTCAAAGCAGATGTTACAGAAAGTAGCTCTGGGCTTTCCCTGAGCAGCTTTGGAGTATTTACATGCTTTCTGCAAGGCCTGTTTCACAGGCTTGCCACTTTCACTGTGAAAAAAAAAAGTTCCTAATGTTTCATGTGAATTTCCCTTGCTCCAACTTTGCCTGTTTTAACCATTTGTTAAAAAAGACTGAAAAATCTTTATGTCATCTCATGAAGCCAAGAAAGATTACCCACCTGCTAGACTGAATAACCTGGCGAAATTTTGGGCAGATTCCCCAAGAAAAAGATGTACACAAGATCGCATATTCAATGTCTTTATGTCTGTTCCCCACTGACACTTTTTGAACCTGATAGTTTGTTTCAAGCAAGTATGATGGAGTACAGCAATCTCCCATAGATTTCCACAAGTTTGATGAAAACCATTTTGTGGGCAGATGAGAGAGACCATTGTCAGTACCCTCATTGACAAAAAGCTGCAATTTGAACTCAATTGTTATTAGATACCTGAGGATCCACATGGCACAAAGGCATTCTGAATGTCACTGCTAAAAGAAACGATGTGATCAGACGGCTAGCATTGTATTAGTCATCAGAGAATCCAACCACAGGCTATACAGATCCATAGGGAACTAGGCTTCATTAATTCTGCTACTTGTGAAATGCCTTGGGTTTTTTACCTTTACTCCTGTGCTTCAGCTGAGCGGTCATAAATTTGTACCAGCAAAAAAAAAAAAAAAAGCTCCTTCATATAATCTCCCTTTATATATCATCCTTCTCTTACATGAGGAAAAGAACAGCTAAGAATAGCTGGTCAGATGATTTACTATTACAATTTTCTGTGGGTATATGGGATTTCTGGATGTCACTCAGCTGCCTTTAACAATAGCAAGGACACAATTGTTTCCATAGTAATACCCATTCCAAAGGGGTGAAGGTGTGTGTGTTGGGGGGGACAGTGCAAGGCAAACAGAAGGCACAGTTACACAGACTTGCATATAGGACAAAAAAATCAGGCACAACAGAATTTGATTCTGCAACCCTTGGTATAGAAACTCTTTTTAAAGGTCATCCAATTATACTGAAATCAGCAGAAAACTGACTTAGCAATCGTGCAGGCAAAACTCTTCCACAGTTTAGACAATGTGAATAGGTGAGAAAACTTTATGTGTTTTGTCACTCTCCAGCTGTGAATAACTTAACCACAAATGTCCCACTGCTAATGAGAGAAGACATCCCCTAGTTTGTGGTGAGTACATACTATTGCCATAATAGTTCATTTCTTACTCAGTGCAATACCTATGTGAGGTCTCACAGGACAGCCTCCCAAATAACCTAAGGGGCTAAAATAAATGGTCTCTCTGTGTTGCTCTAAAAAAGAGTTAACCAATAAACAATTTCCTGACAAACAAGCTAAACATGTCTCACACCTTTTCATCTAAAAATACCATCTGAACAGAGAAGTTCTGCTGCTGCAGCATCTGTCAGGGCTTTTCTGTCGCATTCTAGTATTCCTGGTCACCCAAAAGGAAACAAACATTGCAGAAACAAAGGAAAGTCAACTCTGAAGTAAACAAAGCACTTCTGACTCTTTTGTCTGTGGTTTAACAGAAAATGCTCATCACATGGTCTCCAGCTGCAGCAGGAGAAGCACCCAAGAAGGTTTTAATAAAAATAGCTTGTATAAATCCCTGAAGGAAAGCGAGAAATTGAAGAATTTATCCATGATTCCATTTATCCAAGATGGCTCCTGGTGCTGGTGCTAAAAGCTCTGCTATTGACTCAATCAGTTATATGACTCTTTGAGCTGGAGCCAATACAGACCAGCAGAAGAAAAGCTCAGGCCCCAGAACAGGGAACTGGGTCATAGGTAATAAAATACTTTAGTCCATAGCTTAGTCCTTAAATGACACTATTGTTTTCTAGTATTTTGCAATATGAACTGTGAATCCAAATATCCAGTAGTTATCAAAAAACCACATTTCATTTCTAAATCTCCTCCCCAGGCTGGACTTCAGAAGTCAGCTTTCCATAGCCAAACACAGAGGATACTTCCAAGACAGGGCTCTCTTAGGGACATATCATGCTGTTGATTGTCCTTCTGATAAAACATATTGTCTGGTCCTTAATTTTTTTAAGTGTTCTCTTTATAATGGTTTGGATTGAAAGGGACCTCCTAGTTTCAACCTCTCCACCATGGACAGGAACACCTCCCCCTAGACCAGGTTGCTCAAAGACCTATTCAGCCTGATCTTGGAACATTTCCAGGGATGGGGGTCCTCCACAGCTTCTTTGGGCAACCTGCTCCCGTGGCTCACTGTACTCACAATGAAGAATTTCTTCCTAAAATTTAATGTAAACCTGACTTCTTTCAGTTTAAAACCATTGCTGGATCATCTTTGCTCCAGGTAACCACGTTCTGCTTCAGCTGTCCTGGCCCCTGAAGCACACTGGAGCAAAGAGGCAGACATTAGAAGGCAGGTAACACCCCTATTTTTGTGCTTTTATGGATTACTTCTTCAACAATCACCTGATAAGCACAATCAAAAATACAAGCCTTTAAAAGCAGCTGGATAATCATTACATGGCACAGAAACCCATTCCAGGATGGAAAATGAACCTGTCTTACAGACACGTTGGATTTCTGAGATGGCTACAGGGATATAGTCTGCAGCAGGAACATTATTCAACCCCTGCTTCTCAACCTCAAAATGATGTGAGAAAATCTAACTCTTCTCAATGGGGCTGCAAGACAGGTGGTGCCAAAACACAATTACAGAAGGATTTCTTTGGAAGAAACCTCGTCCCACCAGCCGTTTGTCCCATTTTATTCCTTGAGTTGAGACTGCAAGGCGAGCTGCATGGATTGATCCCAAGCTGATCTCTGTTCAGATTCTGGCTGCCATTGATGTGAATTTATTTTCCTGTGGATCCAGGGACACTGTGGGGCTGTGAAATGAACGGTTAATGGTGTTCAGTCCCCCTTTGTCCTACGAGAGACAATGTTGAATGGGCTTGAGCTTTGTGATTCGGGTTTTATTGTTCAAACAAGCAGTTGTAAAGCACACACATGCACCCCTCCAGATTTACAGAGGTCAAAGTGCTAGTGACCTCTGTGTCACACAGGTGCCACAAGATTTCAGGTGAATATTGCGAAGTAACAAAAATCTGAGCTGGCAACCTTTCTGTGACCAAAGTGTTTTATTAGTAAAAACAAGCATGCAGCTATACATTTTATGCTGAATACTTTATGACACTACAACAAATTTGTGGGGCAGGAAGGGATAACATCAGCAGTCTTTGACCATATGAACAAATGTAGTCACAATGATTGTAATATTTGTAGAAAAGGCATCAAAAAGCTGTCAGAGGCCAAAGAAATAGCCAGACTGTCTCTTGAGGATTAGATTATGATACATCCTTAGGACTGGCACTGGAAGCAGAGAAGTTTGTATTTCTGTTTTGGAGTGACTACATGTTTCTCCTGAAACACAGGGGTAAGTGGTTTCTCCAGACTCACTGTTTCCATATGCAGAACAAACTGATGCGAAGACCCAGCCTGGGGAGGGAGAGGGACCCTTAAGTACAGCTGCCGCCTGTGCCCTGAGCAGAGTGTGCTACAACAGGGAAGAGCTCTGCTGCGATCCCCTGCAACCTATGGGGAGGGATGAGGAAGTAGGTGATGAGTGCATTTTATCCTAGCTGAGGTTTCTAGTCATTACAATAGGAACTGAGCTCTCTCCCTCACCCTCTAATAATGGCCTCATTTTATTAAGTGCCGTACAAACACACACACAGAAAAAGTGCCTCCTCCGCACAGCTACATCTCGAACAAACTTGAGCTAGAAAATGTGCAGTTCTCATCCAAACTCGTAATTGTTTCTCATTGCTGGAACTGAACATCTATGCCATACAGACTGATATATACTGTCCCTATTTAAAAAATGACATAATGGGTTGTTTTCATATCTAGCAGGAACAAGGAAAATGTGAACAAAAGTCAAGAGAGAAAACAAATCTGTATATTTCCATGAAAGAACCAATCTATTTTAGAGTCATCTTAGGCTGTGTTTTTAGTTGGGTTTTGTTTGTTTATTTGTTGTGTTTCTTTTGCCATACTGATGAGTGATATTGATTTGCATCACACAGAAGTTGCAGATACAATCCTATGTCTATTTCCATTAAACACAGCATTCAGAGCATCCAACATCACTTGAAGACATTCCTGACTTTGATGCCTGTACACTTGCAAAGGTAGAGCATCAGGAAAAAGCTTTGTCATCTTGTTTTTCTCAATTCCTTCCCTTCACCACACAGTTTTGTTTATTTATTTGTTTTAGAAACACGCTTTTTTTACACTTTGCTATGCATATTTATAATAAAAAGATGATTTGTGTCCTCATTCCTGCTCTATTGCTCAATGATGAAAAACATTAACAAAGGAAAACTATTTTCAGTCATAACGTTCTATGCAGGTAAACTGGAACTGTAAAGAGTATGATTTAATGAAAGAAGGTGAGAAGATTTAAAAAACCACTAATAAGGGTGCTTCTTTGATTGAAAGATTAAAAGATCACTTAGGAGCAGAGCAGTGATTTCCTTTGTGTTAGAAAAACACAGTGCAAATATTCAAAAGCAGCATCCCCAAGGTCAAAGAAGCCCATCCTCTCTGACACAGTATACTCACTCTCCTCCTCAACCACCTCCTTTTTCCACCTGCATCAGCATTTTGTAATTTTCAGATGGTGGAGAGAAAATAAACTCACGTGTCTCAGCCAGCTTTTAGTTTTGAAGGAACATGCAAAAATGCCCCAGAAGGAACTCAAAGCTCTATGCACTATTAGTGGAGCAGCTCATGAACATCTACCTAGACCTGCAGACACAGATTCAAACTCTGCAGAGAAAGAGACTCCAAAATCATGATCTTTAAAATGCTTGTGAGATTTCTGCCATTTGCTCTGGATTCCTGCAGTGAAGAGCGAGTCACTGCCAAGCCACACCAAGCAGAGCGCGCGGCGCCCAGTGGTTCAAAGCACAGAGCCAGCCAGAGCTGCTGGAGCCAAAAGGTGCTGCTCCAAATCGAGCACCACGCCATGGCCTCACACTCAGCACAGCAGCTGCTGTCCAGCGTGCCACAGCTGAGACAAGAGCATCATAAAGAGTAAAAAAAAAAGGAGGAGGGGTCAGTGGACTTCAGCCCAAAGGAACATTTCTAAGGCTCCTTCCCCAGGCATCAGCAAATGTGGGACAGGCAACAGATGTCTGATCAGCAATTCCCCGCCTCTGTATCTGGGAAAGCCTGTGTTTTAAAACAAAGGTTTCTCCTAGCAAGTGCTCACCAATCTTCTGGTTCCTCTTTTCTGTTATCTTTGTCAAGAGTTGGTGGAAGGAGTGTGACATAGCACAGTATCATTGCCATTAGAGCAAAAGAAAAAACCCTTGTTAGTACTCTGCAGTGCCACCCTCAACAGAAAAGGCAAAACATTACAAAATATCAATAGAGCAGAAGATTAGGCTCAACTGTATTACGACTGGTATGGCTACCAACATCTGTCAGCAGTAAATTGAGAATTTTTTAAAAACAGGCATTGTTAACTATGTTACATGTTTCTTTCCTTCATTTGTTGAGTTCATAAACTAAATTACATAGAACAGCATCTAAATTGGTTCATCGTGTCTCAACTCCTATTTAAAAGGACAAAGCAAAAAGCTGAAAAGAATAATACTTGGGGAACTGGATAGCTTCAGGGGATAGTTAATGATGGGATAGAGAGACTTGAATGCCTGTATCACTGGCTTTAATTTGGTTCAGGGCAGTAGTGACACAAAGTAATTACTATACGAGAGCTATTCACGGGTCCTTTGTGTGAGATGAGGTGGTGGTCTCTTTCTATTGCTAGCTGGTGGACACCTGCCTTACAAAACCCGGCTGCACATCTCTCACTCTCAGCACCTGGCAAAGTCAAAAGCTAAGCTCAGACTTGGGGAAGGAGTAGGGCTACTGTACTACCCAAGCAACAAGCTAAAGTGTGCAGCCCATAACAAGGACCCTGCCGTGCCTCATCAGTGACACAAACAGCAACTGTCCCTGGCAGATCAATCCTTTCAAAAAAGACCAACATTTGACTAAATATGGAGCTGGACAATTAACAAAGGCCCCGGGTAACCCACTAAATTTCATGGGTTCTGTCATTGCCTGGACTGTTTTTTTTATTTGCTGGATGGCTGGAAAGCTGCTCCTGGACAATGAAATTTCTGATTGGGTTTTTATTGTTATTATTTGCAATGTGTTAGTGCCTGCAGGTCACAGACAGGATTATGACTTTGTTGTGATAGGTGCTCACAAACCACTAGTAAGAGGCAGTTCTCACTTCAATGACCTTATAGTTTAAACAGAAAAGCTTGAGAGTGAAGGAAGAAAAAAGATATTATTATCCTCATTTCACAGTGGGGCAGCAACTGGGCAGAAAGACAAACAGCATTACGTCCCGAGGGGCTGAGCTCATGTTGCTCTTCCTGAACTCAGTAAAAACTGTGGGTGTTCAACAGCATGGAAAAAAGGGGCCAAAATCACATAACGAGTAAGGAGGAGAACCAGGACTTGATGGGTCCCAAACTGACCTTGCTTGTTTAACAGCTTGCAGAGAAAATGAAGAAAAGCTGAAAAATCATATTGCTTTAGGAGTATTTGTTTGTGCTGGAGCACCAAACTTGTTGGTTCCTCAGGCTCTGTGATTCGGGGAGAGAAGGCTACCTCGGGAAATGGCCAAGGTTTAAGGTCTTGTTTTTCAATCTTTCATTCTCCTCGTCCAAAAAATTTCTGTTGTGGTCCTCTGTGTGCGGGGGCAGAATTGTACTTATAGTGAAGACCCTCCCCTTGACTTTCTCCAAAGACTGGGAAGTGTATGCCTGAGAAGGGGTGGAAAGGATTTTGTGCACCCATGGTGCTCATTGCTATCATAGCAGAAAAGTGTCCTAAAATGGATAGATAAAGATGAGCCTTTAAGATAAGCAGACAGTCTTCTAAATTAAGAACTGGACATAAGAACACATCTTCTCCCTTGTTTGAAAATGATTTAAGGAACTGCCACATAAACCTTGTGAAAATCAATCTGCCTGTGGGCAGGACACCGGATAAGTGTTAAAAACCAGTGTACTGGCTTCCTCCATGAGCACACTTCCAAGTGCATCATTTATGTCTTGTTTGATAGTTGGCTCTACCTATGGATGAAGAGTGAAAAATGACCAAGACCTCTGAGGTTTTTTGAGGCAGCAGAAGGAAACATTCTTGACAAGAAATTATGGAGAAATCCTGAAAACAAGCATGGTGCTGCAGGGTGTACAAAACTAGGAAGCAAGCGATCTTTCTGAGATAATCAAAGCATCTAACCTGATTGTTGTACAGATTTTTTCCAAAGTAAATCATCAAGGTCTCATAATGCACATCTGATCAACCTAAATAGATAAATAAAAAGCTTAACAGATGAAGGACAACATTCCTGAAGTGGCCAAGTTAATTTTTCATAAAAATATAAAATCAAAGTATTTGGGGAAAAAAATCTGACTGAGAAGGCAAGAATTTGTGATTTAGAAAGAGCATAGGATCAGCTGGATTATCTCATCTGTTACCTCCTTGCCTCTTCTTCCTGAAATAAGAACTGAAGGAAATCCCAGTTGCAATATGTTGTGGTTTAACCCCAGCCAGCAACTAAGCACCACACAGCTGCTCACTTACTCCCTGCCCCCAGAGGTATGGGGAAGACAGTTGGCGGAAAAAAACCAAAATTCATGGGTTGAGATACACACAGTTCAATAGGACAGAAAATTAAGGCGGGAAATGGATTTACAAAACAAGCGATGCATAATAATAACAGCAGTAATAACAACAATGCAACTGGAGTACACAAAACCAGTGATACACAATGCAGTTGCTGACCACCTGCTGACGGATGCCCAGTCAATCTCTGAGCAGTAACCCCCAGGCAGCTTTCCCTCCCAGTTCACAAAATGAGCATGACATCAGACAGTATGGAATATCCCTTTGGCCAGTTCAGGTCAGCTGTCCTGGCTCCATGTCCTCTCTGCTTCTTTTACCCCAAATCTACACACAGGTGAGAAGCCAAAAACTCCTTGATGTAGTGTAAATACTGCACTGAAACAATGAAAACATCAGTGTGTTATCAACACAATTCTCATATTAAATCCAAAACACAGCAGTGTACCAGCTACTAGGTAGAAAATTGACATTATGACAGCCCAAATCAGGAGAAAATAGTACCTGGGATGGTCAATCATGCACTTTAAAAGGCAGCTGAGTTCTAGAATTCCATCATGTGGTTGAGAGGTCAGCAAAATTCAGATACTCTAGTTTCAGTAAGTGTTTGCAGTTTAAAATTTTGCTCCAACCGGGAATAGCAGAATTCTTACCTGGAGAAAGCTGTGGAGAACATTAATTTCAGGTTTATGGTAATAAGTGATTGGTTGATGGGAATAAGCTTTCCAAATTTTTGTATTATTTTGCAATATATAATATAAAAGGAAATATTTTGAAACCAAAACTCATTTTGGTTTCAAAGCCAAGAAAGCAAGAAACTGGAACATTTAGCTTGGAAATGTCACAACGAGACATTCCCACACTGTTGGAACATCCCTCTACCACTTACTCTTTTTTAAATGACATTTTCAGTGCAACCAACACAAGTTTGCAAAGCATTTCAGTTTTGACAAGGTTGCATTTTCCAGTGGAAAGACACTTTTTCAAAGGTTTTCAAACCAGCTCCACTGGAACAAATGTCACAGGATTACAACAACCTTGCCTTTGCAAAACCGCTACATTACAATCAGGATCCTGGAAGAGGGGCTGGGGTATACAAGGCTTTAGGGGTCCCAGGTTGCCCCATGGTTATGAAGGTTGAGAACCTGCTGCTTGGATAACTTCTGGCTATCCATACCTCTTGTCTCCTGTTGAACTTGTAGGCTGAACAGTTGTTCAGTTGTTGCAGTAGCAACTGCACAGGACTGCACAGGGGGAAAACCCCTCAGTATGTGGCCATGGCTACATGTTCAACCCTGCAATGTCCTTCTCTACAATCCAGGTTGAGAAGTGATTCAAAGAAGGATTATCCTGAGACTGGAGTAATGCTCAGTTCAGGATGGGAATCTTTAGCAAGCCAAGAATGTGGAGGCAGGATGAACAGTAACACATGCCCTTAAATTCCCTCAGCAGGCTGATTTTGGTCTGGTATTGTCCACTTGAAGTGACTTGCAAAGGGGATGTGTCCCTCCACAAACATGGAAGAGAAGTTTAACTGGGTAGGCTCACATTGAAAGCAAAAGTACTCAACATTTTCAATGAAGTAAAGAAAAAGTCCTCTGAGAAGTTAGTACTTTCTGAAACGCATAGCTAAAGAGAAATCTGATCTGATTTAACACAGTCCTAAATAAAGTTCTTTTTACTTTCCACCACTTCTGAATGACCAAACAGACAGACTAATACCAGAAACTCAAGCTGGGCACAAATGAGTTGGCCTTTTTTTTCCCTTCCACTTTTCTCACAGGGAGTGCCATTTGAAATTATCTCCTTCCTTGTTAATTTAACGATTACCATCAGAAAGAGCCAGCGGCTGAAAAATTATTGTCAGTAATTATGATCTTGCAGACTCGCTCTGGGACTCGATGCAGGGAAAACATTGGATTGTGAGAATGATGCCGTGCTCCTGAGCAGATGCACTTTGGTGGATGGAGCATGGAGATTTTGTTGCCTCAGACCTTGGGGGCCCAGCTTGAGAAGCCTTCAGGAAGAAGAGTCACTGTGAGATAACAGGCACATCTTGAGCTGGACACCCCTAAAATACAGCCATGGGAAACTTTTAATCATCACTTATGAAGACTTGAGTGTTTTTTTAACCTGATAAACAAGGAGAATCACATATTCCTCCTCTGTGCGTGGATGTACCAGTTCAGGTAAACGGTAGATGGACCAGTTAATGTCTTTAGACACCATGTCAAATGATAAATATTTATCATGTTTCAGTATTAATTCGTGTGAAGACAAATACATATGTATGACACTGCAGAGGCAGAAACACACGATCAAAGCCAGCTAGATATTACAGTGTTTAGGAACTGGCTGCTGAATAAAGCTCAGCTTTCCAGTTATGCCCATTGCCTGCCCACCTTTGGAGCCATTTCGCCCCCCAGAGATGAGGGAATCCCCTTCACTTCTAAGGGCTGCCATGACGGTTGTCGTGTAAGCCCGAAAACACCGAAGGCGGGATTCGGG
>NW_005054328.1:6249671-6344308 GCF_000277835.1 Geospiza fortis | reverse complement strand
GTTTGTCTTCGCGAGCCCGGCCGGAGGAGGGGGACCCGGCGGCCGAGGGGAGCCCGGCAGCGGGCGGGGGTGCGGGCGGCTGGTGGCGTTATGCTTAACACGCGTCTATTCTTCTGTGCGCGGAGCCGGTAGCCTCCCGGGCTCCCACAGGACCTTATCTGACACCGGAGGTTTTTCCTCTTGTCCTGACCCACTGGTGATTTACAGCGGGTGGCATTCAGCCCGGTTTTCCTGCGCACTTTTCCTCTCAAAACTCTGTCTGTGGGGCTGTGACCGAAATAAAAGGCGGTTCGCAATTTTGCGCGCAGTGATGTTCCGTTAAAAAATGTCACTTAATCGTTCAGCATCCTCAGAATATCAGTAGGGTTTGTTGGTTGGTTGGTTGGTTTGTTTTTGTCTGAAATTTGGAAGTCTGGGGGGAAAAGACCTGAAAAAGGGTGAGCGTTTTAAACTTCACGCAGCGTTTGTCATGTGAAATCTTCATCTGTTGAGAAATAATTTTGAGTAACCAGATGGGCTTATTTCAAATGGGCATCTTTTTGTCTCAAAGACGTCTGCAAATCTCCATTGAGAATACCCCTGGATGAGGTATGTACCGAGCCTTTGGTAGGAGAGAGCTCATTACTGTGATTGCAGTTTGATTAAGTAAAATGGTGTCAGAAGATGAAGTCCATAGTTTTCCTTCTTTCTCTAAAATTGTTATCACTGTTATTTTCTCTATGGCAGCAAATTATGACATTAAGAGTTTCGGCACATGTTTTTTTTTTTCTTTCAGAAGATAAAGGCTCATATATAACATACATCCAGATTACAAAATGCCCCTTGAGTCTCTACTAGGGTTAAAAAAAATAAAAAACAAACAAAAACTGTAGCTTTTTTAACCTGCTAAAGGTGTAGTAATTTTTTTCCTTTTTTCTTAGATGCATCATGTTGTTTTCATTGTTATTGTTCACCCTTTCTTAAAGGAATATGGCATTCTCTGCTGGGGGTGGCATTGCTGTTAAGGCGAAGAATCAGAGCGCTACTGAATATGATGTTTAATAACAAAATGTACAGCATTGCTAAAATTACTTGGCTGCGCTTAATTATTTTCGTGTTACACCTCATATCAACCACCAGCATGTGTTTTTCCTTCTCAAGAAGAGAAAAAACCCTGTGACTATAGTAGGAATATTTATTATGCAGGCAGAGTTTATTAAATCAGTCATAAAAGAAATGAACGTAACATCTTTAAACAGTTCAGAAGATGAATGTGTAATTCCTGATTTGCTTGAGGTTAAAATTAGTTTTGTAGCAACGAGTAACAGCTTTGCTTTATTATCTGTTGGTCCTTGGAATAAGAGGCAGAACCATTTGAATAAAACCATTTTAGAGCAGAATTCATAAGAACAATAATTGTTTGACTGAGCCAGCAGGCACTTATTGCCAGAAAGGAAAAATAAAAAGTTGGCTAGGTAAAGAAATTGACTTATTTGCTGAGAATTTAGCTTGTTGACCAGTCTGTGATACCTAAACACACAGGAATGGAATCAAAATACCTATAAAACTCAAGGTGAAGGTGGAAGCAGGTTATAGTATTGCGAGGATGAGCCGGTGGATGCCTTTGATCCTGGCTGTTGTTCTTTGATGAATGATGTGAGCTCAGTTGCATAAAGGACCCCGTTAAAGGCTTTCATGCTCTGTTGAAGGACTGACAGGTCTTAGCCAATGCAAACCTCTCTTTAACTTCCCCTATTACAAGTTTTTGATTGGGCAGCAGAAGTTTAGAAAGAAATAACTTCTTTTTTTTCTTTCTTTTTGAAGCCATTTTTGACTTTCAGCCTTTAATGTGGTGTCTCTAAATGCTTGCATCCCACTGGGAATTTTGGTGCTGAAAATGCTACACACTAGAGAGGGAGAGCTGACATCATTTTCTTTTTTATTGAGTTGAGGTGAGGTAGGTGAGGAGACTAAGAATCAAAACTCATGTATTAATTTAGTATTGCCCAAGATTTTTATGAATACATTGCCATTCTTGATGCTGCAGGTCTCATGCACTGTCTTCTGCTCTCCTAGTTTCTCTAATTCTGCATAGTTTAAACAGAAATTACTGTAACTTCTCAAATGCAAACTTTGTGACCTCTCTAAGTCTTATAGTGACCTACCTAGGCATCTGCAGAATTCGTTTTTCTCAATAGTGATTGTTACTAATTTCTTTCCAGATGTCTATTTTGTCTTTGACAGTCCTCATAAAACAGTAAATTATTTTTTTGCTGCAATTTCTGAAATATATGACATGATGAATGTTCTACAAAACCACTCATTGACCATTTAGGTGAGAATTTGGAGATTTTTCTCTTCTCTAGCAGCAAATTCGCAGTCTGCTGATGGTTTAAAATTCATACTGTGGGCGACCCTAACACTGGGATTTGGCCAAGTTCAAAGCAGCTATGCAGATGGACACACAAGACAGAAGGCAGAGGGAAATAGACCCTTTTAATCATAACAAGGCTGCTCTTGTTTTCTTATCTACAGTGGAAATGCATGCAAGTCCCTTGTACCTAAAAGCAAGCTTGCAAATGTGCCAGAATAGACTGCAAGAGCATTTGTTACGAATGCAAAGTTAAAAATGTGACAACCTGTCTTCTCAGTACTGCTCTGTATGTCTCCATTTCTAGACTGACACTGTACTGCTACCAAAAGTGCACATCCCATCACTGTTGGTGGGATAAGGATTCCCCCCCAAAACTCACACCCTTTGAAAGTGTGTGGCTTTGTTACTGACTGCTGAAACCAGCTATGACCTGTCCTTTTGAAATGGCTGTAAGGACTTATAAATCAATTTCTCGTTAGAAAGAACTTTTTTTTTCCCCTTTTTCCCGAAGGTACCATTGTTGCCCGTGAAAAATGACTGGGTTTGCAACATAAGGTTGGAGCACATTTTATTCTGCCATTTGTGCCTCATGCAGGGGCATTACGGTGGTGCACACCCCAAGCTTGATTCTGCTTCTCCTCAGTAGGAGCATCCTTTCTTGGTGAAACTGACCACATCCAAATTACAGACAAAATAGGTATTTCATTACAGTGTGTGACAGTATGATGTTCACTTCTTATACCTTGGCTGGACTGTTGGTGAAAGTGGATGCTCTGTACAATTCAGATGTTGTATTGTTTGTGTAGATTGAGGCTAGATGGCATCAAATAGTGCCTCATCCTTCGTTAACCTCTTTTATGGCAATTATGTATTCTTAAGAAGGATGTGTTTACTCACTACAAAGTACTGAGCAGAAGCAGGTCTGTACTGTCAATTCCCTTTCAGCCCTCACTGGAGTAGTTTCCATCTTTCTGCATTTTGGGAAACATTTCAAAGTTTATGTTTAGGATCTTGAGGGGCTCCCGCCTTCCTGTTCTCCTGAGGATGTGAATGAAACATGCTCTCAGAAATCACTGCTCTTAGTCAGTTGTGCCTCTGTTTTAAGGAATGCAGCACTGAAGTCCAGACTATGTACATGCCTGGGATGTTAGGTGACATATGTATACATACACGCAAAATAACTTTTACAGGATCTCAGTGATAGATATATTATTTTTAGATTCTTGCTTTTAGCCAAAAAGGCTGTGAATAAGGGGATTCAGAAGGATGTTCAGCAATCATCTTCCCTGTATTTTTTGTACCTACACTTCTCTGCGTGTACTCTAGCACTTGAAATTTGGGTTTATGCATGACATACTGCAGGGTTTCTGAGACTTCAGTTCTTCCTCTAGGCATGTGATTTTTTTGTTTATGTCTGTTTGTAAGTTTATGCATAGAAGTATACCTATATATATAAAGTCATAACTCATCCCTCAGTATATTTTAGCTATTTTTCCAAGTCTGATGTAATATTGGTTGGAGTCTCTCCACAATTTGTTGTTCTGCTACTTGGATATCAAATTCTACTGTAATTCTTTTTCACTTCTCCTCTTCCCTCCCTCTCTCCTTTTTTTAAAAAGAGAAAAGCATCTGCATATTTCAAAGACATACACCATTGCCAAGCAATCTGGCGTAGTGGCTTAATATGCTGGCAAATAATTTCACAAGTTATTTGTGTGTGTGAAGGCAGTATATTTGAATATCATTATATTGTGAATGTAACTATGAAGACAGTTATCTGAGCTTGTTTAAATCTTAGGAAAGGCCAGACATCTCCAGAAATGAAAAAATTGTTTTCATTTTTTAATTGGGAGTGCGTATTTTTGTCCTTTGCTAATGCTGGTGGCACGGGATATCGCAGTTGCCAACAGCCTTTTTGTCCTAGCTTCTGAGCATTGCCAGTACTTGATGGCCTAAAAAAAGTCTGCAGGAGAGGCAGACTCTTGAAGACTGAGGTAGAAGGGATGTTGCTTTGCAATGTGTTGCTGGCCTTCTGTGCACTAACATTTGTCATTGACTGTGAGCCTCTTTTTTTTTGGTGTGTTTTTCCACCGTGTGGGTCACTCAGTGGCTCCATTTGAGCACTCTCTTCCTTTCCACCTTTGAGGTCCATATCCTGTATGTCATTTTCCTTAAGCAGTTTGATTTTTGTTAATGTCCCTGACCAAATTTGCTCAGCTAACCTCTCCTGAGTGTCCCCAGCCTGGTCCCAACTGTCAGTGTGTACAATGCTGTCCTTTCCTCTGACCTTACCAAGGATGGCTTCTCAGAGCCCTTTGCATCTTTCTTCATCATTTGAATACAGATCAGAAATGGACTTTCAAAAGAGCAAGTCATTGCCTGCAGAGTGAGCAGTGGACCTGTTCTTTCTTTATGGTGAGATCTGAAAAATCCCACTAGCTTTATCTTTCAGCTTATGGAGGTGTCTCTGAAGTTCACACAGCTCAGAAGAGGAGGGACATTTTCTCTCGTGTATTTTCTTCTCCACCTGATCTGCTTTCCTCCAGCCCATCACAAAGGCAATTCTTCTCTTTCTCTAAAATCTATATCCCTGCGTCACTGAGGCACTTCCACTTGGGTCTTCCTTTCTTACCTTTCTCCACTTTGCTCCTGTCTTGCCTGGAGATGTCTTATTCCTGGTGTAAGGACAGTAGTTATCTTTCCTCTCTCCTAGCAATCCTTACCACACCAATAATTTAACCCACATTACCATTGCTCTCGGCATCTCCTTGCTATCTCATGATTTCTTTAATTAAAACTTGTTACAGCTGGTTTGTTGAGGGGGGATGAGAAGGCAGACATATACTCTGTGCAGTTTATGAGAATTCTCCCTGGAGCCTGATGTTTTTGCTATTTTTCTGTCTCTAAACCTTACTCTTTTAATAAAGTTCTCTAATATCTTCTGCGGCAACAAATTTGTGACCTTCTGTGTTCTGTTCTGGCCATTGGATGGAAACTATTTTCTAGGAGTGGTTCTCTCCCTCTCTCTCTTTTCTTCCTAATAAATGTGGTTTTTCTCCAGTTTGATCCTCTAGACATTACATTCTTCTGGAGACCTTTAGCATTTAGCATCCAATGGAGCCTGGTCTTTTATGTCCTGCTCTGTTGTTTCAAATTACTTCTCTCACTTAAACTACACATTGTGTACTAAGCTGCCATTTCTTCTAGGTACTTCCAGGAGACTGAGTGTTAACCCCTTATCTCTTTTGCACCTGGCTGGGCTTCTCTGTCCCCATTTAACATTTATGTCAATTCTGCTCAGGAATAAATGCCTGCACCTTTTGGCATTAGAGAATGGCAAGAGAAGAGGCTGGAAATGGCAGGATTTCTGTTGGAATTTTAAAATCCGAGACGAGTTCTTTTGTGAAAAACTTTGGGAGTTCAAAATTAACCACCTTCCGTTCCAGTTCTCTTCCATTTTCTTTAAAATGTAGGTACCATGGCATTGTATCAAACTTTTCATGTTATCTTCATTCTTCTTTATTGGAAAAGAAGAATAGAAAGTCCTTTATTGGGAAACCAGTCCCTAAACTGGAGCTGATTTTAAGCGAGTAACAAGGTCACGATTGCTTCACTGTTACTTTCATCTGAGTCTTTCATACTTCAGCAAGATTCCTCATCCTCTTTCAAAATTCTATCTTTAGATGAAATTAAGATAATATGAAGTAAACTGTGAAAGATCTTTAAATCTACAGTTTTACAATAGCCACCTCTGCCTTCTATCACTTCTCCCAAAAGCTGGGGAGAGCAGGTAGCTCTAGTTTCCTGTTAATATTACCTTGATGGCCCCCTTGGCTGGTTTGTGACTTCAGTACTTCATTTTGTCTATAACTTGGTAGGAAATATGTTGTATAAGGGGTTGTGTTTTACAAGCTGAGGAGTTTTGGGTGACCTTGGGAGTTCTAGAGATTTTTCACAGGCAGACAGGGCAGCTGCCCCCACACTTCCTCCTCTGCATCTCTGTGGGATGCGGGAGGTGCATCCTTGGTTTGCTTAATTCAGAGGAAGGGCTTCAAGCTAAGCTTCTCATCCGGCATGCACCTTGCCTCTTGGAATATCACTTGGTGTCTTTATTTCTGGATGTTTATCTCTCAGTCCAACATAGAACAACTTGAGCAGTTCAGAGATGGGCAACAGGATGTAGAGGTTGCTAGCATGCTCACCTGGCTCACAGAGAGCAAAGTTTTGGTCATTCCCCATACCAGAAGGAGCAGGACTTCAGCCTTCCTTTTGAACCTCTATGATATTAGACACATGTATATGCTCTGGCTGTTTGGGATGTAAGGTGCAGCTTCCTTTTCTCTGTACCTGCAAATCACCTGTGCTAAAACTGGTACACACATCTTGCCAACTTTGGAGGGAGGAAATAATACTATTCCTTTAGAAATATTGTCCATCACTGATTAACACCCTGTTTTCCCCCTTGTTTTGTTTTTGTTCAGGTTGTCAGCTGCTGGATGCTGGGGGGTGTCACATAGGAGCTATTTGCCCACAAATTGGAACAGTCCAGCCTGTATCCTGCTAGTGTGCAAACGGTATGTTAATTAACACAAGTAACCGTGTAGATGTGCCTTCTTGCTAATTAAGATTCAGCTTGCCAAAGATATGATCATGTTACATAAGAACAAAATTGGGTTCATTACTTGCATGCCCTAGTTTACCCCATAGCTGATAGTGCCTTGCTGTATCTAGAAGATAACATCCCTAATTTGCTCCTCTCCTAGTGTCTGTGCTCCTTCCCGATCCCTCACACAGAGAAAATTCTGACTGAAATGAATGCAAGTTTTCCTGAATTAGGAGTGACAGCATATTTGCCATTTTTAGCTAGGAGTAGCACAGTTTTGGAGATGGAGTAGTAAACCAGTAAATAGGATAGGGGTAGCATTGCCTTCGCATTCTTCTCAGCATGTGTTTTTTCTTTACTTGGTGTTACTGAGTCTGAGAGTACCATTTCTCAGTCTGCACATTTCTTTCTCTAAGGCTTGGAAACCTTGTTCTGTCCTCGAAGCTGTATTGTCCATCACCATATGGGATAAGGTAATTATTAGCCATATAAATTTTCATTTTATCGGACAGTTCTAATTCTAGAGGCCAACAGTTACCATGGTAGATCTCATTTCTCTCGCAGTTTTACAGCTGACTGCATATGAATGTAAATTATTGCTGTTTCTCCTGTGGTAGTACTTTGTGGACCCAGTTTGGGAGGAGTCCCACTTATTGGGCACTGTGCAAACTTATCAGAAGATAATGCTCTTCTCTGAATGACTTAGAATCTTATAAGGTATTAACAAGGAGAGTGCATTTGTATATTTTTATGCATTCAGAGATTGATTGAATTCTTCCTACTTGTCCTTTAGCCTGTTCTTAATTAACTATGATTATCATAGAAGAAATGTATAGACATGGAGATCAAAATATTTTCTAAAATGGAAGCCAAAAAGGTTTGATTGTGGATTTCCCTTTCTTGTTTTGATTCCTTTTCTTGCAATGTCAACATTTTTGCAGCTATCAGTATCATCATTGTATTGCTCATAATTACTTCCGAGGAAGAGCATAAATACTCACTCCATCTATTCAGGCTATTAAAATTGCTTTATCAATCATCCTGTTTTGAAAATTGTAACAAATTCAGCTCTTTTTGTAGACAATGATAAAAACTTTCCAGCTCTCCTTCTACCCCAGAACAGCAGGAGAAGATAGGTAATGGCATTTTAATGAAGTCATATTCTTGTTCCCCAAGTGAACTGGTCTTGTGGACCAACAAGAAGTCCAAAGGAGGTATAATTCCCCCTGTTGTCCTTGATGATGAGTTGCCGGCCTCTTATGTGCTATATATATTTTTTATTTTACCTGAAGTGTATTTACATTCTGATACCAAGCATCTTTTAGGGCTATATGTAACCACACAGTGGAGGGCACTAGTAAGGCTTACCCCCTCAACTCTTCACTAATTCTTTCACTTTGAAGGCAGAGCCTTACAAAGTCGTGTCTCCAACCTTCAGGTGATGTATAACACCTCATGTGTTAAAGTAGGCAGGGGAAAAGGGCCGAAGGAAGTTGAACGCTGTCGCTGCAGACAGCTCAGCCGGGAGTTTGTCAAAGCCACTCCACCTAGTGGCGGTCACTTCGCACAGCTGGGCTGGCAGTGCCCATCAACAGCTGCCGGGTGATGGGAGAAGGGTCTAAAATGGTGCTCAGCTATGGTTGTTCTGCTCTGGTCTTCAAGATAAAAGATCCTTGAAGTTTTTCTCTGTTGCTTAATTCTTATCTGCAATCATAATTCAGTACTTGCTGTGAATTGCTTCGTGCAGTTGTGGAAGTACACGAAAAATTGAGTGCCAGTGTTGGTGCAGCCTCTCCTTCATATTTAATCAATGTTTCAGTCTTTTAAAAGCTCTTTTAAAACGAGTGAGGTAGTTGAGCTCATTTATGGAAGGAATGAAGCTGAGAGCTTTGAAAACTCACAGAACATGGAAGAGTGGATTCTGGCAGGCCAGGAGAGTTCTTGGCAGACCAGGGAGGCTCTCCCTCACTGTGAGTCTGCCCATGAGGGGAGCTTTCTGCAGCACACAGCTGTCACTCAAGCCCCAGGGAGAGAGGATGAACCTGTGTGGAGGACACTTCTTCCCGGTGGAAGCTCTGAGAAGCCAGAGGGGCTCCTGGAATATTTCCTGTGGAGATGGTCATGGCTCTTGGGCAGAACGGGTTTGGATTGTGTTGAAGCCAGCTGCAAAGAGCAGTGTGGCTGCATGGTGTGGGGTGTCTGCTTTCATGGGTGCTGCCTGCTCACCACTCCAGGTTTGGACAGAAATGCTCAGAGCCAAAATGTGTGTGGCACTGGCATTGCTTCTGTCACTGTCTTTTCTTTCTGTGTCAGATGGTGCAGCACCTGTGTCCTGATATCTGCAGTGCCAGAGATCCAGTCTTGTTTTCGCCAGACAGTGATGGAAAACCTCACTGATCTCTTCAGTGCATTTTAGTAGTGAGCTTATACTGGGATAAGCTAGTATCTAAATTAAAATAAATGAATTTCCTGTAAAGTGTAATTCCAGATCAGGCAAATGGTTGTTTTACTGCAAGTTTAATAAAAATCATCTGCAGCTTGAATAGGTGCATGCACACATACTGCTAGAAATTTCCAATTAGGATATTCCCAGCAGCAAACAAAAACAAAATTAATGTTAGCAGCATCCCCCAAAGCCTAAACTACACTACTAATGAACTCCCAAGTACTCCGAAAAAAACCTCTCTTTGCAGAGACAATAAGGTGAAAATTACTGTAATAATCTCAATGTAAAAATACAGAGGAAAAAAAAATCATTGACATTCAAAGTAAGACTTGCCTCTCCTGATCCCATTAACCATGTTGTTAGCATAGCATATGCATGCATAGTGATATTGTCACATAACTCACTGCCACCTTCAAAAGAGCACACAAGAATTCGTGTTCTTTCGTTTGTATTTCAAATAAAGGTACGGGTTGCATGGCACCTAATTCTGAGAAAGTCTGTACTTGACATGACTCCAGCAGGGATCAGCTACCTCATAACAATTTGTTTGTCTGTCTAGCAGAAGTGCTCAGTTGAATACAATTTATGAAGCTTTCCTCAGACATAATCTTCTCGACATGGGGCTGTGGCTTTACTCATTAAAATGGTTCCCTTCTGTCAAAAGCTTGAATAGTAGAGGGTACCACAGGATCTTTACATATTTATAGAACTACTTTTTTATTTAATATTTTTGGGTAGTTTTCAAATTAATAACACATTCTTCACTTCTGGTTGTAAAATGGTCTTACAATGCCAAGCTTAAAGTTGCTAGGCTTCACCCAAATCAGATTTATCAGCAGTCATCTTTGCAGCATGTAACATCTGCAAATTCTCTAGGAACAGCTATAAAACAGAAAAGTACCTTCCATATGATGATTGCTGTTCATTTTTAATGTATGCTTCAGTGACATTTCCCTCCTTCACTGCTCACACCCTCAAAATTAAATTCCTTAATACTGTCTGTCTGTCTAATAATTGTTATTTGCTGAGCAAACTGTGTCTGCAAAAGCTGACTCAGCCAGTATATTTTGTGTGTTGTGGCTATCCTGGTAAGGGTTGTTTGTACTCAAAAAAAAATACTTTTTTGCAGCATTGGAGTTGCAGTGTCTTCTGAAGGTCTAAGTTCATATATTCCCTTTAATACTCAATGTCCAGGCCTGCTTAATAAAAGGCAAAACTTGAAAGAGCTATGGAAAAAGTCTTGAGTGTTCACATGCTATAAGGGCAGTATAAGTATATCATCAGCCAAGTGATCTCTGCTTCTTTGGAAATGCTCATGATTTCACATATTTTTGAGTACTGCTATTGTTGTAGAGAGGCATTCTTTTCTTCTTTCCTATGGTTTTCATGGGAAAAGAAAACAGTGGTACCTACTGTGCATGTCTTCTCTTTAGGACTTGAGGTGATCAGTACTCTGATTTTGTATTAAATAAACTCTTGTAGCCTTTCTGACCATTTATTGTCAGTTGTGTAAAGTGAACAGGTTAGGTCAGTACAAGCCTATGTACTGGCATCTAGGATTTCTTGAGTGCAACCATTTCCTCCACACTAAAAGCAAGAAGAAGTTTGGTTTGCTCCTGTTGCTGATTAATCATCGAGATGTCCCATAGCAGATGTAGAATATTTGTAGCACACAAAAGGAGTGATTCTGGCTCTTATTTGTATTCAGATCATTCTCATCCATTGAAGTGGTGGAAGGGGGTCCTAAAGCAGATGTTCAATCCATATTCAAGGCATTTTCTATCAGCAAAGTAGTATAAAGGAGTATAGCATAGCAAGAGCTGTAAGGTTTGTCTTATATGTTGATGCATGCTCAGGTGCTGATGGGGTCCTCTCCCAAGGGAACCCTGACTAGGAGTTGTTCCCCACAACTAGTCACCATCCATGAGCAAAGGCTGTACTTGACAGATCTCAGAGACCCCTGGCTACTTGGGGACCTTCTGCTGGGTCCCCCCAGTTTTGGAGGGGACAGAATGTTTTTGAGGGTATCCCCAGGGGTACAAATTACATTACAGTGCTTCTCACAGAAGCAGTAGCTCCTGGTTCCTTTTGCCTGGAATTTTCGCCACGGCTTAAACTTGGTGCCATGTTTATCTAGGCAAACTTGAACCGTCCTGAGGCTTCTGGTGTGTACAGAGCAGATCACTGATTCTCTCACTGACTTAGCATGGCTGTCACCTTTCCTGAAACTGTGGACAAAGATGGGTAACAGCTGGGTAACCCACCTCCCTCATATTGCACAAACATCCCAGCACCTTAGTTTGCTTAGCAGAAGGAAGGAATAGAATAATCTTTGGATGTGAGTGTAATGAAACTATATATTTATTGATCTAATACCTTGCTAATAAATTTGCAGTAGCAAATTCAGGATGCTAATAGACCTCAGATTGCCATTGCAGGATAATAAGAATATAGAGGCATACTGGCAAACTGTGAAATCTGGAGTGCATGGCTCTGTCCCTATCGCCTCTCTGTTGTCAATTTTTCAAAACCCTCTGTGCCTTTTGAAAGAAAAACAAAGAAGGTGGTGACTCAGTTTAGTGCTGCTCCTGCAGTGGCTCTTGGTATTATCTAAATGAAGCAAGCCCAAGGAATATTGGTCTGCAAGGTGCTTTGCCATCAGAAGCTGAGAAAAATGTCTTTCTGGTGGAGCAGCTCATAAGGTTTTGATGAGAAATGAAAATTTCTTTCCTGTGAAACACTCAATTCCCTGTGCCTCTGTTTTTCATGTCGCTTCTTAGTGTAATTCAGTTTTAGTGAAATCTAGGTGATTTCTCTCTAAGTGTTCAACCCACCCTGATTTCCCACAATGGCAAAGTTATACCTGCACTGAATACCAGAGAAGGGTTGATTTTGTTTGACACAGTTCAGCTAAGTTGTCCGTGGAGTTTGTCTCCCTGTTTATGTTAATGAAGTCTGATCTTTTCCCCATATAGGACTTCCTCTGATGCATTTTTCCATCCCCCGAGTATCTCTGAAACCAACAAGACTGGGGTTATGAAGTCAATTCTAGATGGCCTCGCAGATACAACCTTCCGAACAATCACGACAGATCTCCTTTACGTGGGCTCCAACGATATCCAGTACGAAGACATGAAAGGCGACATGGCATCCAAGCTGGGGTACTACCCCCAAAAGTTCCCCCTTTCTTCCTTCAGGGGTGATCCTTTCCAAGAAAAAATGACTGGAGGAGATGATTCCCTGTTGAGTATTATTCCCTCAGAGCAGGTCAACATCACAGAGTTTTACAACAAGTCCCTGTCCACTTTTAAGGATAATGAGGAGAATATACAGTGCGGGGAGAACTTCATGGATATGGAGTGTTTTATGATCCTGAACCCCAGCCAGCAGCTGGCCATTGCTGTGCTGTCACTCACCTTGGGCACCTTCACAGTCCTAGAGAACCTCCTCGTCCTGTGTGTCATCCTACACTCCCGAAGCCTCCGGTGTAGACCCTCCTACCATTTCATCGGCAGCCTGGCTGTGGCCGACCTCCTGGGCAGCGTGATTTTTGTCTACAGTTTTGTGGATTTCCATGTTTTCCACCGGAAGGATAGCCCCAATGTCTTCTTGTTCAAACTGGGTGGAGTTACAGCCTCCTTCACCGCCTCTGTAGGTAGCCTTTTCCTCACGGCCATAGACCGGTACATCTCTATACACAGGCCACTAGCTTATAAAAGGATTGTTACCCGACCAAAGGCTGTCGTAGCATTTTGTGTGATGTGGACCATCGCTATCGTAATAGCCGTTCTTCCTCTGCTCGGCTGGAACTGCAAAAAGCTCAACTCTGTTTGTTCGGACATATTCCCTCTCATCGATGAGACATACCTGATGTTCTGGATCGGGGTCACCAGCGTCCTCTTGTTGTTCATTGTCTATGCCTACATGTACATTCTGTGGAAGGCTCACAGCCACGCTGTTCGCATGCTGCAGCGAGGCACGCAGAAAAGCATAATCATCCAGTCGACGGAGGATGGTAAGGTACAGATCACTAGGCCTGATCAAACTCGTATGGACATCAGGTTAGCCAAAACCTTGGTCCTTATCCTAGTTGTTTTAATCATTTGCTGGGGCCCTCTCCTCGCCATCATGGTGTACGATGTCTTTGGGAAAATGAACAAGCTCATCAAGACTATCTTTGCCTTCTGTAGCATGCTCTGTTTGCTGAATTCAACAGTGAATCCCATCATCTACGCTCTGAGGAGCAAGGACTTGCGACACGCGTTCCGCAGCATGTTCCCCACCTGCGAAGGGACGGCGCAGCCCCTGGATAACAGCATGGAGTCTGACTGCCAGCACAAACACGCCAACAACGCAGGGAACGTGCACAGGGCTGCCGAGAGCTGCATTAAGAGCACAGTTAAGATTGCCAAAGTTACCATGTCTGTCTCCACAGACACAACTGCTGAAGCATTGTAAGTCAGAGACTTCTTAGTGTTGTGAAAAAAAGGAGTTTAAGTTTAAAAAAAAAATTTAAAAAATCAACAACAAAGAAAACCAAACCCATGGCTTAACGTGTTTGTACACTCCTGTAATATTTTTTGGTTTGTCATTGTAAACTGAGCGATGATTGTGTTAAGAGCATTACCATCAGCCAGTTCTTCAGGTTTTACAATTAGGGATTCTAGCTAAATTTTCACAAGTTTTTCTCAAAAGGTGTTTACTGAGTAATAATGTTTCCTGAAAGAGGACAGAGAAAATACCAGATTAGCAATCATTCCTTTGGGGGTGTGAAGAAGAATTGTGAAACCTAATTGAAAAATAACACGTCCTAAATCAATACCATCAAATAAGAAAAAAAGCCTTGTAATCATGCTGTTCATTTCAATGTGAAATGTATTTCATGTCTGTAAGTAATAGGAGTTTCTGAATTTTTCCAAAAGCAGCAGTGCTGAGTTTAGAGGTTTTGTAAAACGTGTCATGTCCCGTGAATTGTGTGCTGTTTTATTATGTGTTATTGATATTTGTCTGATTAAACAAAGTGATAAGGTAGAATTCCGTGAAAATAACGTGAAACGTGATATGTAAACCCCATTGAAAACACTTACTGTATTTGAAGAATTCCTATGAGACATTTTGGAAATTTTACACTTTTAGTGGTCTTCTGTGGACTTAGAGGAGAGGCTTTGTGTTCTTCTACTAAAATTATTTCCCACTACCCTTTACTTTCATATGCATATGAGACTAACAGCAACAGAGGAATAGAGGAGGAATGTGAGAAAGGAATGCACTGGTTCAGACTTTTAAATACCACTGCGTTTATACAGAAGGATTATTTTTGGTTGCACAGACTACTGCCCTGCTCTTGGGCGTTGCCTGAACACAAGTACTGAAAAGCAAAGGTCCCGGATATTTGGCTCCTTTAATGGGCATCTGGTTTTAAGCCATGTGCTGGTGTTGGACCACTGAAGACAGCATGTGTCAGACTCAATGTGCAATGTTATCACTGTGCAGTCAATGTATACTTGAAGTGTGTCACATTCCTGTATCCCAGCTCTAAGCAGATTCAGAGCCTGAGATGCCAAACTCTCGTCTTCACTAAAAGAGGAGGAAATATTGTCAGACTTAGACATTTTCTTATTGTGTGAGTGTGTATATAAATAAATATCTCTGTGTGTGTACGTGTGTGTGCGCGCGTGTGTGTGTAAGTATTCAAACCAGTGAGTCATGGTAGCATAGCTAAGATAGGACACTATGACCAAATGTAACTGTATTTCTTGTTGCACGCTTTGCACACGAATTCTGTTTCTAAAATTGAGTTCTTCCAATTGATTACTGGTGAAAGTACCGTATTAAGAACATCTTGATCCACGCCGAAGTGTGTATCCATGTGCTAGAGGAAGCAGCCTTTCAGTTGCACTTGAGAATAAAGGGAAACGAGAGGTAGAGAGCATGGAATGAGCCTGCACTGACAAATGCTGTAGCTGATGGTGTTCCTGAAGACTTGAGAAAGCCAGGAGTAAATTGTAGTTTGTTTTAAGGTTGTGAGTTCATTCAAATCTGATAGCTTTGAGGTGCATCTTTCTGAAACCACTGACAAGGCTTGACACTACCAGGAAGAAGTTGCTGAATGAAAATAGTGACTCTGTTCCATGGTGGGACCGTTTCTGCAGCCTGGGACTGTCACAAGGAACATGCTACCAGATAGCCTTTGCAGCATGGATATTCTGTGATTCTGTTCTGAGTTATAAGGTCTGGGATCCTCTACACTGCTGCCATGGTTTTTCAGACTGTTTCTTCACCCTGCTGTCTGATTTCTACCAAAATAGCTGAAAACGCAGCTTAGTCCTGTAGCTGCCTGGCACTTACTGCAGCAGGGGTGACTTTCTCTGTGGCACAGAGCAAGTGGAGCCAAATCCAGACTGCCCTGCCACCCATCCTTGTGCTTAAGTAGGGAGAGAGAGGGGGCAACAGCCCTGGGTCTCTGGCTCCCTTAGTGCAAGCCAGAGCAGATGGCTGAACAAACACCCACCTCCTTTCAGCCAGTGGCTCTGTGGGGGTGCACATGGCTCCAAGTTTAGGCTTGGTGAGGGATGGCATCTTTTAAAGATAGGATTGGACCAGATGAGGTGCTGAGCAACAGCTGGAAGAGACAGGGGTACTTTCCTCCTCCACCCACCTCCCCGACAGCTTACCTGTGTGATGGGACAGGGCACCACTGTGCTCTCAAGGGGCCTACTGCAGTCAACCAAAACCAGTGGATTGCAGAGGATTCCCAGAGGATGTCAAGTCCTCCTGAAAGATCTTTCTTATGTCTAGGTCTAGTCCATCCTAAAGCTGTCCTCTTGGAGGAGTGGGGGAAAGCCCATTTGAAATGTTAAGGGTATTTTAAGAGCCATTTTTGAAACTGTCTTCTTGTGAATTAAATGCAAACTTCGTGGAATTTTGTTGTGCATTCAAGTTCTAAATTTTACGATAAATCATGGGACAATGGGGCTGTCTTGGCACTTAACTTGGTGCTTACTGATATAATAAGAAATAGCATCCTGTGAAATGTTATCGTCTATCATCAGTATCTTCATTTGCATAATGAGTTTTTCTAAAGCTCTGGGAACTGCATCGGTTCACTTAGAACCATTTATTAAAGAGTTGGCAACAATTTCCTTACATGTTGCACACTAAGTAGAACTATTCTTTCTTTAGAAAAATCTGCTGCCGTTCTGAGATAAGCTGTATTTACACTTCAGCTTTAGGTATTCCTAATTTGCAGTTGGCTACCTTCACTTAGTGATAGCACAGCCAAACGATACTGTGTTCCACAGCCACCCACATCATCATCATCATCATCATCATCATCATCATCATCATCATCATCATCATCATCATCATCATCACCATCCACCCACCACCTCTAGTTGCAGTTACGTGTGTGTGTACCAACTCCAAGTGTCATGTATCTACCGAGAAGAACATCTATGTCACACGTGTGCAGAGTTAGATTCTCGACAGTCTAATTGTATATTTGTATGATACAATCTCCTCAGTGCTGTGCAATCACTATCCACATCTTGCACTGGCCTTCCGATGAAAATTTTAGTGTGTCTGTTGTGAGATCGACAGCGCGTTCTACCTGCTGTTATTGGGCTGAATGTATGTAAATAAGTGATTTAAAAAAAAAAAGTCATCTGTACAAGCAGTGGCCTAAAAAGTCTGTAATTGTGGACTAAGAAAGTTGTTGAAGTTGCTGTGACATCTCAAATACTACCTTTGAATAAACTGTTTACAGGGTCTCTTGGGATGCTGTTTCACAGTGAAAGGAGAATTTTTCCTTGTGATAATATGAGGTAAAGAAATCAGATTACCTGAGATTTTTATTTCCAGTGTTTCGAAGTGGAGAACATAACTCTTTATTGTCTGTAAATCTAACATTATTACTTCCTCTTAGAAAAATATTGTATCATTAGATGTTTGTTTGAGCTGGTAACATTCTTGCAAATGTTGCAATATTTTTCATTAGCAACTTGTATAATAGTTTGTACACAAGTACTGTTCAGATTGTCATGAAAAGTAGCTTTGACCATTTACTTACCAGTAGCAGAATAGTATTTCTGTAAGATTTCCAGTGTATTCCTACCATATCATATTTTATTTCTATAATGTAATTAAACTGTTATTTATTAATGGAGAAAAAGTATTCCTCTGCTTTTTTGTTTTCCAAATTTTGAGATAACTGAGGAAGCCACGTGATGATGCTGCCTCATCCCACGATCTGGTGCTCTACGTTTTGTTTATAAGTTTGTCTGTCAGATTCTGAAACAACTGCTTAAACAACTTGACAACAGGTTGTCAAGCTTTGTGGGTTTTAATTGTACGTTGATGTGTTTGAAGGAGGAGGTAGATCATATATTTTATATTTGTGTATCCAGTACTATGGAGACAAGAGAAATGACAGTTCAAACTGCATCTCCTGCTCCATTATGTAGGCAATTTCCCCTTTCCTCAGTATTAGCCAAAATGCAATAAATTCCTTTTGCCTTCCTCAGATGCATGTTAGCTCAAAGATGTCACATTAAGACAAACCCATGTACTTCAGAAAAACAAAACACAAAAGAACAGAAGAAAGGAATACAAATTAAAATAGTGCTGCCAGCAGCAGTGACCTAAATGAGTTATTGGGGATTGTAAATGTAATCAAAGATTGGAGATAAACAAAGAGTTATTCTAGTTTTGGCTGCTGCCAGTGGGGACAGAGTTGATGGGTGTAGGGAGTGGATGATGAAGTGGCCCAGGAGGGATTCATTGAAGCTGTGCAGGCTCAGCCGTGCCACTGCCTATGAATCACATTAGAGTGCTCCCACTGCTGCTCATCCACATATGAAAGGAAGGGTTGAAAAAGCCCACTAAATGCTGTAGAAAGGTCCCTGCCTATTTCAGAGGATCAGTTTTCCATATGACTTAATCTCAGACTCACATTACTTGGGCAATTTTCCTTCTTCACATCTGTGGTTTGAAATCATCCTTAGGGGATAAAGTGAGCATGTCACAGAATCAGGAATCGTTTAGGTTGGAAAAGACCTCTAGGATCATCAAGCCCAAATGTGAACCTCACACTGCCAAGGCTTGGGATCACAGTTGTGTCACAATATTTTTACTTTTAAAAATTGGGTCAGTGGTGAATTGAGAAAGTCTTGGCAAAGCAAAAGCAACTAGAAATAAAAGATTAGCTTTTAATCTGATCTTTAACAGCATACTACATTTAAATGAAATCTGAATACTTCTGCTAAAAGCTGTCACTTTCAAAGCAGCCAGGAGACAATTCCCTCTGTATTTCCGTGGTCATTGGAAAACAAGGCTTATGCTGCCACAAACCAGCAGCTCCTCTTGACAGTAACATCTGGTATTTGTAAGTCTGTTCTGAACAACACAAGAGGAAATAATGACAACTTTCCAAGCAACTGCTTTCCCACACTATACCAGCTCGGGAAGCATGCGGGCAAATGTGCTGTCATTGTTTCAGCCCTTCACATTAACATCTCTTATTGTTTCTGATTTTCTGACAGCTGTTTTAAGAAGTTACAATATCATCATGCACACACATCAATAAAACATCTTCAGTTTGTTGGGTTTATTGGGTTGGGGTTTTTAAATGTTTTGTCTTCAATGAAAATACAGCTTTGGCTTGTTGGAAAATTAAATCGTCATATGAGGGAACAGTTTATAATAGAAGAGAAAAAATATTTTTTCTGTGCTTAGGAAAGCATAGAGTAGGGAGTGTATCTGACAGTTTATAATATGTGTCTCCCTCCATTCTGTTTTTGTCCATTGGTCTTTTTAGGTAATTGAGGTAAAGGATTTTCTTTGAATAACAGTACAAAATATGAAGCACAATTGCCTTTAACAGAACTCCTTTCATATGAGCAGCCATCTAATACTGATCTTTGAAGTTCAGTTAGGAGAAACTGTGATAATGAGCCAAAGGTAATCTTAATGGCAAGGTATGACATGTCCTGCTATTGCTTTCCAATAAATCATCTTTTGTATTTAAAGCAGCACTCACTTTAATGCTGAAGCATTTTAAGGTATTGAATCCTGTCTCAATAAAGTCCCTCAGAATTTTTAACTTCAGCAGAAATTATATCTTACCCCAGGTTTTTGAACTATCAGTGTGCATTTGGAAAGTGCAATTTTATACTCCAGTGTATTTGCATTTTCACTGACATTAAAACAAAGATGGGACAGAATAAATAACAGCCTCTACATTCATTGGGGATTTTTACCACCAAGAAAATCTATTTTGAATTTTGGTGGGTCAATGCAGAGTCGTAAAGTCTGGCAGGAGTTCAATGGACTTGTCGTGTGAGTGAAGAAATTTATTTATCTATATGTGTGCAGATGAGGTGGATAACATCATGAATGAAGCTGCTCTTAGTAATGCTGACAGAGTTGCTTCCTGGCTGCTTGCGCTGGTGCTGTTTTGATGCTGCTTTCTTTCCTTCTCACCTGTGTATGCATGGTGAAAAAGGCCACACACATTCAAAATCTTTCCCCAAAATAAATAGCATCTCTACCTATTTTTTGTTTTATTTTTGTGATATTAATAATATTTATTCATATTATTATGGGAAGCAATGTCACAACCACTGTTTCTGTGAAAGGGAAGCCTCTCCTGCCATTTGAAGCTGTATCTGGATGGATCAAGTCCTAACATTGTTGTGTGAACCATTTCTTCTTTTTCCACATGGAACTCATTGCAAGTCCTTCCAGGGCTCAGCACAACAGAGATACTCCACTTTCCATCTAGATGAAGAGAGGGATAAGGAAAGGGAGTTGGAAACTCCTCGGTCCTTGTTTGTGCCAGGCTGTTTCTGGAGCTGCTGTGTGTGTAATGCTGTGAGGGTCTCTGGGGACTTCCCCATGCTGTCTGTTCCCTGCAGAAAGGTGGCTGCTGTGACCTGGATGACACCAGAAACCACATCAAGAGGGGTGAAGAATAATGTTCTCTGGTTGAAACTCTGAAGAGAAAGGATTTAAGACTTTGCACTGTAATGAATCAGAGATGGGCATCTGCTGTGTGTCATTTCTTAGTTGTGGAACAAGGATTAAGGGTATCATTTTAATAGAGGAATATGGGAAGTTAAACAGGCTATGGATCCATCCAGTAAACACTCCTCCCAAACCTTCAGAAGGGTAGTAATAAATCCTGTAAGACCTTTCATCAGCTGCCTGGAGGAAAAAAAATTATAATCATTGTCTCTGCAGTGCTTAACTTGCAGTATAGTTCAAAGTCATTTTAAAATTATACACCTACCTGCTACCAGTGCAGTCTGAGTAGGCAAAATTAGTAACAGGCATGCTCACTAAACCCAAGGTTTAAAGCTTTAGCTAGAATGTTAATGTCTAAATTGAGTAATACTATCAGTCATGAAAATTACAGCTATCTGCCTCCTTATCTTTTCCCATTTATTTGAGGGGTTTTATTTGTTCTTATTATGGCACTTGCAAAACCCGATAGCTCTGGCAGAAGGAGAGACAATCTCTCTGCATGTGGCCACTGGTGTTGCTGAACTGCCTGCTGCAGCATGTTCAGGGCACCCAGGGAATGCAAAACGCTGATCTGGACAAGGAGGTAGAGAGAGAGGATTTGCTACTTCATAGCTAGCCGAGGAGTTGATTAAAAAGAGCAAAGCCTTCTGGGCTGCAGCCCCTTACAACTTGGGAGATGCTGGGGGGACACCGTCACAGGGGGAGGAAAGCTCCTTATTCAACTCCTGCTTTACTCCCTCGGTGGCAGCAGTTGCTGGGTTCCTTGGCAGGGAGCCCAGTGGAAATTGTTGTACCCCAGGATTAGTGCCCTGGCAAGGCACCTGGAAAGGGACCTGGCTGCTTCCTGCCTGTGCTGAGTGTGAATTGTGCCTCGCCTGAAAATTGGACCTTAGACCTCAAGTTGGTGTTTGAGAAAAGCTTCCACTTTCACCTTTGGAGTTCCTCACTCAGGATCCTGAAGCTGACTGAAATGTGGATGTGTGTATACAATAAAAAGCTACACATCTACTCTTCTTAACAGATAGATCGCAGGAAGACTAGCTTAACAGCAGTGTCATTAAAGACTCAAAGAAGGCCACAATGTCCACCAATAAATTGGTCATTTAGCCTAAATACTTTTCCATGGAAATGATATATGCAGGTAAACATTTAATCTAATTTTCTCCTGGGAAAGCTGAGGATCTACTTTAGCTTAGTTAAAGGCTGAGTTGTCTCAATGCCAATGCAAGTGGTTGCATCTGGTGCTAGAAAGGCAGATACAAGAACCAACAGCTGACCTCCTAAACAGATATATAAACTGAGAACTGTTGGGTTCTCTCATCCATAACATTTGGCCCTGATTTGAAGTCCATAATTTTGTTTCTTTTAAAACTCATTCAAAATAACACTGGACCCTGCAAATGCTTTGTTTTATTGTTGCAGACATGATGAAGCTACTGGCTGTTATAAGAAAGGACAGGGGGGCATTCAGTGCTGCCCTATGTTCATGCTTTAGCTCTTTGCCCTTTCTTGCTGATTACACAAGGTTTTTAAATAGTTATTTGAGATCTAATCTTAGCTGCTGCATCAGCTGGCCCCTAAACCCTTTTGCTGACCAGGAAAGTGTAGACTGCCATCTCAAAAAGGAATATGTCACTTGCCTTCTAGAGAGCAATGTGGAGGTGGGAATGAATAGGAAAATATTTTTCCCAAAAAAGTGAACAATGGCAAGGTATGAGAACATGGGCTGATGTACATTTTCTGTGGTCCCATGCCCTCTGGCAGTTTGTTCCTTCTCTCTGTGCTGCCACCTCCACAGCGCCAACAGAAGTGCTTGCATGCCTGCCTGGTGAGTCAGATCCAGCTGAACTGATCCAGCTAAAAAAAAAATTCTCTTTTGGGCATACTATGCCTGCCAGATCATGTCCTGACTACATGACCTGGGTTTCAGAGCTGGAAACTGGGGCAGAATTTGTCACACAGGCAACTCAATAGCTCCATCAAACCTGGTTCCTGCTGTGCCAAGCATGCAATGGGACCTTCAGGGTCTTGTTTTTCATTATCAGAACAATCTAAAAGTGTTCTGCACTTCCAAACAGGAGCTCTGAGGGAAACTTGAGTTTCAGAGCCCGTTGAAGCACCAAAACTGCAGGGACTGCATCTGTGTCCTTCGGAGGCAAAGTTCCCACCAGAGGAATGGGCAGAACGGGCAAGTGCAGCCCCGAGCCACATGGCTGATGGGCTCCCCTTGCTCTGGGCATGGCTGGGGAATGCCTTTTCTCACTGAGCACAACATCCTGGGGCAGGCAGGGCAGCGTGGTTGTGCTGCAGCAGCCCTTGGGTCACGGGGTGAGTGCCCCTTGGCACAAGTGGCCACCACTGCTGGGGCAGACTCCTCTTGCTGCCTGCTCCAGGGAGTCCCTCTGTGTACTGCTGTACTTGTTCTGTGCTCTCACTATGGGGAATCAAAGCTGTAAGTTACTGGGAACTGAAGCAGTGTGTTTCTCATCACTGCAGAGAGACACGGAGATGCTTTGCTGGCCAATTGGAGGGTAGCTGTGGAAGCGAACTACATTTCAGGTGCATCTGCAGCTCTCAGGCATGACAAACACCACAACCTTTTCAGCAGCATGAGCACTTGGTGCCTTTTCATTTCTCAAATTTACTTGAATCCCTATCAATGACATGAGCACTTGGGAAATGTTCACTCTTAAAAAAAAACAAGTCAAACTTTGATTACACAGGCCTGTATTGTTAAAAAAAGAAGAAACTGCCTAGTTCTGTATCAAAAAATCAATCTTCTCTAAAGGCTGAGTTGGTAAATAAATCAGGAGGGGTAGCAGCTGTAAATTGGAAGAGCTCTTCCACATTCACAAGCAGAGCAATAGAGGCAAAACATGCATGAGTCAGCCACACTGCTGAACTGTGGATATGTTGACCACCCAAAAGTAATTGCAACCATATCCTTTCAGAGGAAGGCAAAGTACCCCAAATTTTCCCCAGGGCACAGAGACTCACATGGGAAGCTGGTAGCCATCATCATCCCTGGCAGTCCAGACTGTGCCTCTCCTCACACTGACGTGTACCTTGTGTTCCCGTGAGCCACCCTAACCTAAACTGATCCAGACATTGCCAGTAATTTGTAAGCTTTCTGGCCAAAGAGGATTAGACTCATAATATTCTCCTTTTGCAAGTCACTGCGCTAATGGTCTGGTTTTACTCATATTGGTTGCACCTGACAACTCATGATAATAAAGGCTTGAGGTATTTGCAACAGCACCAAAACAAATCCCAACAAAAACCAAACCAAAGCAAAACAAGGCAAAGAAACTAAAAAAATAAACCAAAAAACCCCACCAAAACTACCAGCCTCTATCAGATAATTCCTATGGGGAAAAAAGCAGCATTGCATTATTAAAGCAGTATTTAGTCTGCAGCTAAAAGACCACAAAAGCCTTTACTTCTCACTGCTAACTCAGGTCTCCTTAAGAGGCTCGACTGGGATTTAAAGGGTAAGTATTGTGGAATAGTCTGCAGATGAGAGAGCAGAACCCTTAATGCTGCCTTTTCAGGACATTATTCTTTCCATTTGTATAGAGACAATTGCTTCAGCTAACCTGCCTGGCCTGTACCCTAGGCAACCTGACATATTAAAACTGCCTAATCCATCAAACAAATGGTTTGTCCTGGCTCCATCAAAAATAAATAAATAGCTATCCCCCCTCCCTGAAAAACAAAGTGTTTCAACATCATAAAAAGCTTCTTCCCTGCCTCATCTTCCCCCCTCCACACACCCAAAGGGAGACTCTTACAGCATGGCTACGGCATCTGCAGAAGAGCAAAATCTAAGGAGTATCACTTAGCACAGGCATTTCTAATATATCCGTGAGCTCAGGGATCTAGGGGAGAGTTGGTCATGGAACTGGAATATCAAACCTTGTAGTGTGGCTACAAGATTAAAAACAAACCTTGAGGCTGATGGCTTGTCATCAGCCTCAGATCAGAGTCTTGCACAGCGCTAAGCATCTCCTCTTCCTTCCCTACTGTCTTCAGCAGCCTGCAAAAAACCTTTTCCAGCGCTCCTCACAGGATCTTTGTTTTGAAAATCTGAATTTATTTACTGCCTTTGATTTCCTGGCTGGGGATGCATACATGGAGCCTGCTAATGAAGCTGAAAGAGCAGAGTCAAAGCACTTTCTCAGCACAGGTGGAAAAGCAGTGGCCAGTCACTATCCCTGCATGCATGCTAGAAGATGATGCCATGAAACACTGTACAGCAGGTTCAGGCACAGGGCTGGAGCTGTGCATCCCTGCACAGGCAACTCAGCATGATGCTTTCCTTGTCCTGTGCTGCCATGAGCCACAAGCAGATCTAAACCCCACCATATGCCAGCCATCCTAAGCCTCATTAATTCAGCATGCTTTGACAGCATCTAATTTCTAAAGACACTTAAAATCTTTAGCAACCACCATTAATACCTCCATTATGGAGCACAAAGGCTTATGTGCACCTAAATAGGAGCTCTGAGGTGGCACCCTGGTCCTGGGCTGAATAGGTGGACAAGGGACAGCTGCCTCAGTCACCCACCCTTTGTCTTAGGCTGCAGGCAGGTCTCACCTCTTGCAGCAGCTGCACTGCGCTCTGCAGCAGGCGCGATGATGGGTATCACTGGCTGTCCAGGATTTAATTAAACACAGATGGAACTGAGGCAGCCTGAGCTTGATGCAAAGTGCTTCAAGCTCTCGCTTCTCCTTGGGGTCCACAAGCTGCAAAACCAACAGCACTTCCCAGTTTGGTCATAAAACTTCCTTAAAGCTATTTGCCGCTTGTTTTTTGAAGCAAAGCTTTCATTATCTAGAAGAGACATTCAGAGACACTCACAGCAACTTGTCACTAATAAAAATAAACATTAGGCCTGGGCAGGCTAGGTACATCAGTACACTTGCTCAGTAGCTGCTTCTGCCTTGCCCAAGCACCAGCTGGGAATGGCTACTCAAAAGCTTCTTTGGAACTGCCATTATTTGCAGAGATGTTGCCAGTTCTTGGTGGAGAAAAATGCAACACAAAAAACCAAAAGAGGTTCTCCATAATGGATGCCTGCCACCTCAGCCAAGGGACCATGAAGCAGTGTGGCCCTTCTTTCCAATCTCGTGATGGGCTGGGAGGGCAGGAAGGAGGATATGCATCTGGATAAAGATTGTGTTACTGTCCAGAGCCTCCTTGTCCTGGGAAGGATGAGACTCACCTCCCAGAACCGGCCCCAAGTGTATGTTTATGCATGACCATGTCTTGATGGCTCCTGGACTGAGGAGAAGACAGCAGGGTTTCCTCCTGCAGATCATGACCAGACGTATGAATGCTATTTAAAAGTTTCCAAAAAAGCCATAGAAATTATTTAATGCCTTGAGAATCTATTTTTCTATAGATACCTAGCATGTAACATTTGTGGGTTTATCAAAGAGAAGACTGAAAGGTATTACTAGCTGGAATTACTAGCTACTATAAGGCCCTTAAACCAGCAGCAACGTGTATAGCAAAAACCAATGACTGGAAGCTGAAGCCAGGCAAATTAAAATGGGAAATAAGCCATATATTTTTAAGAGTGGGGTTAATTAACCACTGGAACAAATCCTCAAGGGAAGCTATGGATTCCTATCTCTGGAGAGTTTCAAATCATGGCTGGATGCCTTTTTGGAAGATGTACTTTAGCCAAAGACGCTATTAGGCTCAATACATGGGTAATTGTGTGAGATGCAATGGCCTGTGATATACAGGAAATAAGAACAGATGCTTTAATGTTTCTTTCTGGCCTTAAACCTAAGAAGCTATTCATCTAGATGGGAGCCCTGTGCCTATAGCTGAGAATTTGATCCAAGTCTCCAACTGCAACACTTATAAATTGGTGAAAAATGAGTGTATAAATGCACCAAAGAGAATAGATCAAACAATGAATGGGGAGCCAAGGATGAAGAACACACCAATAACATAATTTATTTCTATTTTTTTTTAAGAATTATGCTGGAATGCAATGACACCTATAGAAACCAGGACTGTGAGGTAGTAATTTACAGTGGTGAAATTCAAATGAAATAGGAAGATATGAGACTATGTTTGGAGACTGCCAGGTTTCTGTGATAAAATTGCGTTAGTAATTAATAATCTCACAGAAAAAAAGGCGAGAAGAGAGATCATCTGCTACCATGTGTCTATTAGCAGATAAATCCAAAGTGAAAGATATCCCCTCTGGGACTATTTGATGGATTATATTAAATTTAATGGTAATGGAAGGAATACTGTAATTGGAAGATGCTGGAGGGAAAAGATATTGTGGGAGCAAGAGAAGGAGATGCACTGCTGGTACAGAAAGCACCTTGGTATAGGAATGGGCTCCATTTCTGCCAAACTGCACCAAAAGAGAAGAAGAGGCTCCATTCCCCATAGGCAAGGACCAGAAAATGTACAGGATCATCTCAGCTACTATGGAAGCCAGTCTGTAATATCCCTGAGGGAGGTACATTTGGCAACTGAAGTGTGGAAAATAAATATTAGAAATGCCAGAATTTTTTGAATCTTCGAGTACATTTCAGAGGAATAAAATGACAAGTTCAATTAGGTTCCTCGAAGCAGAGGAGAGAAACTGATTAATCAGGCATGGAAGTTCCTAAGTAACCAAAACAACTGTGTGGGCTTTCTCCTCTTGACTCATGTTACAGGAGGAGGGTGTATCTGTTTGAAAATGGAATATATTTCCACATGCTCTATAAACGAATGTCCAAACACATCTAGAGAGAAAATGGTCCCTATTATTTAGGTCTCTCCAGAGCCTCTCATGTGTTGTACAAAGCTATGGAATATGTACAGGATTTCTGGAGTGTTTTCTTTGAAGATGAAGTAGCTTTTAAAAGAATTTGTGGACTCAGTGCTATCATCCCAAAACAGCAATATAAACTTCACAAGTAAACTTGCATTGAGCACAAAGATAACGACACCAAATGGCAACCTAGATTAAAATAAGACAAAAAAACATTTATAATATTTGAAGTCCAAAGGCTTCTTGGAAAAATCACCATGTCTGTCAGGAATGCACAATGTGTAGAGCCATATACCTGCCAATCGTCAGCAGAATAGCAGGAGCTGCTGCCCTCAGCCAGTGAAACATCACATTATTATTGCATCTGAGCTGGCTCTTTCCCAGAGCATTGGCTACCGTCTCTACCAGCCTCAGAAAGCTGCCTTCTGCAGATGGGCTTTTTCAGAGGTGTCGTACACCTCACTGCTCACGGGAAGAGACAAACAAAAGCCAACGCATGTGACACACAGCTGAACCGTGCAAATAATATCATGCAAGAGAATGCATCCTGATCATAAAGCTACTGGATGTCTGCAGAGAAATTCAATTTTCCTGTGGTGCTTCTTTCGCTCACTTTGGTTAAATGCTGAGGGAGGGGGAAGGGAGCGCCCGCTAATCTCAAACCCCTCATGTTTTGGAAGGGATTTTAGGGTCATTTTTTATGTAATTTCTGGTAATAGCTGATTGAATTTGATCACGACAGTGAGTAGGAGGGTGACCAAGGTAGGGCTGTATGCTTTGGTCATGAGCACAGCAGAGCACAAAGCCATTGACACAGCTGCCACACTCATCTTGTTTTGGGCTTTTCTCCATCTCCCAGCACTCAGCCCTCCTCTGCACCACGCTCCCAGTACTGTGACACCCGGATGCTCCTGCCCACCACTGGAGCGTGTGGGTGCGTGGCCTCCCGGCGTCACAACACGTTCGTGGGTGTTTGTGTCATGAGCAGCTCAGGCAACATCACTTATATCTGTGTATCTCCTCGACAGCACCAGCCACTCCAACCTGGGCATCGCTGGTTTATTTTTAAGGAATATTCTGTTCATATGGACTCATAGCTGCTTCCCACTGGAGAATGGCTTACAGTAGGAAACCTTCCAAATAACATATGAACTGGGGAGAAGCGAGGGCTAATAGATGAAGCATAAAGCTCAGTACCAGATCCTCTCAGTGCTTAACCCTGACTCTGCCAATGACTTGCTGCAACAAGGGGGGTGAGCTTTGTAGCTAATGCCTCTCCCCCCTGCCCCCAGCAGTTATTATGAAGATGAATTATTTAATGTGTGTACACAGCTTTGATGTTGCATGCACCATTTCATATGTACATAAGTGCTAAACATTATTGGGTGGTTCTGTCATCGTTAGAACACTAAACATGCATTTCTGGGCTTAATTAGGTGTGTAAAAATGGCTGTACACAGCCACACTGGAAAATGTGAGTCCTGATGTATAAATAATTGTGAGGCCATGGCAGAATAGGTCTCAACAAGGGAAAGCCAATCTGGATTTAACCTTGGCCAAAGTGTGCTAAAAATACTCTTTGTGGCCTCTAAGCCCCTTAGGCATCCAGAGAGAATTTCCACCTCAGTCCTTTCCTGGTCCTTCCAGTGTGAGTTTGAGCAGAACAGGAGGATTATTTCATGTTCAAGAAAAAAAGAGAAAAGAAATCAAACAAAAACCTGCCCAGAAAATTTTTTAAAGTATGAGCTCAGATCTTGGGCTCACCAGAAGTTTTGAAGAGACTTCTGTGTACTCTAGGAGGAGAGGTTATGGGCTGAGAGTCACCTGGCCCATGTGTGAGTCAAGCCACCCTGAAGCACATTTCACAGCTTGACTGTTCTCTCCATGCTTTGCTTGAGGTGTGATATGTCACATCCAAACTCATGCTAGCCACTAGCCTTTAGCTGCCCTGTAAAAACGCTCCACTTGCAAAGCTAAGATATTGACATTTGCAAAACCCTTTATGCAAGTCACAGAATCATAGAATAATTTGGGCTGGAATGGACCTTAAAGGTCCTCTAGTCGAGCCCCCTGCTATGGGGAGGGACATATGTCAGCAAGGCACAGCAGCTCTGATTTGCATTTGTGCAATTTACTGCTGTTTGGTGGCCAGCTAATCTCCACCAGTGCAAATAGCAGCTTTGCCTGTGGGCACTTGGGGACAGTGCTGACAAAGCTCCATCAGTGGCTGTCACCAGTGGTATAATATGGCAAAATCCCCAAACCAAACAAGACCTTAATTTCTCATTGAGGTTTGAGTTTCCTGAAATCTAAAGTTGAAAGAGGCTTCATCCCTTAAGGAGTAAAATCCCCTGGTGAGAAAAAGTAAACAAAGGTTCACAGTTCACAGGCTTTCTGCAAACAAACGCCTGAGAATCTCAGCAGTGGGATCCGTGTGGTGTAACTGCAACAGCATCTCAGCCTCATCTGTGTTGCCGGACCTTGGGAAAAGCAAGTTCAGCTTCTTCTGATGAACCTGTGTCATTACAGGAATGTTTTCAGAGTACATTTTTCATATGTTAATAGTTTCCACATTATTAAACTGGATCTAATTATGCTTGGTTTGCTAGGAGCAGCAAATCATATTCACAATCGTGTTTTCATTAAAAAAAATATTCCATACAAAGATCTCATTAAGATGTTAATTGCTACTGGAATTATATGCACATAAATAATAAACAAAAATACCTACACATTATTAAAAATTAATTTCCACATATACCAAGCCATTTACTTGAATTTGTTTTAGATTTGAAGTGGGAAGCAGTGTGCATAATCTACCCAGTGCATAGACTCAGCAAAAGACTCTCTGTTATGAAAACATGGCTTTATTTCCTTGCCTGCAGAGTGCCACTTTCCAGACCATACTAAAAGAATAGGTCATGCCCTTTTAGCATCATTAAAATGAATGTGTGGATCCTGTATTTTAACCAAGCAAGAGGAATCTCTGAACCTTCAAAGAGGTCTGAATGGGGCTATCCCTTGCCAGAATACCTCTGAATTTGCTGATGTTTCTTGGCAGAGAATTCACGGAGGGAAGTGAGTTCCCTGGCCCATGTATGACCACCAGCTCCCAGACAGGAAGAGTAGCAAGGACACAAAATCCTGACAGGACACCCTGCCTCCACTGTGGTGGCAGCAGCTCACATGGCTGAGTTCAGTCACATCACAGGAAAGCATCTCTGCTTGTCCCTGTTGGTGTCCAGGTGTAATGACAAAATGGAGTTTATTTTTGGCCTCTAGAATGAGAATTCCTTGCTCTTGCAGAGCATACTGGGCACTGAGATCAAAGACGCCCCATGTAAGGTCTGATGACATGTCCTGTTGGGTAATAGCCATCTCTGTTGGCACAAAAAAGATGAATGAAAACTAAAATACAAAAGCTCTGGCAGTATCAACAAAGTCTCCTTTCTGTGCCTAGCCTCTAGCACCACAGGCTGACTAAATGTGCGGGAATGGGGAGCTTTCACTTAGGATAAAAGTGGGAATAGAGCAAGAGAAATGTAAATGCTGTGTGAAAACACACTCAGAATTATAAAAAGTCTCTTCCTCAAGAGGAGCCACAATAGAAGCCTGAAAGCCTGAGCAATGCAAACTAGGAAATAGAGAAAGGAAATTAAATTTTTAAGACCATGGATGTTTAGATAGTGTTATCTTCAAGACAACAAACAGCAAGAGGCCAGGAAATTCCAAATTGAATCCAACACTCTCCTTATTTCCTGATTTTCTCTTGTTAAGGATAAAAAGCACAGCCAGGACCAAGTTAACATTATATTTCCTGCCATATGACTCTATTGGCATAATTTTTGTTGCTAGGCATACGTGGAGTGACCTACTCTGAAATTAAAAAAAAAAATCATTTCCTTGGCATGCAGAGGTAAGACAAGAATTTCAGAGCTGTAGTGCACAAGAAACTTAACGAGCCCAGCTGCTGATCCCACAGGTTTTTTGTAAATCCAAGGAGAATGGATGGAGGTCATAACTGATTACAGATTCTTTTGTTATTAGATGACATTTATTGATTAGTGTGAGCTATTTGACAAGTGTTCATCCTACCAGAATTTAAATCATGGAGCTCACTGGTGTTCCTGCAACACAACTGCCATTTTCTGAATGCAGGAATTCCCATGAGTTGACCATGAGAAGCCGGAAGAATACTTCATGAATTCACCCCACACTCCTCTGTACCCACCAGCTCACCAAGGCTTTTGGTTACTTGAAGCTCTCAACATGCCCTGCTTCAGGAAGACATCATCTGGGGTACAAGATGGTGATCTGACTGGCAGTAGGAACTCCTGAGAGGAGGGGCTGGCACAAATGAGCCCAAAGAGCAGTGCAAGGAAACCTATGCCATCCCCAGGCTCATACTTAGCAGAGGGTGAAGAGCCCAAGAAGGGGCGTCTGTAGCTGTGGCCTGCAAAGCTCAGCAGTAAGAGCAGCATATGGAGAACAACTGGGTGTGAGTTAGTGCCAATGCAGTTTATTTGCCAGGCAAAAGGAATTTGAAAGGCAACTGAGTGGATTACAGACCCCAAGCTGCCACCCACTGTTTGGCACAGGCTTGGCGCAGGCAGGAATGTGCCCAGACATAGGCTGGCACTGATCCTACCCTACTCCTCTCTCTGCAGCCAGGGTCCTTACAGAGCTCAGCACAACCTTCCGGTACCTTCCTTGTTATCAGGAAATACTTTGGACTCAGACCTTATTAACAACAAGGTTTTGCCTCCATGGGCTATGGGGGCTCAGCAGCCTCCAACTTAAGGGCCTCCCTGCATTGATGCTGACCCTTTGAAGGGAACACGCCCCTTCCTTTTCATTTTGACTGAAGTCCATCACTGGCCTGAGGGTGAACAGCAGCCAGGAGGATTTGCAGATCCCACAGGAGCGGCAGAAGCTGCCTGGTTCCTGCTAGCTTGACCTGAGCCCTCCATCAGCACCCATGCTGCCAGCATGCAGAGGCAGGCAGCTCCCAAAGCACCACCCAGAGGCTCGGCTATGGTTTTCAAAGCAAAGAGTTAGACTTTGGTTATTTCTTTGAGATTATTGTTACAGAGCAGTTAAAGTCATCATGGCCCAACTTTTCACTGATATCTATGAAAACTGACCCCAACTTCTGAGCTAATTCTGTGCTTTTAGAAACTAATTTTTTTTTTTATCCTGGAATCCTCAGAACTGAAACAAAGACGTGGCATGACTTTGTCCTTTTCCCTAAGCCAATTTTAAAAACTGTCCCTTTTCATTCAAAGTCAACAGTTCTGGAAAGGAACAAGGGAGGGAGAGAGGGAGGAATACAGGAGTTCAGGAAGGGATGAAGTGAGGAAGGAGGGAAGAAAGACAAAAGGAAGGAAGGAAGGAAGGAAGGAAGTGGCGGAAGGAAGTGGCGGAAGGAAGTGGCGGAAGGAAGGAAGTGGCGGAAGGAAGTGGCGGAAGGAAGTGGCGGAAGGAAGTGGCGGAAGGAAGTGGCGGAAGGAAGTGGCGGAAGGAAGTGGCGGAAGGAAGTGGCGGAAGGAAGGAAGGAAGGAAGGAAGGAAGGAAGGAAGGAAGGAAGGAAGGAAGGAAGGAAGGAAATATACTTTGTAGCCAGCAAGGTTAGGGGAATTACACTAGTATTTACAAGTGACATTTGAAAGGAAGATTCTATACTGTTCTGATTCTTAAATTTTACTTCCTATTTAATATTTTTTCATTCATATTGGAGAAGTCTAGCAACACAGTTTGCATTTCAAGCAACACTGAATCAGTCTGCCAGAGACAGACAGATATGGTTCTTTCCCTGCTAAGGTCTGACATCTCACTTGATGAACCAGTCTTGCCAAAGACAAGCTGAAATTTTAAGACATCTCTGAAGGATGTGGAAGACCTTTCCAGGATTTGCAAGGAAGTTTTATCACAAGGATTAAAAGTTATAAATAAAACCCTCCAAAGCTGGTGGCATAGTGCTGCTGTAAGTGATGCCTCAACACAGCCCTGCTGTGATGTGCTGTATGAAAACCATCATCAAGAAAACCTATGAAAATGAGAAACTAAGTTTGCAATGTTTTAAACTTTAGTTGTCTCTGAGCTTTCTTTTGCCACTCTGTCCCCTCTCCAGTTAAAAATTCTTGAACAAAAAGAGAAGAAAAAACAAAGAAAGACTGGGGGAACCACAGACATGGACATTTATTCATTTTATTTGTCATAGAGGGAGAAGGAAAGAGAGAGAGAGAGGGAGAGATGGAACTCAAACTTTGTAAAAAAAGTTGGGGTTTTCCTTATTTAGAATGTTGAATATAAATTTCACACTCTTTAGAACAAAATACGGTATGAAGAACCCATAGTAGCCCTAGGCAGAGGCAGAAGAGAGCTCCCCCAGATGCATGCATTGTGAGATATTTTAGATGAGTTAGGGGGCAAGGGAGGAAAAGAGGTCTCCAGCAATGAGAAGAGGTGATTACAAAGCACCCAAAAGAATTTTTGTATGCAATTTAATGGATTGTCTTTTATAAACTAACCTCCTATGTTGTTCAACTGTGCAGTGACTAAAGGCCAAATCCATTTTCTCAGCAGGACAAAAGAAAGACACAGGTCTCTCAGGAAAGCACCTCATCTACCAGGCTATGGATTAACACACAAGATTTCTTCCTGCATCCCACACTCCACCCTTTCTACTCAAGTGCTACTAATCTGTGTAGAAACATGAGAGATTCATAGAGCATAGCATGAAGGGAATCAGGAACCTTCCCTTGTGCGGCCTCACTGCTAAAGGGCTGTGAATGGTGAAACAGCAGTCTGTGCTCTGATTTTATAAAAAAATAAATATTATCATAAATATGTCATAAGTATTATCAGAATGTCATAAATATGATCATAAATATGATCATTTATCATAAAATAAATATTTTATCATAAAATAAGAGCACAGACTGCTGTTTAATGTAAAATGCAGACAACAGGTATCCCCTGCAAATGGAAGAGGATTCAGGGTTGTGTTCTTACTAGCACCTTTGTACATCAGGTCAACAGATGTTCAGTTCTCTGCATAGTGAAGTGCTCCTGGTGAAGACAAAATGGGTGGAGGGCATGATGATGGATGAAGAAATGGATGAAGTTGGGAGAAGCATACAAATGAATTAGGAGGACGCAGGAACAACTCTTATCCTGTGTGATTTACCAGTGTCAAATGACAAGTTGGTTCAGGAACAAGGAGTGCAGTTTGTATCTACTGAATGACAAGCTGTGTTTAATAAAGATGTGACTCTGCAAATGATTTTGGATGGAGGCATAGCAAGCAGGTGAACACAGACATCAGTGTCATAGGGCATGTATGGTTCTTGGTTGAACAGATAACGCTGAAAAATTAGAAGCTGTCAAAAAGAGTTAGAAAAAATACCCAAACATGAGACAAAAGATTTTGAGAGGATCTTTAAGAAGGTTAGTCATAAAAGACCAAAAAATAAGTGATTGGTGTGTTGGTGGAGAAAAAAATTTCCATAAAGAAAAAATATGAAGCACTAAAAAACTACTGACTTTAGCAGAAACAGAAACCAGTGGCTAAAGAGGAAGGCAGATGTGTTCATATTTTGAAAGAGGAGAAATTCTTGTACAGCACAGAAGGCCATAAAGCTGTGGAACAAATCTTCAAGGAAAGTTCTGGACTTCCAGTCTTTCAATGACCCCAGAGCAATCTGGATGCTTTTCTGCCAGGTATTGTTAAACACAGGCTTCAGCTGACTTACCAGCCTCAGCACAACAGTGACAGACAGGGAAAAGTGTCTCACAGACACAAAATTGCACCAGATGATCTGGTGGATCCTGTTCGGATCTGTGTTCTCTATGGACATGCAAACTTAAAGCTTTAAAGCTTTCTCTGAAAATTACAAATAGCTTCCCCTCAGATTAGCATGTGCAGTACATGGGCAGCTTGGATAAATCAGTGCTTTAACAATAAAAACAAGATATTCAATTATGCATGACTTGCCCCTACACTGTTCAAAGGACATTGGCATTTTTCCTTCCACTGGCTGAGAACCTGCTGTTAATACCACTAGGACCAGGAAGGCTGATGACATTTTGGAAGAATTCATCATTCACCTTATGAACTTTTTATGAGACAAGGAATATTCTTTTATCCATTTATCTACAAAGATAAACATCTGAAGGCTTTAAAACTGAAAAACATGTCAAAAAGCCTGTCTTTTCAGGATCTTTTACAATGAAGTACATACAGACACTAGTCTGCCAGTTTATAAGGTTTGCCTCTCAGCATGCTGCCCCATTAAATTCCTCAGTGGCCTCTCTTTCTCCTTTTTCAGTTGTTTGGATGAAATCCTAGCCCCACCTCAGTCCACAGACAAACTTAATTCAGGAAAAGGGGGGAACCCTTGCTTTTTTGGATTTCTCAGGTTTGTCTAACCAGTGCTGCTTATCCTGACAGCTTTGGCTAGTCCTCTAATCTCTTATGTGTGAGCGTGGTAAGGGAACAAGCCTTCACCCTACTCTGTCTTCAAGTGCACACCAGAGACAATGGCTGGGCCAGGGCTGGATAGCCCACACACACACGTTTTTTAACACTCAAACTTGCAATTCCTTTCAGGTTTTCTGTGATTTCTTAAACTCTATACCAACAATTCAGGTGTTCTTCCAGGTAGCACCATACTCATAACAACAAAAACCATAAACAAGGTTTGTGGGACTTTCAGCTGGAAAACAGGGGTCTGGATACTTGAGCTAATGCAGTAAAATATTCACCCTTCAAGCTAACTGTAAATGCAGGAGCCAATACACACTGTGTGCTAACAATTTTTCTGGACGCTTGCTAGCTACAGAGAAGAAGCTCAGAAAAATGTTCCTAATCCAGGTTCATGATAGAAGAGTATTCAAGAAGAGTATTCACAGGTACCACCAAACAAATTCTCTGTTCTGACCTCTTCTTTCTTGTCCCTTCAAAAACTGTGCTTGCTGTACATCCTACATCTCTCTTGCTCATTCATTCAGTCTATTCTTGCCAGTGATTTCCAGCCTCCATTCTTTAGGCTTCTCAACCAGTTTCTGTTTTCTTATTCCTTTAGCTCTATGCTTTCTCTCCAGCCTTGTTCTTCATCACTCCAGTCCTTTGACTCTTCCATCCCAGCAACCAAGGTTGTTTCCTCATTTCAGTATCTTCATCCTGCCTTTATTCTCTCCATCTGCATACTCAGCATGTTCGGCTCGCTGCTTGATCTCTCTCTCTGCTTCCCAAGGTGTCACAATCATAGTCTCTTGCTCCACGTTACTCACAATTCCTGTCTGGCTTTCTATCCATCCAGTTCTTCCCCTCAGCGAAAATCCTGCTCACAGACATCTCTCTTTTCCCAGTATCTGCCCCTCCTTACCCCTCCCATTAGGTTTCTAAGCATAGTCCCTGTCTCAGTAAGCTCAAGATGCTGCTTGATTTCTTTGTTCTTCTCAGCCTTTCTTCCATAACCCCTTCTTTAGTACTCCCAGTCTCTGCTCCCTTCCCAGTTTCCTCCCATCCCACCCTACTTTCACCAGCCCCTCTCAAAATACTCACCCAGCCTGTTTTAGTCTTCTTGCTCTTTCCTACTTCTCTCTTCCATCGTCTCCAAGTCACAGTGTCATTTCTTTCCTTTCTTTTCCTTTCTTTTCTGTGCCATTTCTTTTCTTTCAATCTTAGTCTTACCAGCATGAAGGTAGAACTGTGTTGACAGAAAAGTATCCTGGGACAGGGGGAAACTGGGAAGCTAGGAATGCAAGAGAAACGGTCAAAATGGAATTAGCAGCCTTTTTTCCACTGAGTGGGTTCTCAAGAAAAAAAAAAAAACAACAAAACAACCAGATTTGACTAGACTTTCTGTATACTCAGAAAGAAATATAGTATCTTGAAGATCACATATTCACTATGGAAAAATTCTGCTTTAAATGCTAAAAATTTGGCAGTTAATTGTAGCAAAAATTTGGGTCATTGCAATTACCAAGGGATCTTAATTAAAAATTTGCCATTATTTTAGGTATAATTCAACTTAATTTAATCCCAAAATAGTAGCAATTTCATCTGCATGACAATTTCCCATTATTATTTCATTCTAATGTTGTGACAACATGTAATACCTTCAATAAGGATCAGTACAAAGTGCCAGAAGACTTTGTAGGAACATATATTACAAAATCATTTCTTTCAGAAAGGGCTTACAGTCCCAAATGAAGATTTAATTGGCTCAATTCTTCCTATTTCACCCAGCAACTTTCTCATTATAAGAACACAAGTATGGAGTGAAAAAGACAGCAAAGTTAAGTAATTTTAAATGCCCAATTCCCCATATATGGCCATGCTGGATGTGGGGTTTAATTGCTTCAGACATGCAAGCTTTTTCTCAAGCTGACTTTTCAAGGCCCACAAACACACAAATTTCTGCAAGAGTAGCAGTGTTCTGAAAATGCACCATAATGAATTTTCCAGTCAAAGCACTCTGACCCAGTTGTAAGTCAAAGGTTTTTCTATACAGCTAAGTAAAAAATTCATGTGAACAACACTGGCCCACTATAACAAGATTCTTATAATGAAGTAGGAGCTGAATGCCCAGCTCCTGAAAAATCCATCTCCACACTTTACAGAAAAACAACTGGAAAATGCAGAGCCCTATTTCCAAAACCCATACAAAATGCTGTACATTTGGCTTAACAGTTAGCTGTACCCTTCTGGTTCTTAAAATCATAAATCAAATTCTTTTCTTATTTTCTCCCTATAATAACTGCAAAATGCTGAAATTTTGCCACTGGTCATGGAACACTGAATCAGGTTTTCAACTAGCAATTCTTTATTTTACCTTATAAAACATCAGGTTAAAAAATTACGACATTTTTCTATCAATCACCCTCCTCTATGCATAGCAACAAAGGAAAAATGTAAGTACTGATTATTTTGTAAAGGCTATTTGACTAAATGAAGTTACCAAAAAAATATTAAAATCTCCGAAATTCACCATAAAAGTTTCATTTCCAAAAAGAGATAGTAAAGCTGTCAAAGAAAAAAATTAATTTCTATAATATATACTATTAGTCCATACATAAATTGAACTGCACATGCATCTAGACTTAAATGACTATATAAATGCATCCTAAATCTCCTGAGACAGATGGTAGGTCATATACAGACAAGACATGCATTCCAAAATGATTTTTCTTTAATAGGAATAAGAAAGGGAAGATGAAAGGACAGTGAGTAAGTGGTTAAAATACTGTTAAATTGCAACAAAATCCACAAGATCATACTGTAGTATCAGACAATGCAAAGCAAATGAAACCAAGGGATGACACAGTGGTTTTGCCCCTGGTTTGGAAAATCACTTTAACATATGTATGAGGACATCTTTGTTCAGGAAGGAATGTAAGTGGAAGCTTAAATTTAATCATGATGAGATTTTCACCTTCAGTCTGGCCCCTGTATCTTGGGTCCAGCATCTGGTGCAGTGGGAGGAGGTAGTGGGTATCCTCTGTAGAGGAAAAACAGGTGAAAGGGTCTGACCTGAGGTTGATGGCCCTCCAGGGTGTGCTGGAGGAAGGCGTTTGGATGAGGGTAAATAGATTTTCCCTATGAGCTCCCAAAGCACTGGTGCTTCTGTACAGATCACACTTTACAGAGCATAATGGGGAGGCTGCTTGACCTGCAATGGCCAGAAACTCTTGTGGATTCTTGAGATCATGAAGACATACACAGCCAATAAAGAGCAAAACCTCCTTGACCTACTCTAGGGTACCCACACTCACTGGTACGGATTAGTTCAGCTGGTTTTGAATTTCATTGCTTGAACTATTTTGCTAATGTATCTATTACTTTCTGCCAGATTTGCTAGCAGACCATGGAAATTTAAAATCCTCAAAATGTCAACCCAAATAAGACTGGAGGTTCTTTAAAAATACTATTAAAATGGTTCTATAATACTATATATTTGCTTCAATACGGAAAAGAATATTCTACTTCACTCTCTTTCTCCCCCAGCAATGTTATGCCCTAATTATAATATAAAAAGAGGAGTTCAAAAGTCAATTGCAGAACTGATGGTAGGGTTTCATATTCATGACACATTCAGTGGAAACCTTTTCCCAAGTAGTGAGACCTGATTTTGCTATATTTTTAAGACCAGCATCCAAAATTTAATCTCAGACTCACCACAATACACTTTCTTGGATTGCATGGGATCAAAAACTCACCTTGAATCTGTAAGCTAGTTTTGCAAACTGCAGAATTGTTATTATCTGCTTTTTCCTCCTGTATGCATTTTCTTCTTAATCTTGAAAGACTTTTAAGTTTGTCCAGCAAATGATATAAAATGACATAGCTAATGATAGTGTTACCAAAAATATAATTTCTTTTTTTAAAAAAAGATATTTTTATAGAATTAAGTGCACGTCATTTTTGAATATGATGTTTTATTTGCAAAAATGTAAATGATCTTTTCATTAAACAGCAAACAAAATGATGAAGCTCTGAAAAATATGATAATGCTTTTTTAAGGATGTGCAGATGGTGTAGTTAGAACATCTGCAGCAAGAGAGGATCTGAAGAAAAGGAAAATTTTTTGAGAGGATGAGTTACTACCTCCAATCCATGTTTTTGCAATTTTGTTGCAATGTTCTTTACTGAGAAGCATTCTCTACCCTGGAGGGCTCAGTATTTGGCCTCTTTTCAGAGCTTCTACTGGACTCAAGAGAAAATCTTAATCATAAAATCTATTAAACCTTTTGTTCAGTCAATAGTACATTTTTCAACATTTCACCAGCTCAGCATCATTCAACATCATTCAACAACATTCAACAGCTCAGCACATTTTTAATTTGCATCAAACAATCTTTATTTACACAAAGTACCTCCATAAACGAAATAGTCATGTAATAGAGGAGGGCTAGAGAAAGATAGTTAGAGGTATGGTAAAGTTTCAGGATGAAGAACCATTATGTGGTCTTGCACATTTCAGTTCAGAAAGAAAATAGTCAGAGAACAGGTTAGTGGTCCCTTTCAGGGAGACAGGAGTGTGGATTGACATTGACTGTCTTTTGGAGAAGGAAAGAGGGACAAATGAAGCAAGCAGGAAGTTGGTTCAGCTGGGACAAAAGATGTGGGTCCTGCTGTAAGATGTTTCAGTTTCCACAGGTCCAAGGGTACACTGAACAAACCCATGGAAGAGAACTCCATTCAAGATTGCTACTGCTTAGAAATTGCATCTGGTTTAGAACACCTGCAAGCACCCAGAGGCTGGAGGAACTGGAGGAACACATATAAAACATACAGCCTTGTCTTGTTTTTGTACTCTTTCTAGGCATCCTGGCTTTGTCCACTGATGTTTATTACAGAGCTAAATGAATCCTTGGTCTGTCCCTATGGGCTAATTCTTCTGTTCACATATTTTAGTCTCCTTGGTGGTAGAAATAGTTACACATGAACTTGTGCAGGTGACAAATTAATGAAACTCATGAGGCAACTTTTAATGATCTTCCCTATCATTACACATCCTTCCATGTGTCAAGAAGAAAATGAATTATAGTCACTACATAATACGTGTTGTGCCTGAAGACCATTGAGGAGATAAGGAGCACTTGCAGTCTCTGCCTAGACTATATGCTCAGCCTCATCTAGTCTGGATTAAGAGTTTCACAAAATTTAGAGAAGTTAAATATATCATTTTCATCATTTATCCTCGCTAAAATCTGTCTTTGGTTCTACAGTGTAGAGGTGCTTAGACTTTTAAACTACCTGGGGAATGATGTCCACCTTAAAATACAAGCGCTTTTACCCATTTCGTTGAAAGTCCAGTAGCCCAAGATAGTGAATAAACTGTAAAAATCACTTCTTAAAACCAGTAATTTAAACATATATTAAACATCTTAATATAATATTTCCATGTATTTTTTTTTTCTAATTCTGTTCATGTTACAGGTCCTGGAAGGACTTATGTACTTGTGCTCTCTCATTTCTTGTATTATGGCTGTTGCAAATGGTGAGAACACTGTAGCTTCAGGTGGAGCCTCAATCATCTTTAAAGTTTTCCTCCTGAGAAGGAGACTATTTTTTCCATGTTACACAGTGATCTTTTCTTGGTCAGCTTCTTGATTTTCTTGCTCAGATTTTGATTTTCAAGTAGATTTACAACAGCTCTGAAATGGAAAAAATAATTAAACAAAACCATATTTTTTTCAAGTAGGTTTATATAAATTGCCCCGAGTCATTCTCTTCCCATCCTCCATCACTGTAAAAGCTTTGCAAAGTACTTCATCCTGGTCCCTAAAGTTTCTTCCTATTTTCCCTAGTGGCAAGACAAATATCGAACTACAAAGAAAGTTAAATAGTTCACCTTAGGTCATATTTGTCAAGAGTAAAAGCATATTTTGATCAAATAAGACATAAATCACATTGTATGCTCTCCAGCTACCAGTGAAGAATCATCAAGATCATAGCAAAGATCACACCAACAGTTGCAATTATTCCAGTTACCAGGAAAAAGACCAAAATTACTTTTGTTCTGATTCTTCTTGATAGCCCTAATTCTATTCTCCTTGCTTTTTTTGTTTGTGTTTCCAAACAAAAGAAGTACACAATCATTATTATGTCCAAATTTTCAAATGAACTGAGCATTTAATCTTATGAACAGGACTGAAAAGGAGCAGGGATTGATTATTTACTATCTGATATCTTTCACAGCCTTAAGGCCTTCGTATCAACAAAAGTTAGAATAGTAATTTTTTTATTGCAAAGGCATATATCTAATGAAGGAAGATGCAAAGAAAGATATCAACTCATATGGAGTGTGAAATGTCACTTTAACAGCTGTAAAACTCAAAGAACTGCAGTTCCTAAAGAGAGGCAGAACGTATCTGTTTGCTACACCTTAAGAGTGACAAATATAACAATCTTTGCTCTTTCAAGCAATATTTTAACGAAAGATTTCAAGATGTGTCAATGTAAGACACATGAATGATACAGAAGAATTACAAGAAGTTGTCTGCCACTTGAGTCGGGCTGAGTTCTTTGTTTTGTGCCTGGTACCAGGTGCTCTATCACCCAGGGCTGAAGCACCAAGGGATTACCCTGCTGCAGAAGAATTTTAACAGTGGCAATTGCTGTGATAATAATGATGATAATGAAGACAAAAGAGAGCATGCCAACAAAAGAACTGAATTCAAGGACTCCAGTGCTGCTTTTCAGTTCCCTGTCTCTATCAAGGTCTGCAAAGCCTTTGTTTAAAGCAAATAACCACTAGGCATGGGAAGGAGTTGTTTTGCATGGCCCAGAAACACTGTAGTGAGGAGCAGCTGCATGAGTCTGAGAAGTGAAAGCCATAGCAAGGATATCAAGTAAGAGTACATTTTATAATGCTGCAGCCTCTTCAACCATTCACTTGAGGAAACAGCCATTACTTTGGCTGTTTCTCTAAGACCATACTCACCAGTTAGAAGATATATCTAAGAACCCAGGAAGAGTGGAAAATGCTGAAGATAATCAATCAACTTCCCCCATCTGCTTTTTGACCACAAAGGAAGAAATGCCTGCAATCCAAAACCTGTCACCTTGTTCTGAAATTTAATTGACCTTATTTTTTCAGCTCCATTTAAACAAATCAGGGAATTATTCCAGAACTCTCTAGCTTTGATAGTTTTGCACAAGCCAATCCTCCAATCCTAATTTCTCTTTCATTTTCCCTTATATAGATTTTTAAATTGTTGCTGACTGGTATGCAAGACTCATGTTCACCCTGGTATGAATTCTGAGCAGCAGAATGATTGCTATAAAAACATTTCTATTTATGCTTTATTTCTACTTCTATATAAGATCCTGTGCCACTGTCATCACTGTAGTATCTAAGCAACTCTTCCATCACATAATTTGAGTTTCATTCTCCTGCATCACAGAATTTTCATTCAGATATTCTTAACCACAGTCCATCTATAGGATTCTTCTGATTTTTCTGCAGGATACAGGACAGGTAAGAATGGTGAACTGGCTGAGGATAACATACATAGTAAGTCTGAATATTGGAGCTTTCATACAAGGTAGATTTACCTGGTTTTAGACTAATTCACTTCATTGTCTGGAATTTGTCTTTTAAGATTTGCGTGCAGTTATGGGGAATGGATGTTAGTGAAAATTATCTTTGATTTTTGCAATTTCATTAATGTAATTTATTATCCCCTTGGCTAGATGCGAGTTTGGAACTCTAAGAATACTTCTATTTACAGGCTGTAACCGGAGCCTGACCAAGAGAAAAGCAAGTTTTGTTGTTCACAGCCAATATACTCAAGTTTTCTTTCTAGGCAAGAAAATCTCCTAGTAATCAAGAACCAGAACTGCCCAAGAGACAAACTGATAATACAAAAGGATGCCTTCCAAGCAAAGAAGCAGGAAGCAGACAAAAGCTGCTTCCCGGCTGGCTGATTCACAATGAGCAAAGCCAGACTCACATCAAGTACACTTTTAAGCCCCTGACTGCACTTCTGTAGTCCAGGCAACACACCCATTAGCCAGCGAGATTTTGCCACAGCCAGAACATGCCTTTCAAACACCTTCAGCTTACAGGTAAGGTTACAAAGAGGTATTTACACCAACCTGGAAGAAAACTATATTTGTCTTAGTAAAAGTAGAAAGAACAAGTCTTTTTTTGAAACATGCAAAGTCTAGTTCAATGACTTTCAACTTGAAGTCTACTGCCCACTACAGTTCTGTGTACTACTTTACTGTAAAAATGATGAAGAAACACTATTCTGTATTTTACATAATTATGTTGCAAAAAAACACCCACACTAAAATTGTATGCACTCCACTAGAAATTTTCGAAGGTTCTACAAATGAAAAAGAGATTGACAACATATCTGAGAGTTTCAAGCAGATAGGCTCCAACTCTGCTCAACACTTAGCATATTAACTTTACCTGTTGATTATTTATATTCATATTTGCCAAAAAGGGAGTGCCTCTAAGTGAAATGTAATTCCTCTTCATCCTCCTTTCCCTCAAGTTTTTCACTGAGCTGGAGTTGCTCCTAGATCATGTCATGGACTGCCCAGTAGTGCTCCATCTACAAGGAGATGCTCAACCAAATGTTTATAAGATCCAGCAGCCAACAGGAGGTCTCTCCACCTGTTTTCAGTTCCAGGAAATATGTATCACTTTGGCAGAGAGGAACAAAATTTTGCCTGTGCAGACTGTTGGGTTTTGACTCTTAATATAATGATGATCCATAGCTTTTCTGCTTCCCTTCTAGAATATTATAAACCTTTTTCTATGGCTTTATATATATTTAAAAATGGATGGATTTAAGCTAATGGGAGAGTAGGATTACATACACACAGAGGAGTTCTAGGCTGGTAACTCTGGGCACCAGGATTCCCTATTTAATTTCTGTGCAAATGGAAGGACAAACACGGTTTTGCTGATCGCATATTTGTACAGTAGCCAGTTACAGAGATGTGCCTTTTCTGTCTGAAGGAACAGAACAGGCATTGAGTTGAAGTCAGCACAGGAAAGGGGCTCAGAAGAGGGAGGGCTCCAATGGCCTCTGAGACACAGCAATGCTGTTGCCTCCTTCTCCTCAGAAGTGCCGCGGGACACACACCACAACTTGCTCTCGCACTCATGAGAAGTGTGGAGCTTGGAGCACAGCTGGGATCTCAGTAGGCTGACACCCTTCATGTGGCATCCTACTGAGGATTGCTCTCTGCTCTTGCATTCTTCACTTGCAGAGTCCTCCCTCCTCACAGCACTATTATTAGCAAATAGGAACAAGCTGCCTTCCAGCTCTGAAGTCTTCACAAAACTTTGAACAACACAACAGGCGGGAGTGTGGAACACCGTTCAGTGTTTCAGGGTGGTTATTTAGTAAGAAGGACATGTAGAAGTGTCAGTCACTAAAAAAATCGGATTTTCCTTACAGGGATCCCAATGATTTTTGGTGAAGATAACTTTTCTTTTTCTGATACATTTCTCTTGCTATAAAAGACAAGAGAAAACTTGGGTCTGAACAGCTCTGAAAACAAAAGAAGGGACAAATTACTAAAGACTACTCACTTAAGCAAAACATCATTATGCCTGTTTATCCAAAGATTCCCAAGGAGCACCATGATCATAGATAAAGGACATATACCAGTTTTTCATGCGTAGATTTAAAATTGACTCCTACAGAGTTTCAACACATGGAAAATCCACAAAAATTCCTGTGAGGTTTTATGTGACCTTCGGCAATATCTCTTCCCTGTCTCCTTCCCACCTCCCACACATTAAAACCCGAAGCACAAAGTGTCACAGTATGTATTTTCAAGTGTTGGCTTTGGGGCCAGGTTTGCAGATGGTGTTGCTGAATCTGGCCACTGTTGCTCAGGTGGCAAAACTTCAGAGACCGCTAAGAGGGGTGAGGATGAGACAAAGGCAAACACATTCACCCGTCATCAACTGCATTGATGATTTTTAGCTCTGTTGAAGACTTAAGGGCTCTTTCTCCCTAGGAAAGTGCCAGGAAGAAAGGCCAGCTGCAGAGCAAATCCATTTCCACTTCCTGCCCTATCCTGTAGCGCTGGCATGAAAAAATGTATCTCTGGAATAGTGGAAGGAGACATCTAAGTAATGAGAAAGACAAAAGATATAAACTTAATCTTATTGACTTGAGTGAGGCAGAGAGATGTTCAGAATTGTTTTGATTTGATTAAAAAATTTTAAAATAGGAGGATATATATATAATAATATATATATCAGTTATAAAAATAACTCACCAAACACAAGGCATCCACTGAAGCTGTCAGAATTATCTTTCTCATTTCCTCTTGACTCTGTTGGAAAAGTAAATACAATCTTCTGATCTGGCTAGGCTTCTGACCATCCACAGACGGAAGAACTAGAAGCCCTTCAGCTGATATCTCCTTCTGCATACGTAATTAAGAGTTAATAATTTTTTTGAAATCCAGACAATGTCACTCCTGGGGAAGTGAAGCCCAGAAACTCCTTTGGGCATCTCTGTACAAAGCCAAAGAATACTGATCTGTCACTAAGCAGGACAATCCATTTTTTCTAATCTACTTAATATACCTTAGAGCTTGTCTTCCTCAGATTCATGAATAATTATAAATATTTTCTGTGTCAATATATCTCAGTCCTTGTGAAATTTCTCAATGGGTCCATTGGGTGGTTTCATCTGACCACTTTTCACCAAGTCTATGCAGCCACAGCTTAAACACAAATGAGTGAGTTGTCCTATTGGTGACTCACTGCCTCAAGTCAAAGAAACAATTTTCATGCTTAAACCTAAAACAGATTAAGTGCTCTGCTTATTCTCAAAAATGAAGCTTCCACTATACAAAAAGGCATGTAGAGGCTAAATAATAAGAAAAGCAGAGGAGAGGAGGGGGGAAGCTTTGTGCTGGCCATAAGGATTTAGAAAATGAATGAACAAATTTTATGTTAATGTACAATGGCAAAAAGGGCCACCACAGAGATACAAGAAATAGTCTGTCTTTCTGAAGATATAAGACAGGATTCCCTGGCCAGTTTTACCTAGTAAATAACACAGCGGGAAGAAACATTGGGAGAGGTATCTCAATGGATTTCTTTCTTTCTAGTCTGCCATAATTTTGAATAAGATCTCAATTTACATTATTCAGGGGGAAAAAATTGATGAGCAAGGCATTTTTCATGTTTTCTCTGATTAGGAAAGATTTCTGTGTGGCTGTTCTTCTCTTTTGAGAAAATCAGCACACCGCTACCTTCATCATGAAGTCAGCAAAATCCCATTAGCATACCAGCTGAGAACAGTACCACTGAACTGTTTCATGTTTTTTAGTGTTAAATTTCAATATATCTATTGTGCATAAGCAAATTCCAGATGGCCACTAAGAGAAAATCTCAAAAGCTTGTTTTCCTGTTTCCATATTGAAGTGTAAAAGAGACAACTGCAGAACCAGTGCTGCTGGTGCTACCAGACTCAGTGAGACAAAAAGAAATCTATGCTAACCAACCTTGGTGCAGTAAAAAACAAGCAGGTAATAGAAAACCCTCTTTATTTCAGCTTGAATTTTTACAAAGAATAAAGAAAAGACTCATTCCTACCACTAGGAACATCTTCATTTCTATTCTGTCATTTCCTCTTTTATGTCTCTTTTACTGGGCTGCATTTCATGACTGTCATTATCACAGCACACAAGCTCCTGCCTATATAGTACCACTGACATGCAGTCCCATGAAGATTGAGTACTACATGAAAAACACAAGGTCATATCTCTACAGCACTGCAAGCATCTCTGTGAGCTTACTGGTTGATGTGTAGACTGTGTGTTTTACAGAGGCAACAACATTTCTATTTTCTTGATTTCATGCTGGAAAGTGACTGAATGGGTATCATTGCAAAATTCCACAATAGCCAAACCTTTGAGAGGAATGTGGCTTTATGGCCATATAGAAAAGAAAAAGAAAAAAAAAAATGAAAAAAATGGAGGTTTTTTTCTGGGGTTTTTTGTGTTGTTTTTTTTTTTGATAGAGCTACAAAGACAAGTTGTATTGTGTCAGATGCACAGAAATGTTCTTATTCTACTCCAACAACTTCCAGTTGGTCATGACCTTTTGGCTACTGGGAAAATTTCTCCCATTTCTTCATCTCCTACTTGAACAATTAGGAAGGACAATATGGTTGTGTCTTGCTAAACATATGTTCATCAGGCACTATTCCCCATTCTTCTGAAATAACAGTAAACATTACTCTCTAAGATAATTGTTTCCCTCACATAAGCAGGAAATTGAAGCTGCATAATGGAGCAAAGTCATGTGAGTATTACCAACTCACCAGCGAGAAATCAAGGCTTAATTGCATTATGACAGCAGAGGACATAATCTGCCCAGAAGTCTGCACAATTCATAAGGAGAATGCGGTAAATACATGCCATATCAAATTTTTCTGCACAAAGTGTAATTCACTTACTGACTTTGTTTGGAATTAGCATCTTCCAAACATATTTAAATATGCTGGAGGTATAAAAGTACAAGATACCTTCACCCAGGGAGGCCCTCAGAAAATGTTATTTCCCCTATATAAGAAACTTTAGTAGGTATATCATCAACTATATGAAACATGTCTGTGTAGATCATGAGTTCATAATCCTTTGAACCACAGAATATTACTTGGAAATTATTCTTTCCCTTAAGATTACTTAAAATACACTTTGCTTGGTCTAATGCCTAGAATTTGGTATCTAGCACAAAACCAGTATTTCACAGGGACTTCAAATCAAGAGCACATCACTACAGAAAAGATATCTAAAACATTACTGGACTGCTTAACAGGGTAGTTAAAGGGTGAAATGCTATCACTTCATTCCACTTCCACCACTGAAACAGAGAACGTTTCTTTTAAATTATCTTATATGCTCTCCATTACTGGATGGCAGTGTTTCACTTACATTCACTATCACCTGGCCCACAGGATTCCTCCATAGAGACAATAATTTTTCCTTCAATCCCAGGGCATCCACTAGTTAACAGAACTTCTCAAAGACTGATCCCCTTGAGGGGAAAAGAAAAATCTTTCTTCATTTCCTTCATATTCTATTTTTGCTTTCTTTCTCTTTATCCTTGCTGTTAATACGATGTTCCTACCAAACACCAGGCAAAACAGACTTCAGGCTGCCTGCTAAAGCTATCCCATGCTGCTGTCTAAGATTCAATACAACATCCACTTCTGTCAGACTCTGCACCCTACAGAGACAGATTCTTCGGATAGTCATGCGTCAGAAAAGGAACTGAAAATTAATTCAAGACTTTTCTTGCAGCATAAACACTTAAAAGAAACTAATACATGTTCTGCAAAACAGTTCATTCACTTTAAATATCAAAGCATTCAGGATCCTGGCCTTTAAATGCTCATATCAGATGGCACAGACTTCCAACTCAGTCTACTTCCAGTCTTGTGACTGACTGTCTTCAACTCCCACCCAGGTCAGCAGAAACCAAAGGCACTGAAATCCTGAAGGCACTGGAACTGGGGAGTCTGAAGTTAGCTAGCAGTGACCAAGAGTGCATGATACAGGAATACCACCAACAGCCTCCAAAATGAAGCCTATCAGAGCACAGAGGGTGATGATGGGTAATATAAAGTTTCTTACGAGAAACAGATGCAATAATGTGTTTACCACCTGGACTGGTGGGTCTTACTGAAGACAACAGGAGCTAACCTATGACATGTATGAAGCTAAAGAAAATTCATACAAAACACTGAAGGAAGCAAAAAAATGTTTGCTTTCACTATCAGGATTTCAATGGGAACATCCTCATTTTAACAATTACACATATATTCAAAACAAGTGCTATAATTGTTTTTGCCAAACAGTATGTACACAGTCCATTGGAATGACATAGCTTGTGGGGGAGGCAAGAATAATATGCTTAGGCCCAGTAAACACTGAAGGTTTTGTCATTTTTCCAGAAACATTTTGCTTACTAATAGACATGGAAAAAGGAGAGTTAAAACCCCTTTGAAGTGGAATAATAAACAGGAAATTGGTTTGAATATTGCACTTATGATACATCTGCCTTCCTTAAATGTGTATTATAGAAATAAATGGATTTCAGAATGTTTCAGAGATGCCATGCAAATCATGTGACAGAACTTCAAATGACAGAGGGAGACACCACCACTTACTGAAAATTACACAGAACGAGGATCGTTTTCTGTTCCAGAGAATGTCTCATAGATGTAGAGACAGAGGTGTAGATGGCAGTGAACTGACACCTTTATTGAAGGCATTCCTCTTTCTTTAGTGCCATGTGGGTTGTTCTAGCCAAGAAAAAGACAGGAAATCTATGAAAAGATAAAAGGCTGACTTGATAAAATCTGGGTGCTGGGCAACTGTAGTCACACTCACCAGGAAAAAATTTCACCATGTCTTATCTATGGCAATATTAAAATTTGAGGAGTATATCGTTCTCAAAGTGTTGGTGAATAAAAACTGTTTTAATTAGATCTGCAAGTTCTTTCGGTACTTCTCTCTGCCTCTTCCTTTTGGAAAGCTTTTTCTTTCATTTCTATGTTTCATTCCCCCACATCTTCTTAGCTGCTGCCAGTGCTGAGGAAATTAACTACTGAAATGCTCTAGCAAATTAAGTCTTAACTTCAACAAGTCACACAATCTAAACTAAAAGAAAAGTGGCCGCACTGCATTAAAATAAATTCCCTAAATGAAATTCACCCTAATGAAATGTAAGTTAACAGTCTGCAAGAGGGATGGTGAAGAGACACGACCCACACAGAACTGAATAATTTGCAATACCAAATCAGCAGTTCTGAGAGAAATCTAGAGGTAAGAGGGCACAAAACAATTAGATCATAAAGACCCTAAGGCAAAACTGAGGAAAGTATGACAAGACACCATTAACATATGTTTTAATCATGCTTTAATGCCTCTGTAAATCTGGATTAAAGAAACAATGGATCTGAGCCCCAACATTACTGAAAAGAAAAAAAAAAAGAGAAAATTGAGGTAGTTCAGAAATCAAGAAATATAAAGGACTAGATAGATGAATCCAGGAAATAAGGACTGTGAAGGAGACAAATGGTTCACAGTATTACTGGAAGAACCAAGAAGCTGCCTTTCAGCCTTTCAAAAGACAAACATAGAATCATAGAATGGTTTGGGTTGGAAGTGACCTTAAAGATCTTCTAGTTCCAGCCCCTCTGCCATGGGCAGGTACATCTTCCACACAGACCATGCTGCTCAAAGCCTGATTCAGCCTGACTTTGAACACTTGCAGGAATGGAATATCCACTTCTCTGGGCAACAAGTTCCAGTGCCTCATCACTCTCATAGTCAAAAATTTCTTCCTAATACCTTATAAAAATCTGCCCCTTTGTCCTACCACTACATGCCCTTGTAAAAAGTTCCTCTCCAGCTTTCTTGTAGGCCCCTCTTAAGTACTGGAAACTTTTATTAGGTCTCTCCAAAAGCCTTCTCTTCTCCATGCTCAACAACCCCAGCTCACTCAGCCTGTTTTTCATAGGAGAGATGCTCCAGCCCTCTGATCATCTTTATGGTCCTCCCCTGGGCTTGCTCCAGCAGGTCCACATCCTTCTGATGCTGGGGCCCCAGAGATGGATGCAGTACTCTGGGTGGGGTCTCACAAGAGCAGAGCAGAGGGGCAGAATCACCTCTCTCAATCTGCTGGTCACACTCCTTTTGATTCAGCCCAGGACATGGCTGGCTTTCACATCACCCCCAAAGCCTTCTCCTCAGGGCTGCTCTCAATCCATTCTCCACCCAGTCTGTGTTTGTGCTTGGGATTGCCCTGACCCAGGGGGAGGACCCTGCACTTGGCTCTGTTGAACGTCATGATGTTCCCTCAGACCCACCTCTCAAGCCTGTCCAGGTCCCTCTGGATAACATCCCTTCCCTCCAGTGTGCTGACTGCTCCTTGCAGCTTGGTGTCATTGACAAACTTCCTATGGGTGCACTCAGTCCCACTGTCCATGTTGCTGAGAAAGGTGTGAAACAGCACTGATCCCAACACCGAGTCCTGAGGAACGCCACTCATCACTGGGCATTGAGCTGTTGACAGGAAATCTTTGAGAATGACTATCCAACAAATTCCTTATCCACTGAGTGATCCATCCATCAAATTCAATTTAGAGACAAGGATGTCATGTGGGACAGTGTCACAAGTCCAAGTAGATGACATCAGTTACTCTTTCCTTATTTACCACAGATGTAACCCCAACACATAAAGCCATCAAATTTGTCAGGTGCAATTTTCCTTTAGTGAATGCCACTAGTCATCTCCTTGTTTTCCACGTGCCTTAGCATAGCTCCCAGAGGGATCTTCTCCATGATCTTGCTGGGCACTGAGGTGAGACTGACAAGCCTGTAGATCCCCAGATCTCTCTTATTTAAAATAGGGATTATTTTTCCACTTTTCCAAACAATGGGAACTTTACTGGACTCACAACTTCTCAAATATGATGGACAGTGGCTTAGCCAGTTCCTCCACCCTCAGAACACACAGATGCATCTCATCTGGTCCTATGGACTTGTACACCTTCAGGTCTCAGACCTGATCTACCCCCAGAACCCCCAACTTTGCCTTCTCTGACATGCGTTGTACAACTGGAGCACTTGTTGGTGAAGACCAAGGCAAAAGGGTTGAGTACCACAGCTTCTTCCATGTCCTGCATAACCAGGTCTCCTTCTGGAGAGGAGCCACATTTTTTCTAGTCTTCCTTTTATCACCAAAGAGCCTATAGAAGCTTTTCTTCTTCTCCTTGATATCTCTGGACAGATTTAATTCTACCAGGGTTTTAGCTTTCCTAACCTGAACCCTGGACAACTTCTCAGTATTCTTCCCAAGCTACCTGTCCTTGCTTCCGCCCTCTGTAGGCTTCCTGGTCAACCCACAAAATCATTAACTCTGAGATAAAGCTGAGACAAAATTTAGGGGAATTCCCTTAAAACAAAGCACATTTCAGACATGTGGTCACATAAGGACAAAAGAAACAGATTTTTATTATCTGAAAGATGTATGCATTGGAGAAATTAGGCTTTTAAGAGTATGGGCATACATATATTGCATCAGTATATGGAACACATAAGCAGAATTGAAATTATGAAGTGAAGAATAAAAAATATTAAAGAATGTAGAAGTAAAATATATCTGTGACACCATTTTCTCTTTGTCTTTTGAACCATGGGTTTGGCTGCATAGCACCATATTGAGTGGGGGGAAGTGTACCCTGTATTTTAGGTCTCTGTTCCGGAGAGTCCACAAGATTTAGCAGGTTTTGTGTCTGGTGGTTATTTGGTGTTATTTCCTGACTATTGCTGTTCTGATTGTTAGCAAACTGTTACTTTTTCATTTACATCTACTCATAATCATTCCTTATTGGTGGAAAGGGATTGGTTGAAACTATAAAGGGAGGCAACTCATTCCACAGTGTTGTCCTTTAAATTGTCCCAAAGCAAGACAATCTCTCAAACCCATAATGTCATAAGATGTGAAATAGGATGGAATCAAGCAGGCTCAATCAATGGAAATATGAAAAACTGACCGAATAAAATATAAAGGCATATGCTAGAAAACATCAGATAGATGGGGACAAAAACTTGCGTCTCTTTCTTTTTTTCCATGGTCTCAGGAGAAGCTGAATTTGTTTAGGAAAAAAATAGCATTTCTGATTCAAGACTACTTCCTAAGTAATATAATTACCACCTCACAGCAGTTTCTATCATCACGTCAAATGTAGAATTGTCTCCTTAGGGCTCATCTCGTTTTTCCACTCTCCCTTTCTACTTCAGAATGATACCTCTCCTCTCTATTGCACGATTTATAAATTGTGTAAATGTGGAATACAGAACAGGCTACTGCAGGAAAGCAATTTTTTGGCAATATTGTATGTGGGAAGACATCTGTGAGAAGCATCAGAAGATCTTTCATCTTCTGAACATCTCACAGATGTTCACAAATAGCGAAAATTGTTACTTAGGGGAAGGCAGCTCATGTGCCAATAAACGCAGGGAACTGGTTTAAAATAGGAGCTCGCAGGCTGTGAAATTAATAAAACAACAGATCTGACCTAAAATCCTAATGACAATCAGCCTGATTGTTTTTGTTAATTATAGTTATTGGCAATTGAAATCAATGAGAGGTGAATGAGGGCAAGCAAATTACAACTGCTAAATTGCTTCTGTTAGCATTTTTTTTCTTTTTTCCAAAACCAAATGACAATATGTTTTATTCATCTGCTTTGTTACTTACCACGTGTAACTGCATTCTCCAAATCCTACTTCTTTGAACATAGTGGCATTCAGACCTGAATACAAAGTCTGAAGTTACATATGTAATACAATGACGGGCTGAAATGCCCAATTAACAGTAAATTCACTCCTTGAAATCTTTCCCACTTAAAGTAAAATTATGAAATTTGCCAACATTCTTGCTTTCACTAACTAGACCAGAAAAACAAGACATTTATGAAACTTACTGTAACATCTAGTGTGAAGAGCATTCATGTTTAAACCGTGAGATGATTATTTAAAAGAAAAAATGTATTTTTCTTATAAATGAGTCTATGGTGTTAAATTAGCCTTCTGAATGCTCTCAGAAGTGTAGTGTCTAGCTTCTATGCAAATTATAGGTCTTCTCTGAAAAGACTTGAGAAAATTTTCATTAGACAATATTCAATTAGCTAGTTTCCTTGTTCTTTCTGGCTAACATATGCCTTCCCACTTGATTTTTCCTTCATCACTCTTCAAGGTCAGGTTTACACAGCCAGCACAAAGATGAGTCAACTAGGTACAGTATTTTAATTAGGGACTAGCGTTTTAATCACTGTGATTGGGGTCCTTCCATTTTTAATGGTGTTTTGAGGTTCCAAAATGTGTAAAAGCAAAAGGTTCTCATCTCCATATGGGGTTCAAATCTGAATTATATATTTATTCCTAATAATGCAGTTTGTCTGTTTGTAATCATACTGAGATACAGTAACTGTTCCACAGAGAAACTACCTTAGTGAATCTCCTTTGGAAATGATTAATTAAATAAGCAGTAGGTCTTTTCAATCCTTCCAAATGCAGACAGAAAACCACTATGACTGTTTTTACAAGTCTACACTGCCAGTCCCGCCTACTCAGAAAATTTTTTTCTGATAACAAATACTTACCACTGTAAAGTTTGCTTTCACTGTTTCTCATTTTTTATATTCAAGATTTATGTTTACAGAACATTATTTCTGTGCAGCAATGCAAGTTTATATATCACTTCTTGCTACTAAATCCCTGAGTAGCATTTACAGTTTTCACATACTATCCTAAAGTTTGAATTTCTCAGGTTAAAATGAATGGAACCATTTCTCTTTCAGTAAGTGATACACAAATATAAAACCTTTATCCTTCCATTGTAAAGGATTTACTCTGCAGCAGCAGGGTGCATTCTCTACTCTTTTCCTCAACATTATAAATGAGCCATCAAAATCTTAATCTTCTGTTATCTCTGTCTCTATGGTTTTGACATTTACTTCAGCATATAAGCTGTGCTCGTCAGACCGGTTTTGTGGTGTACACACAACAATCCTTAAACAATAACCCTCCAGCTGAATGATAAAATATCCAGCCTTAGCCAAAACATAATGAAAAATGTTGTAAAATCCTATGAAAGCAGAGACAGCCTTTAAAACGGTTAATGTATCCTCTAACTCTATCTTTAATTAGCTAAAAAAACCTTTAGAAAATGGTCCTCACCATGGATGTTCTATCATGCTTCCCTTAGCTTCTTTTAAATTGATGGGGTAAACTTTCAACTGTCTTGTCTGGTGACAACTACCATAGTGCAGCAGAGAGCTGGAGGAGAACTTAAGGATCCTGTCTACAGTCTAAATACAATCCTGCTTAAAAATATTTGCTTTCATCTTGGTACAATGGGGGTGCTCTTGTTTCCTTGTGCAGAATAAACAAACACACAAAAACAAATGGGAGAGAGGACTAGGACAGCTTCAGATTATGTAAATTCTCAGCACAACAGACTTCTAAGAATTCATATCAGATTACAGTATGCCCCAAACATCTACCCTGAAAGGAGGCATTACAGTAATTCAGTTTTGAGGTCGCAAGCTGATTGTAGCCACAGCAGGGTGTCATCATATCAGAAAGGAGAAGATGTCATTTCCCATCCAGAAACAAATTTTAAAAAAAACAACAAAAAAAACCCCCCAAAAAACCAGCAAAACCAAAACGAAACAAAAACCCCAAACAAAACTTTAGAAACAAGAAGAGACAAAAAACATCAGGTATTACTAATAGGAAGTTGAGGTACTTTGCTAATCAGGGAAAGCAAACTTCTAATAATAGTTGAAGATACCAACCATGATATCCTTTCAGCATGCTCCTGGCTGCAGGAGAACCACAATGTGCAGCATGGCTCTTTTTTTTAAAGATTCAAAATGATGAACTGACTGTAGCTCTAAATAAAAAAGATACTTCATTTTCTAAGTAGTATTACTCCAAATAAACATTTAAACACATCTAAACATTAAAAGCAGATTGATTCTAAATTAGCAAGTTAATCAGGAAACCCCAATCCTGATTTTTGATGTAATGAAATTTATTTTAAAAGCCACTAAAAGAAACTTGGAGGAAAATCGGATCATTGAAGATAACATAATACTTTTTATATGAATTACATGAACTTCCAATGCCAATATCACAATATTGGCATAAAGTCTTGTATTGATTTCCTCAATTGCATTTCCTCCATCCATTTTAGTTGAACCAAAATGTTAAGAAAGCTTCCGGTAAGAAACTACAGATCTTTCTACTTATATAAGATGTCTGGTTCCAGTTGCATCAGGTTCAGATAAAAATATGGTGTTAGCCCTACGCAAAAAGAATTATGTATATAAGCTTCCATTAGCATTAATAGGAGTTATATATGTAAATCCCACACATGCTGTGATAAGAATGTGCTAAGAAACTGCATTTACATTCCTGTCAGGGGGCTGCAATTAGTACCAGCACAGCAAAGGCAGCTTGTATTCCTCTCGACATTTGGAAGCCTTGTAAAACCTGTGTAGAACAGCAATCTTTTCCATTACACCCCGTTTTAATTACAAGCCACATCACAGCATACGTGCAAAATATTTTGATAAACTCTTTAAAAGCCCACAGAAGTCCTACTAAAAATGTCCACTGAGAGCACTCAAAGTTATGTTTGTGAACCTGGTGGGAACTCACTTATTCCTGAGCTGGGCTTTTCTTTTTACCAAGTATTGTGGCTTTAGGACTTAGGGAGTCCTGAAGGTCAATGTGCAGAGGGGAGAGGGAGCAGCCTGACTCCAGTCCCAAAGTGGTAAGACAAGTGGCAGTGAAGGGGATGTGAGCTTCCCAGGATGGAAACCTTTCCATCGGCAGTTGGCTTAGCACTTGAGAGCACATCACCTCTGAACCTGTGCAATTTGTTGCTTGATGGTGGACGGAGGGGTTTGCAGGGATCTGACTGCCAGTAGCCCCCTGTTTTGGCTATGAGACTGAAGAGTAGACCCAGAGTTTTCCCTGTCTCCCCAGCTCCTCCCTTCAGGAGTGCCCTGTGGTGGCTTAATAATACACCCTGACACCTTCCCACTGCTAGCAGATGACACCAGGGAGACATTGCTGCATGGCTCAGGAAGCCTGCAAGTTGCAGCTTGACAGGAGAGAACACCCACTCTCCCTGCAGCCCAGCTGTGTGACCCCTGACTCCAGAGAGGCAAGTTCTCCTCAGTGGGAGTGGGATCACTGCATCTGCAGGAGTATCCATGAGGCAGAAGTGCAGGCAGTTCTGTGCTTCTGTGCCTGCATGCCCATGTGGGCTGGCAGGTCCAGGGACTATGAGGTCCTAGGTCCACGCTGGCAGCCAGAGTGAGAGCTGTTTGTGGCCCCTTGGTCTGTGTCCCTCGTGTTGGGGCACAAATTCCATTGAGTTGAATGGGGGGCAAACTGAGAGGCACCAAAAGAACCTCACAGCTGGCTATAGATGGTCCAGGATAATAACATTTTGGTTATGCTGAGGAATCTCAGTTCCTCTCCGAAGTCCAGAAAAGGCAGATTTAGATTCAAGCTTGTGTAGCTGACTCCAGTTTCTTAAAATACTACCCTAGGATCTCCACAGCACCTTTCAAGCCCCCATCTACCAGAGCCCTGTGCAGACCTAAGTTCACCCACGCTCAGGAAGCTGGCTCTTGCATATGATGGGCACATCAGACAACAGGATGCAGGGTCAGCAGGAGAGAATATAAGAGCCTGCTTTCAATAAGCTTCCCTGCTATCCAAAACCAGTTTTTCGAAGTGATATTCTCACATTTCACAGAGAATCCATGTTGATAGGCTGTACTTTGGTGTTCAGAAAGCCTCTGCAGATGTCCCAGGCTATCTGGGCTGGAACTTCCTCCTCAGTGATTATGTCTTCCTCCAGAAATTGCATTTCCCCAGGACACAGAAATGCAGCCACCAGCCAATGTGGGATTACTTGTGAGTGCAGAGCTGGGCCTGGGCTCTGAAATTTGCTTTCATGTGAGTTGAAAATGAATAGAGCTTTGCCTACCTTTGAGTCTACTCATGTATTTTATCTGTTTGATTTAGCCTTTCCTTAAAAATTTGTTGCCAGTACACCTACTTTCACTTATGCAACAGGAAACATGGAAGGAAATTCCTTGACCTGATCAAGCTACTTACCTAAAAGCAAGAAGAAAGGTTGTTACTTTTATAAAATACTTGGAAGGCTCTCAGATATTGGAGGCAGAGGAAGCTAGATAAGTGGGAAAATACTATTTGATGGATAATGAATCATCATTCAGTAAAGTTCATTCATGAAACTGTCAAAGATGATGCTGTCAAAATAATAATTGTATCCTTTATAATAGCTTCCATTTCAATATCTTCAGGTTTCAAAGTCACCTAGAAATAGGGAAAAAAGTTAATATTGAATAAAACCAGTGTCTCTGAGAATGGAAAAATAGTGATCAAATAGGTCAAATCCAAGTGTGTGTTATGGTTTTACTTTCATCAAGAAAATGTCATCAAGGCATTTTCTACATGCTTTCCTGTCTATGTGCAGATATGTGTTAAATTAAACTATATTTACACACCGATACACATATATTCTGCTGTTTGTGACGGCACAGAGGAGACAGTTACCATGAAGTAAAGATGAATAATTTCCAGGAACAGCAGGGTTAAATACACCTTTAGAAGAAACAGGATTTTGCCATTTATAAAGAATAAATAGAAACTCAGCTTTTTAGGCTAGGACCTAGCAAATGGCTTGTGGATGGCTTTCTGTACATTTTTTTCCAATATTACTAGTTAGTAGCAATGTCTTTCCTGTTCCCACCTTGTACTTCACATACTTCATACTTGGTGTTAGTCTTGGTCTCTTTCTACAGTCTGCCTTCTGCCCAGGTTCTGCCTCCTTTTTTCCTGACACTTCTTACCTTTCTGCTTTAAAAAAAGGGGATAAAAATGCTAATGGCCATGGGCAGCACCCACTTGGCTTGTGCTGTTAAGTGGCCCCTTGGAACAGTACTGGGCTCCCAAGTGGGCAGAGCTGTTCCACCTACTCATTCTGCTCTCACAGCTGGTTGTTCCACAGGCTGCCCAGAGAGAAGGCTGGCAAACAAACAGCTTGGAAAGAGCTTGCAGCTGCTTGTTCCTCTCCCCAGCCTCAGGACAGCTCTGAAGTGTTTCTGCAGTGGGAGTGCAGATTTGAAAGCTTTCTTCCAGGCTGCTCCTTTTCTCTCCTCGTTTGGCACCATCTCCCACACAATCATTTTTCTCAGCCATTTACAGAAAGGACAGTCTGCCTGGACTTGTAGCCAGTATCATTTTCCTTCCCAGAGCTAGGAGGTGGGCAGAGTCACATACTTAAAATTACCCATATGTGAAGCTGGAGATTAGAGATGCAGCTAGGAGCAGCAGACGGAGCTTCTTCAGTGTTACAAACATCTGGAATATGATTAACTGTCAACTCTGCCTTCAGGCCATATGGGATGTGGACTTTCACTTTAGCCACATGATGCAAAATAGTTTCTTACTGAATTTATTTGTCCAGATCCTAATTAATAGACCAAATAACACCAACAGAGTTGTACTTTAGCCTGAGCTCAATGCGAGCAGATTTGTACTTGAGCCTAAACTCATTGTCAGTAAGAACATGGTGATATTAGATGCTCAGTAGTTTTCTGACTTAATAGTTGTAGTTGTGAAAGATTGAGTGCAGCCAAACGACACAGACAACATATGGAGTGAGCCAGAGCAGCCCTGTCTCTTTTATTTACACCAGTAGCTGAGGTTGTAAAAGAGGTAAGAAAGATGTTTGATATTTTCAGAAAACAGTAGTTCCACGCACAGCTGTTTTCTGTGTCAGGACTCTGGTGGTCAATAGAATTTTTTTATTCTCTGTGCATGGACCAATAAATAATTCTGTAAGTAATTTTTCATTGAAAGCTCCTGCAGTAGGAACTCCTGCCAGAAGGTCAGCACATCTGTAGTGGTCAAGGGGAAGTGGGCCCTAGTTCTGAAAAATACCTCCTCTTGTTTTGTTCCTATGCAAAGATAATGGCATGCTCCTTCCACTGGTTAAGAATTGTTGCCATAGTAATGTTTCAAGCACTCCTTTGGATCAATAGAAGAACAGAAGGTTTTTCAGGTATTTCTGTTGCTTGTAAGCCTGCAGTCATACCCCACATATATTTGTATTCACTTCTATAAAACAAGTTTGTTCAAAGATCTTTCAGCAATGTAAAATTAAGAAAAAAAACCCATAAACATGGTGTACAAAGATCTTGTGTCAGAATCAGACCTCTGGCAAGCAAGTGCTCTTCTGTCTAGAGAGTAGATCCATATTTGCTTGATCAAAGCCCTGAATTTGGCCCTAGTAGTCCTATCAACACCTCACCAAATGCAGGAGCAAACTGAAACTGCAGAATTGGTTGCATTTTTTCCTCAGGGTCCAGATGTAGTTCTGTTCACAAATCACTGTGATTTTCAGTTGATTTAAAGTTCACTTGCTCTTTTGTGGACACTAGGTACCTGACATATTGCTCCAGTATAGGCTCAAACTGATTAAATTGTATTAATTCTACAATGGAAATGATGCATGAGCTTTACTTAAATTCTTATAGACTGGATCTACGAAAGCATGGATTTACTCACTTTATTGCTCCTTTCATCAACTACCTTTGACATGCAGATATTAGAATCTCCCCATCTGCTCTACACATCAAAAGACTGTGTATTTGTTAAATACAGGCCCCCACACTTCTCCTGTATAACCTAACAGTTAACCTAACACACCTCAGCAGCTACTTTAGCTATTTCCTGGGAACAGTCCCATTCCCAGTATATAACTTGCAACAGCCATGCTGTTTTAAGGCAATATGAGCTGCTCATGCTAGCTGACTTCAGTACTGGGGAATAACTACAAGCATGATCAGTGTAAGAAGACAGGCTTTGGTTGAAGATGAAGAATTGACATATATTCAAGTTTTTGTGAATTTAATATGAAAAGCTAAGGACAAAGTTTTCTGAGGTAGAAAGTTCTGCTTGCCATAATAATATAGCAGCAATAAGGAGAAGATGATTTGCCAGCCTCCTTTTAGGAAAAATATCTCAAACTCAGATTTCTCCATGGGATAGTGAATATTTTACTGCAATATTTTACATCAAAACCTTACTATTCACAAATATATTATGCATTTTCCTATGCATAAATTCCTTTACATAGAGTCATATTTACCTACAAATGATGCACAAGGTTCCTTCAGGTATTACAGTTATCCGCTTCTAACTGGAACGGGAACATGCCATCTTCTGCAATTATGTGGTACATTTTTTAAATAGCGACTAATATTTCATTGCCTGCTGAAAACATCTCCAAATCGTAAATATTGGAGACTTCTGAGGGAACAGTGGTAATCAGCGCCATAGACACAACTCAGAGAGATTCATTAGCGTTCCCCCTCAACTCCTAGGCTGGTGTCTGCATGTATATATCATCACTGAGAAGAAAAAAAAATTGGCAGTACTTTTTCTTATGGTGGTATCTGACATTTCTCATTTCATATCTATTTATTCTCCCTATTCCTTGCTTCCACAAAACTGGAGAAGTTTTCCTTCATCTCCTACAACTCCTTCCTTTCTGACAGTGAGGCTGCCTGCCCTACATCTACACATTTGGCCTTCTAGAAAGGAAGACAAGAGGAGGAAGGAGCAGGAGAGGAGGACAAGAAATGTGCCTGGGCATTATTGTGAGATGGAGTCAGGATGCATCTAGGCTGCTGGACACTGAAAAACACTCTCCTATTGCTTGTAAGCAATTCTTGACCTTTGTGGCCTTATGAAGAGAAAGATGGGAGGAATTTAACTGAGATTCCTGTCCATGGAAAGCAGTATGCTGCAAATATATTATTTTCCCCATGATATTTAGGAGGTGCACATCCTCCTGACAACCAGCCTTTTCAACATCAGTACTTGTTAAATATTTCAGAACAGAAATATCAGGACTTTCTGATATAGTCACATCCATTTTCTTGTTACTCTGAACAGACTTTAGTGGGAAAGGTTAAAAGTACAGTAACTCCATGAGAGGAGAGAGAGGCTGAGAACTGTGACAATCCCTGCTAAAACAGTACAAACCAGAGGTCACATTTTTCTCCCACTGTCACAGTCCTTTTTGGTCAGAGTGGTTGTTCAGATGTAAATAAGGACTGAATACAGTTGAATTAGTTACAAGCTTACTCATGTGAAAGAAAATAGAAGTTTTCTTAATAGTATCATGGGGACCAAGACCCAAGCCCTGAGCATCAACAGTGATGAAAAGGTGTGGTTTTATCAGTTGCTGGCTTGCACTCAGTGCCAGCGAAAATGAAGTCTGCATTACAGAAGTGATACCAGGTTATACAAGTAAATGGGTACATTCGTGGGTTGGCATTTGAGAACCAAAACTGTAGACTTAAAATACAGCAACTGCCAGCACATGCATCACCTGGTCAACCAGGCCTTTTTCTAAAAAGTCTAGCTGATAACCTAGAGCAGTTCCAGAAGCTGGTTGCTGTAGTGAGGCCTTACTTTCTGTCTCAGTTGCTGTTTGTTCCCTAAGGGAATGCCCCTAGGCTACCCCTGGCACTTCAGCCTTTCTGTTTACCCACTTGCTCATCCAGAATTCACCCGCCTCCACATGGTGTTCCTTGGCATCCTCACTAGCACAGCGCCTGCAGCAGCTCTAGCTTTGCTTGTCTCTGCACACAGCGAGAAAAACGCCTGCATGCTATAAGCCAATACATGAATGCCCTGCCACCTGGCCAGAGGCTGCCTGCAAGGCACTGCTAGAGAGATGCCAGGGGTTCCACACTGTCCTCCTGGCTTTTCCCATCAGGCGGCTTATCGCACGGAGGAATCACGCTGGCTTGTCTGCTCTCGCCTGCTGTCCCCTGCAGTTTGGCAGAAGCATCCTCTGAAGAGACCTAGCAAGAAGTAATGCTTATTAACTCCTCCTCAGATGTCCTTGGGTCTGGATGCATGGAGGCGCCATGGCAATGAGAGCAGTAAGAGTGTCTAGACAGACAGTAGTCCCACAGCTAGGGGAGAAATTTTGCCACAAGATATTTCATCAAATTAACGGTTACGTGTTCAGAACAAAAAAATGTGGGAATACGCAACCCATGTTTATGGTGAACCTAATGAATGCCTGGTATGATAATTTTCATAGGATATCACAGAGCCTCTGGCAAATACACAATTAATAAAATTCTTTAGACATTAAAATTACCTCTAATATTTGACAAGCTCTGTTATCAAAAGGGCTTCTTCAGTAGTATAGGGTTTTCTTAGTAGTGATGGGTAGCCAAACCAATCTTCCAGATCACAGTTCTTAAAAAGATGGAATTAAATAATCTTATAAGGCTGCCTCTCACACAGCCTATACTTAAAAGTCAACGCAACTGTTTCTGATAAGGACTTCAAAGTACAAGATCCATTTCTGTTATAGATGTTGATCAGCTGTGCACCCTTGCCTTCTGTGCATTTGCCTTGATAAAAATAAGTCTTGAATTGACTCAGGTGCAGAAATCAGGAGTTGCCTTGAATATGTTTGTTTGCTTGTTCTCCAGCATAAATTATGTTTGAACAATAAGGGCATGGCTCTCTGAAGGGCTGAACACCTGCAGCTCACATTCCACTCAGCTGGAGCTGTAAATGCCAAGCAGCTCTGAAAAGCCAGAGTTGTAACTGTTCCTTTGGATGAGATTTATCCAAACAGTATTGATCCACAACTAAATCTCTGTGTAGGGCTGGCTTTCCCTTTCTAACTTGCCATCTTTACTTAGAGGCCTAGATGCTGTGTAAGGCATTTGGAATAATTTTGTTTAATTAAGGCTGCAGTGAAAGGAAAGAAAGGCAAAGATGTGCCTTGTTCTGCAGTACAATAAAAAATAAGTAAATACAATTCCAGTTAATTATCCATCACTCAATGCAGAGACTTCTACTTAATCTAATCACTGGTTAATTAGATTGTCTGTTTTGTTTGATCAAATCTACTGTAACAAAATCATGTGCATTTGCATTGTCCTTTGTTTTGATGATTTTCTATTATTGAAAAGGTCATTGTCAGGTCAACATAGACCTGTATTTGTTTTTTAGTGCAACAGAATTTCACATCACATAAATACCTCTTTGCAGAATCCAGTTTGAGGCACAGATTTTAGAGCTATGCAAGAATTGACAATCTAAAACCTAGGATTTTCAAATTAATTACATGCCTCTCTGGTTTACAAGCAACCTTTCTGACAACCTGCACTACATTCAGTGGGATATTTCTCAGAATCAACAAGGTACTTCAATGGGGAGTGAGAAACCTAAATGGAAAATACATATAAGAAAGGGTTAAGGTTCAGCATTCCTAATTTAGAGCCAGCTCCATTTCCACATGGTGATCTCAAGGCAGGCCATGGTAGTGCAATGCCACTGTGCCTGCAGCTGAGCTGCTAAACTGGTGGATGGTAATGTGTTATGTGGTGGTGAATTGGTTTCTTGTCTGACTGTCTAGAGAGTTTGAAAGTCCTATTTTGGCTTTCATTGAGATTTAGAGATGTTTTAGCTTCCCATGAGTTAGCAGGCATGCTTGCCTGATGTAGCTCTCTATCCCAGCTGCCAAAAGTGAAGCCGTGCACTGGTTAAAGCCAGCCTAAAAAGCAAGCTGTTCCTGGGTAGTTTGGAATGGAAAATATTATGGGCTACTGTTGAAGGGATTATGATGCCTTGGTCCCATATTGACATTATCTTAGTGTGCAGAGGACACCCTCAAGCTACTCAAGCTGGGATAACTGATAAGCAACCAGACCAGAACTGGGACATTAAAGGGTTCAGAGGACCTGAAAACAAAATAGCAATGACTCCCTAAATTTTCCCATGTAAATTTGAATACTGTGGTATTCAACTGCTTCTCTCTAAAGTCCTGTTCAAGACCATGGTAAGTACATGAGAGAAATTTCCTTATCTTGAATTTGTCAGAGCTGGGGTTGGTGATAAGAGCAGGGATAGTATAATAAAGTGTGCTAATCTCATCACAGCAATCCTGCTGTGCATACTGCTCATGGCCAGCTCTAGGTATAGGCAAAATAGGCAGTTGCCTATGGCAACAGACTGCTGGTGAAACCAGAGTGAGTTCAGGCTCCTGCAGTGCTTTTGTCAGTGTGAGTGCCCTGGAGAGCCAGCCTGGTGGCTGTTGCTGGAGGAATCAGGATGTGCGGGGCCATGGCTTTCAATAGCAGTAGCAAAGATCTGAGGTTTTCCCTGCAATTGTTGCCATCCACCCTTTGCTCCCCTGAAACCCCTAGACCAGCAGAGTGGAAAGAGCGACTTTCTGAGATGTCTGGAGCTGCCCTGGCTCTGGCTGGGATAAAGTTAATTTTCTTCCTAGTAGCTGGTACATTGCTGTGGTTTGGATTTAGTAGGAGAATCATGTTGATAAGACACTGATGTTATTGCTCAGCTTTTCTTACCCTAAGAAAAGGTTTACTCAGTTTCCTGTGCTCTGACATCAAGCAGGTGGACAAAAAGCTGGGAGGGAGCACGGCCAGAAGAGCCAAACTGGTCAAAGGGATATTCCATAAAATGGATTATCATGTTCAATACATAAACTGGAGGGAGTTGGCTGGGTTCTACTGATTGCTGCTCAGGGCTGGGATGGACATCTGTCAGTGGGTGATGAGCAGTTGAATTGTGCATCACTTGGTTTTCTTAGGGTTTATTCCTCTAATTTTATTATCTTGCAATTATTATCTTGCAATTATTATTATTATTATTATTATTATTATTATTATTATTATTATTATTATTGTTATTGTTATTATTATTTAGATTATTAAATTGCTCTATCTCAACCCATGAGTTTTACCTTATTTTTTTTCCTACTCTGCTCTCCTTCCCATCAGAGGGGTGGGGAATGAGTGAGAGGCTGCATGGTACATAGTTGTTGGCTGTGGTTAAACCATGGCAGGAGCTGACTTGCATCACGGGAGTCATGCAGGCTTACAGCTCCCTGGGGCAACTTGGGGTCATCCAGACTTATGTCTTTGAGGGCTCCCCAGAGAAATGGCAACACCAACATGGGCAGAAGTCAGGAAAGTGTCGCACAGCAGCAAGAGAAACAAGTCAGACCTTGCAGAAATGTGCAGGTGAAGATCCAACAATTTTTAACTAAATCACGCCAGAGAACTAGGGATGTTTCTGTGCCAAAATAATGCAAACATGCTAAATGAAGAAGAATTGTTGCTGGGTCATTCTGGGAGCTGAGTCAAAGCCAAAACACACCAGTTTCACATTTCTAGCCCTCCCTGTTGCATCTTTGACTCCAGCAGAGCCTGAACATAATTTATTCTGTAAAGTCAAAACTATACCTTCCAGTATTTTTGCATTATAAAACAATTTCTTAAAAGTAATGATTCTCACTCCACCACTGGGAAGCATAGGAAGAAGTGCTTTTTCAAAGAATTATATTCTAAGTCTCATGTGCATCTGTGTCTGTATGCATTCCTGTTTACAGAGCACTGAACCCTATTTGCTTTGTTGCTTCATTACTAGAAATATTATCTTCTTGCTAAACAATACATGTTTAGGAAGGGATTTGGTGGTGGGGTGAGGTTGCTCCAAGTTTATTTTTTGCTGTTGTTGCCAATTGCTGCTGATGCCTGCTGCTTAAGCAAGCAGGGTGATTGAAAAAGGCAGCTCCTCTTTTCCATGTCCATAAGTAATTCACTGCTTTTGGCAGTGGGCTGCAAAGATACAGCAAGGGCATAAAGTTAAAAGCCAGACATATACTGACTCATACCTCTCCACAGAGAATCTCCTTCTGGGTTTGAACAAGGTGAGGTTCAGCTCTGCCTCAAAGACCTACTGGTGGGTGCCTGGGGATATTGTATATTCCCTGCCTTACTTAGCATGCTTTCCATAGCTGTGCAGTCTAGGATTCCTACTCCTTGTATTGTCTGAACCACACCTGCAAGTAATGTCCTGATGGTTTTGGGGGCTTTTTTTTTTGCTTTTAGCTGCAGATTATTTTGAGTTACAATGTTAACCCAGTGCCAGTGAAAATGAGCAACTCAGTGGGAGGATCAACAGCTAGTCGGTCAATAATTCCGAATTCATCCATGCTGTTCAGTATTCCTGGTTGTTTGCTCCTAAAAACTGTGCTTGGGGAATTTGATTCGTTTATTTCTGTCACCACTTTGGAATCAGTAATAGAGTTGTCACACCTCCAGCTTAGTTAAGGTGATCCTTTTCTAGAGATATCTTTTCCACCGCCCCAGGTAGATATATTCTCCCCGAGGTTGTGCTTGTTCATTGAAAGCAAAGTTATGCCAAGGCCTGAAAAAGTCTTCCAGCAAAACTCCCACAGCATTCCTGACGCAGTGGCTGTGGAGACCTTTTCACAGAGGTGCTTTTAAATTTGCTCTTATCAGTATTCATAGAGTCATGGATCGAAGGCTGGGAGGAACCATTGGATCATCTCTTTTGACCTCCTTAAGCCCTTAAATGTCACCACTTACCCCTGCATTGAACTCACATTCAGCTGTAGAATGTATTTGAGCAGGAAAGGAAAGCTGCCAAGGGACAGAGAATCCAGCACTTACTGTGGTGATCTCCCTGCTTGGCTGCAAGGAGTTCACCCTGCATTGTGGCAGTGCCTTGGGGACCCATCTCGAAGCCTGAGGCCCAATTATGCCAGCCCCACTGTGCGTAATTTCAAAAGACAGCTGTGGCCCCAGAGAATTCAGAGACTGGAAGGTATATGTGAGGCTTAATGTCAAATGGATTATTATGCAGTTGGTTTCAAGATGCTTGGCCAAGTGAGCAAAAAATTAAACGATACAGTGGCCTGATGTAGTTTAGAACTGAGAGCTGAAACACGTCAGGCAGATGTGAGGTTTGCCCAAATGTCACAGGCACAAGAGGAATGATCCAGGGAGGACAATTGCCCTTAGCATGGTGGTATCATTTATAAATCTAAATAAATAAATTGAGTATGAAGACAAAATATAAAATAATAATAAACAGAGAAAAATTCAATCAGGTCCCTGAGGATTAAGAAGAAAAAGTAATCTTGTGGAGAGCTGGACTCTGATCTTTTCCTGAGCTCCACGTGCCTGCATTCCCTTTGCAAAATGATAAATAATTGAAATAAACAGAATACTTAAGGATTTTTAAAATGCTGAATAAAATCATCTCTCAGATATACAAAATATTAATACAAAAGATAATAATATTTCCTGGTATATATGTATTTATAAATCTGAATAGAAAGAAATAGAAGGCGTTATCTTTTCTTATTTTAAATTCTCTTTTCTACAAAAAAGAAAGAAAGAGAGAAAGAGAGACATAGAAAGAAAGAAAGAATGGACTGAGCAAAATAACATAAACCTGTCCTTGAATACATGCTTGAAGGTAACATAGAGGTTTACATCATTTTTCTGAGCAATACTTTTTCCTTCTGCATTACTAGTTAGAATGTTTACATATTTTTCACTTTCCTCTAGCATATCTATTGGATTTTCAAGCAGTCTTTTTCCTTCAAACTAAGAGAAAAGTTAAAACCCTAAAGCTGTACAGGTCTCATACTTCATCTTCATTGCATTGCAATGCAAGTGAAGCAAGTTTGGTGGAGTGCCTTCTTCGTGATTCCAGTCTGAGATGAGAATGAGGCCTCTTATGTTCCTGGCTAGCTCACCCATATAAGCTGATAATTTCTGGCTCTTGGGAAGAGACACAGGCTATTGCTTAGGGTGGGAAGCATTCAGCCTCTTGAAATAGCACATTTTGCTGAATTTTAAGTTGGTGTTGGCCTAGCTAATCAGGGGCCTATAGCTATTGCAGTAAGGCTTGAGCCACTTTTAAAGTACTCTCAGATCTTCCCAGGGACTGGGTTGGTGCTCTTAAAGACAGTTCTGATTTGGGCTGGTAAAGACATCATCTACCCCCACCACTTGTACCCTGCATCATTACAAGTCACAACACAAAGATCCAACCTGAGGAAATGATGAATTAGTTCCTGAAAAGGATCGGTGGAAAACTAAATTTGGTGAAAGGATCTTCATATTAGTTCACATGTTGTTAACATGGGCATATAGAAAGGATTTCAGCTTCTTGGGCTGTTTCTGCTTGGATGCAGCCTTCAAGACAGACGTGCACTTCTTGGTACGTCTCTGCTTGCTCAGATTGCTTCCTCTAAGTTCTCCACAGCTTGGCAAAGGGTCTTTGTGGCCCTGTAACAACCCCAGTCAGGCAGACACACACCCTTACTGCTTTTGAGGCAGGCAACAGCAGTGCTGTTGAGGAAGGGCAGCCAAATGCAGGTAAGGGGAATATCAAAGCTAATCATAGTGTATGCTAAGGCAGGAGCTTTAGCAGAAAATCTTTAGGCAGCTGCTGTGCAGGAAGACAAGCTGTTCTGTAATAGTTCTTGCTCAGATATGATGGATGTTCAAATGCTTTTACATATCTTTGAAGTCAGAAACAATATTTAGGATAATCTATAAACTGGTGGACACAAAAGGCTCCAGGAACAGCCGAAGGAAGCACCTGATAGATCTGCATTATCCAGCACCACACAGTTCAGGAGTCTCAGTAGTGTGCAGGGCCTACATGAATGGTGTCTCTGATTAAGTGCCACCAGCTGTCTGCTAACCTAAGATGAAGATTAGCAGGCAGGCAGAGACATCACAGACAGGTCTGGAAGGAATCCATCTGGGCCTGTCAGTCCAGACATGGCTCTGCCCAGCCCTGTGCACCCTCCCTGGCCATATGCACCCTACCCAGCCCTTTGTAGCCTTTCCAAGGATGCCAGTGTGGCAGAGCATGATAGACTGGCCTTGCAGAAAAGCAGCTTGGCTCTGGAAGTAAATAGCTGTTTGCAGTCATGGTCTCTTCAACTCTTCATGCTTTTTCTTAGCATGTCACAGGCTCATTGCCATGTGCAGTGGAAAGGGAAGACATCTGTGTTGAGACATCTCTTCCTGGGCATGGGTCAGGGGATCTGGAGCAAGGACTGGGGAACAGGAATGTGATCTCTGGAGGGGTGCTCTGACAGACTTCCTGGGCATGCCAAGGAGCTCCAGGGAGAATTCAGCTGACAGGAAACCAGTTTCCTCCCTATGCTCGCCACTGCATGAGAAGATGAGAGAGTGCTAAGGAGACAAGGCCAAGATCATTCTGGCATTACATGGCATTACATGGCATACAAGAGACCTGAACAACACACTCAGAGCCCCCCTTCTACTTCCAAAAGGCTTTACACCAGGGCAACTCTACAGCCCTCGGTGGAACTACATCTTTAACAACAAGAACAGACAGTCTGGACCCCTTGAGCAAGGTAAGGGGGGAGCATTGAAGAGGCAGAATTACTGGTGCCAGAGGAGAAGACAGGCTAGTGGTCACCTCTGACAGTAATAAGAGAGTAAGAGGCTTCTGCTGGGACTTCCTGCCAGGCTTTCCTCATCAGGAGGGCAAGGGCTGTATTAGGTAACCTTTGAATATACAGAGAAATTAGAGTGAAATTACGTGCACTCAGTGACCTGCCAGATTTTAAGTGTAACTCCTGGGGGAAAAAAGAAAGTAGGGAAAAACTCCTTTTCCCTATAAAATTGAAATATAGTAAGCAGTGGTATATGTCAGTCCCACCAGAAGACTGCACATTTCGCTTCACTCTCAGACTTCAGCTTAATAGGCTCCAAACATAGACTGCTTTAACAGCCAGTGTTCTGACATCTCTTGGTGTTATCTAGAAAATGTCAGCAGCTCAAATGCAGAATAGAAATGTGGCTTCAGTTTTTCTTTCAAGCAGTTTTTTTTTGTCCTTTGACGTCCAGTAGCTGCAGGGGTGATGCCTCAATTTGAGAAGTAGCTGCATTAAATGAAATGTGATAAAAAGAGACATCCAAATTCCAAACAGGTTTCAGATTAAGTTTTTGAATATGTAAATTTAGAAACATAAATTTAAATTCAAACCACAGGGTGAAAAAAGAAAAAAAGAGCAGCAGCATTTTGGCTGCTTGGAAAATTTAATACAAGATGTTTTCTTCTTTTTAAGGGCTTGCAAGTTCCAGGCAAATGGAAACATCATGAATATTATATAGGTACATCTTGGTCAAATTTAATTTAAAATAAAGTAAAATAAAATTTAGTGAGGTACAGACTTTCTGTACATACGAAATCTTGTTCATACATGAACAAGTTTTGTGGCTAGCTAGAGGCAGACCAATACAACACTTTAGCATATTATTACATCTTCTGCCCCTTCGCTTTCAGACTTCACTTCCATGTGTTCTTAAAGTCCTGTTCACTTTGAGGGTTTTGTGACACAATTCTTTACTGTCTTTCCTTCATTTTGTTGTGGTCCCCTGGTACTTCTAGCTGTTTACATGGGTCCAACAAGGACCTGACTTTCTGGCCCATCTCCTACTGTGTCAAATCTTGCACACCTTTAGCTACTTCGGGATGAGAAATTTCAGGAGTGCTTTGCAAATCCAGACATCTGATGAAAACCACACCTTTAATATTCTTTCAGACTTATTTATTGCATAGCTGTAATCTCAAACTCAGGATTGCTAAACTAATGCTTGTTTTTCTTCTACATGAATCTCTGCTTTCTTCCCAAAATTTTCCAGTATCACAAGTCATAGAATCATATAGGTTGAAAAAGACCTTTTAGGTCATTTAATCCAACCATCAGCCCCGCAGTGCCAAGTCCACCAGTAAACCATGTCCCTAAAATGTCTACATGTCTTTTAAGTACCTCTGGGGACACTGACTCAGCCACCTCGCTGGGCAGCCTACTCCAGTGCTTGACAACCCTTTCTGTGAAGAATATTTTCTTAATATCCAGTCTAGAACTCCCCTAGGCAACTTGATGCCCTTTCCTTTTGTTCTATGTGTTATCTTTGGTTCTTCCCATACCACCTCTAGATTTTGGCCTTTCCATCATTATAATACTTTTCCGGAAGCTTGATTTCTTTTGCCATCAACACTTTCTCTTGCCTTTGGCAGTTCTAGCTCCCTGAAAGTAATTTAAAACATTTCCTGTTCAGGTCATTTTTCAGACTTATCTCTGACCACAACCCACTGCTCTTCATGATTTGGTCAAAATTTCTCACTTCTGCATTTAAGGCCTTTCATTTCTTAGCTTCACCATTTCTATTTAGATTAATAAATTATGCCACTGACCATGCTACATCTTGCAGGATGGTTCCAGCCTATTCTGCCCATCAGTCCACTGTTCTACCTAAAAGATCTGTCTTTTTCCCATGTTGCATTTTGGATTTTGGGAAAAGCTCCATATGCTCAGAGGTACTAATATCCACCTCTGCATAATATCTTTTAAAAAAAACCAAAACGTTGCCATTGCTAGTTGGCTCAGTGATAGCTTCTTTTCCTATGTTTTGCATTCCAGCTTACTTTCACATTCATGCCATTGCTCTTCATTACCTCTTTGCCACAAGTCATTGACAGTAAGATCAGCAACAAAACCCGCCACCAAAGAACCCTCCAAATCCTGCACCAGATACAGCATCATCAACAGCAAGTTATCCTTTAAATCATATCACAGATGCCTCTGCATCTGTGTTTCTACCATACAGCCTCAAGTCTGAAAGAAACTGCCATCACAGAGTGGTATCACCAGCTGCAACCAAAATATGGATTCATTGGTGGCAAATATCAGTATTCTGCTGAAATCTGATTTTCAAGAAGGAGGAGCATGTTTGATTTTTTAAATTTCATTTAGATCCATTAGAAAAAAAGAAATTAGTTCTGGTTTTGTACATCCACAAAATCTGAGTGTTAGTCATAATGTTAAAAAGCCTCCCTACCAAGAGATATGCAAGACTTCCCTAAAAATCCTTCCAATGAATGCTTAAGTCTGTTTTTCTTTCTCATTCTAACAAGGTTTAAGGTCATTCAGTTTTCCTCTTCCCAGTAAAATATTGTGCATATTACCAAAATATAACTGGCACTTAAATACTATGCTGTTGTTGCCTTGAGTCAAACAGATATGCAAAAGGGGCATCAGGAATATGTGATAAAGCTCATTTTGGAATGGAAACTAATGCTTTCTTTAGCACTAGTCTAACTCAGAGGGCATTTCAGATTCAAATTAATGGACTGTTGGCAGCTCGTTATAAAATTAGGTTCCAAAAGTATTGTGCAAATCTAAAACTTTAATTGCTTGCAAGCAGCTGCAAGGAATCTCTTACAACTCCAGTGCTGCATGGAAGTGGAAGAAGGTCTGATTTTTGTTCTGTAAATATTTACCTTTTCTACCAGTTTCATCAGTATACTGGTTTTTGGATTAAAAGATTTTGAAAGCAGAAAGTAATTGCTGAGGAGTAATAACCTGGCACTCTTACGTACCTCTTGGAAACATGAATTGGCTCAGTAATACAGAAAATTGGCCAGAGGGCAGAGACTTAGATACTAGCACCCTTATTGGAGAAATCCAGAACAGGTTTTATTATTTATGATTGTCTTTGTGCGCGTGCATAAGAAGGCTTTTAATCAGCTCAAGGAGCCTAATTTAATACCCAAAAATGTATCAAGGCAAATGTTAAAGAAGCTGGCCTGTCAGTCAGCAAGCAGCTGAGGAGCTGAAGGACAGCATGCGACATCATTAGGCAGTGAGTGCCAGGACTAACAAAAGCCGAGGTGAGGGCTGCAAAAAGCCCACAGGCTAATAACTCACAAAGGTAATGAGCAGCTGAGGATCCCTCTGCATCCTGAATCCTGCCCACCACTGTTGCTGTGCTCAGAGACTAAGTTAGCTCACAAGCCAGGATCCAACAGCTAAGCTGCACTCACACATGACTAAAGGGAACCTTAGTGGTAAGGATGTGACATGTGTAGCTTAAATTTATGGTTCATCTGCTATGTGAGTGGTATCTTGAACTGAGTCCAACAACTCTTCCATCAGCTGCATCCATATGCTCTGCATGTGTTCCCTGCTAAGCACATCTTTTAAATTTAGTCCTTGTGGGTGCATGTTCTACACTTTCTCCGTGTTTGTGGCTTTCATGTGCATTCTTTAGAAAAAGACTTCTGTTCATTCAAAGGCTGTCCTGAGCTCTTCAGTTGCTCTCCAGCCATTCAGCTCTGACCTCAGCAAGACACCTCGGTGCATTCCCTTCATGTTCCTTCCCAGCTGTGCGACAGCCACCGCTGCTCCTTGGGCTGCACTGTGAGTTCTGAACTCCTTGGGGAACTGCTAGTGCTTCCCTGCTCCTTTGTCCAGAGATGGTGAACATCCTGCTGCTCCTTGCAATGATGTTTGAAATTTATAGACTCTTACACAGAATTATTTGAATGTTGCGACAAGCTTTTTTTTTTTTTTGGTGGATTTAAAGACTCATTCATCAATTTTTTAATTAGTGTTTAGAATCAACAATTTTTGCAAATTTTTGCCATGCAGGGTAAGGAGGAATTGTTTGGATCTGTGGAAGAAGTAGCTGCCCTCCATGGTTCTCGCCCAAGTTTCCAAAGCAAAAGAATCTTTCCTAGATGAAACTGCAAGCCAAGCAGAAATAGGTGTCAAACTAGCACAATGGCCCCCACACAATAGATTATAAAAGCCTTTTCTCTGGCAGGCATTTGTTCCCAAGTCTTCTTCTGGAACAGAACATACCGCCCTACACATCATCAAAGAACTGAAGATTCAAGAAAAATAAGAAAATTAGAAGGGAGACAAAATATGAAATACTCCTCTCAGAGCCAGCAGATGTGATGCTCTGATATTAAATACTAGTGTCATTCTTCAGGCTTGAGAGTTCATATTTATGAAAGAAATGCATAGCACTTCCTAGAGAAGAGCAGGAAAGGCAAAACACTGAAAATGTAATGAATCTGGACACAAAACTATATTTCATTTAAAAATGTTATGAGGAAAACCAAGAACAGTGAAGTGCAAAAAAGTGTTGTCTGCACATTCAGGAATTAAATTGTAAACTAACATTTGAAAATTGAATAGTGGTAAAGCTTAAAAAGCAGAGGGATTAAAAATCTGCTGCAGCTCTCATGGTAATCTGTGCCAGAAAAAAATTTGGATGTCTTCTGGTTTTAATGACACACGCTGTTTCCTCTTCCCACAGATAACCCTACTGATGTTGTCGTCTTGCAAGGAGAGGGTGAATTGAAAAATAGCATCTATTCAAATATTTAGCACTTGCCCACAGTAGAATTCATGTTACCTAACTTCAGCAGACTGAAAGTTGGAAATGGTATTCATCTGCCCAAATTTAGATTCCTACAGTGCAAACGTCAACAGCTGAGCGAGTCATGCTGACTCCTTTATAGGCAATGGAGAGAAACAGGCACTTCTGATGCGTAAGCACATCTCATCCTAGAAAATATGTCTAAAAGAGATCCAGAGAATCACATGTAGAAATGGCTTTTTCTCCATCAACTATAAAGAGAATCCAGACTGTTATCATTATGGTACAGGTTTTTAAAGCTCAGCAAGAGCAGTCTCTCTCCTGGTGTTTAATCTAAACTGGTCATTTTTGTTGCCTCGTCAGGTTGGTAGAGAGAAGGTGTCACTCCCAGAGCTCTTGGTCATCTTGGCCATCTCCCTGAGCTACAAACATCTAAGAGAGCTGGTATGAGCTGTCTTGAAGAGGTATTTGCTGCTGGGGGGTGGGAACCTCTGGGATTGCTGAGGAGTATGAGCTGAGAGGATTGACATTATTTCAGCCATTCCTCAATTCCATGTCTATTTTTGTGGGTTTAAAATGTTGTCTCCAGAGATATGGAAGGCTTAGAAGGACACTATCAGAGAGGACAAGGGGGTTTCAAAGACGAGTATACTCTGAATCTGAATATTTTTGTACGCACCATTTAAGCCACTGCCTTCCCTGAAGTTTTCCCCTTCTTTTGTCAGTAAAGAAGAGCATTTATTCTATTTTTTTTCCAGAGGTGCTGTGTTGTGCACAAAAGGATTGGAGACCTGTGAAAAGGCTGTTTGCTTTCCTCTCCAAAAGTCAGAATATTTCTTGACCAATCCCACACACTACACTTGGGAAAAAAAAAACAAAAACAAAAACAAAAAAGCAGAAAACATAGGAAGGCACAACAATGAATAGGATTTTAAGGATAATAAAACTGGAAATGCCCTTTTTTCCCCCTCTGTTTTGTCCTGTATGTGAGATAATCCCTCAATTCACAGTTGTTTCTTCCCTCTCAGATTCACGCAGGGATCCTTGGAGTATGTAAATGGTGGGCTGCAGGTTTTTCTGGTCACTGCACTGCATTTTGCTGCTCCATGCCAAGTGAGGCATGAGGTGTCCTGCTGATCTCTGGTGTAGTTCTCTGCTGTGGCTGAACACATACACGTGAGCACTCTCACACAAAATCACCATCTCAGGGAGCTGCAGGGGCATGGGTTCTGAAGGGGCTCATTTTTCACCCTTCCAGGTTCTGGTGGAAACATCTGGCACAGTATATACTTTTGCCTTTGTTTTGCCGTGTCTCTCCAGTAAGCCATGTTCAGAGGCTCATATCTCTTTTTTTCTGTTCAAGCATGCTTTAATTACCTGCTACATGCAAAATGGATTCTCATTAGACAGAATTTTTCCTAAAACCACCCTGATTGAGCAATAGCAATTATTGCTCATGCCATTAGGCTTAGTCAGTCACCAGGGAAGCTTTGTGAGAGCAGGAAGAACATGGGAATCTCTGCTTTCCAGTGCAGGGACTCTGCTTTTGGTCTGTGTGTGCACAGCCCTCAGCCTGGGGACCAGGGAGTATTACACTTTGAGATTACAGATGTCAAGGGGCTATTTTTACTTTGCTCTGTGCTCCTACAGCTGCTCTTTGGGGTACCCCCCGACCCTAGCATGGGGAGGTGGCAAGGCCAGTTCCCCTGAGGCTGGCACCAGCCAGGAAGTCAGCAGCAGTGTCAGGGCATTAGGTGAGCTCATGAATCACACAGCAGCCTCACACCTCTGCTCCCCAGTCCTGTTTTCACTTGCAAGCCACAGCAGCCCTGCATGCCAGACTCCCTGCTCCTGAGCTATGCGAGCCATCCCCAGAGCCTCCACTCCTCACCCCAGCTCCTGCAGGCTCCCTGCCTGGACAGCAGCTGAGCAGCCAGCAGCTGCTGTGAGGCTTGCTGGGGGAAGGGATTCTTTCTTTAATTTTTCCAGGTCCTTTTGTGCTATCCCTGTTGGCAGCACACCTGCCAGGCTGCCTCCATAGCCGAATTGTACTTCTCCATTAACCCACAGCTTACACGGGAGCTCTGGTCTCTGTCTGTCAGCTCAGTGGTCCCTAGATATATCTGGAGGATATCTAGGGGCCACTCAGGACCAAACTTAAGTCCAAATTCAGGACCAGACTTAGAACTGAGCTTTCTACTGCACGAGAGGGAGACATTTCTAGAACCTTAACTTGGTCTGATTTTTCCCAAGTAACTTTACTCAGTCTGACCCCAGATGGTTCAGCCAGAGGCCAGTTTCTCAACAATGACAAGTGCATGCTGAGGATGGGCAGGCAGCATGGGAGGAGGGAGGAGCTGGCTCTGGGTTAGGTTCAGCTCTGCCAGCCTCTGAAATGAGTATAGCACATCAGAGGAACTGCTCCAAAGAACAGCATGAGCACCAGTCCCAAAGGCTCAGCAGAATTGCTTGCTCTGCCTCACCATCCTCATCTGTTCTCATGCTGACACACTTGGGATGAACACAAATACAAAACAGAGCAAACTCAGAGAGAACAAAGGCTGGAAACAGGCTCCAAGAAACTGCCTCATATGCTTCCACAGCAGATTATACCTGGATCATCACATATTAAACATGATGGTCATTAAAATCTGTTCAAGGCATCAGTGATGCACTGGATGAAAAAAATCACACGTGCACAGTGAGAATTAGATCACTGCCTGCTTGTTTCAGCGGAAGCACCAGCCCTGTGTTACAAGAAACAGCAAATAAATACTCCCTGTTTGCTGCTGCCTGTGCATCTTTTCTGATTTCCTAGGTGTGACTCTCTCACCAAGTGGAAAAGACACAGCTCTGTGGTATCCCAAGGCATTTCTATTTCTGCAGTGCTGCTCTCTGCAGATCCACATGTCAGATCACTTAAGCTAAAGCTCAAACCTTGCTGCTACCCTGTGTCTCTGCCAACTTTATGCGCTTGTCTTTGTCAGGGCAGCTTCTGCATTTGCAGAAAGAGCATTGCCTTTTCTCAGTCTCTCTCATTTCTGTCCTTCCTGTATCCGTAGGTTACAAAGCTGGCTGCTTGCTTGTTCTGCTCCTCTGCTCACAGGACACCTAATAATAGCACTTACCTGGAACATTTAGTTCTCCAGGAGCGGCACAAACCCTGATCACCACACTGGGTTTGCGAAGGAGTTGAATATTTGGTGCTGATTTATCAGAAGGACTGGGAAGGATGACAGCTCCCCCTTCTGCTCGGCCCCCCAGTCCTTGTCTGACATTCCCACATGGACACTTTCACTTGTCCCCAGTTCATTCACACCATGCTCTTGGGACTGTAGGTGTTACCCAGGAGCAGGGACTTTTCTGTCTGATGGTCCTACGCCTATGGCACATCCGGGAGTTTTCTATGCCATGTGATCCCAGCATGTATTCCCAATATTACTGAGCTTTGCTCCACAGCACAGTTGTGATACTCAAAATGATTTTATGGAAAAGTAAAAGGAAAACTAGTAATGGCCATGCAGAGGCCAGGGCAAAGGTAAAGCTATCCTCAGGACCTTCAGAAGATTTCCAAATGATGCATATCCTTCTAGAACGTGATGCAGATATACCAAACAGAACAGCAGGGGCTAGTCCCACCTGGGATGAGGACTCCACAAGACATCCCAGTGAAGTACATCTTACACAGAAAATCTGTGCACAGATTCCTCCCCTTCATTCCCTAGATCATCCTGCCTCTCATCTCAGCCTTAGCAAGTGAGATTCATGAAATTTGGAAACAGACTGAGTAGTAAAAAATAAATAAAATGGTACTGCCTGTCAGCAATGCTTCCTGCTATTCCCAGAAGGAAGGTAACAGGCACTACATAATCCTGCTGACATTAATAATTCTCGCATTCTCCTCCATTCCATCAGTGCCATGAAACTTGCTAAGTCTATCATGAAAAAATCTGAATGTGATGGACTGTGCTGAGATTGCGCAGAATTCTCAATATTCAGCTGAAAATAAACTACAGCCCTGATGCCAAATCTTCAGTGCTGATGGCTTTTCTTCCATCTCAAGCAGTAAAAAGACAGATTTCTCTTTGCCTGCTGAAAGTTAGTCATATAATCCTCTAATCAGTAGAGTGTTGGTCTATCATTTGCAAATCAGAATAGATGTCAAGAGAGAAAATATAAAAACTGAACATTCATTGCTCATCCACCATAATCACCATGAATATATCATTGTATCTGGGAGCAGAAGTGTCAGGTTAGTTTTATTTGCAGGTTGCTTCACATAATTTCTTTTAAACCTGCCTAATGTCTCCCAGCCACTTTCATCTGCTGTCAGACTGGTAGCCCCTGGGTAGATCTGACTCTTCCCTCTCCCATCACACATTCAACATATTTATTTTTCTGCAATTGGACATATTTTGAATCTTCCTGCCCAAAGTCAGCTGAGAGACACCTCCAGCCACTTCTGGTTTCAGAGCATCACCAAGTAGCCATCCCAAGCTCCACACCACTGCTCTTTTATTCTTCAGCCTCTCTCCCATATAACCTGCTATCCAAAATCCTTCTGAACAAAATGCATTTCCTAAACTGTCATCTTCTCTAATTCTCTATTTAAAAGTCTTTCTGCTACTATCAAAGCACCAAATCTTTCTAAACATAAGAGTAATCATATCCCCTTTCCCAACTTTCCTCCAATTCCTGCAGATTGCTCAAAGTACTTCTTGCCCCTTTCATTTCCTTTCCTTGCACCTCTCTTGGGAAAGCATGTGGTGCCTGGAAGGACTTACACATATATGCTTCAAGCCTCATCAGTGAGATCTTCCCCCTGATTTCATCTCCTTCCTTACTACTTACCACATATGAAAGCTAAATAAATGAAAGAAATGGCAATGTAAAACCCTTCTCTGGGCTCCCCTGTTTGCTCTGTCTTTAACTCTTCCTAGAGTACCTAAACCGGACCATGACTTTCTCCAGATTTTAGTCTGCACCCAGCATATTTGTTCTGAGCAACAAAGAATGGGGAGGGCCCTCAGTCTGAGCCCCCAGGTGCACTTCCAGATCATCTTTGGAACCCTGTCTGCAGGTTATTCTGTAAATATCAGTCTTTGTCCTAACCTTGGAGGTGCAACCATGTCCTGCTGGTGTCAGAGAAATGGGAAGCAGGAGCAAGCAGAGTAACAGGGCTCCCACAGAGTAATTTTTTGTTAGCCCTGGGTCCCCTCCAGTGACCAGGTATAACCATGCAGGAGACCCCCTCCACAGAGAGATCCCCAAGGGAGCCAGAAAAGAGAGGAGAGGGCAGTGTCCTTCAGACACCTACCCCAGCCTCCTTCTTCCCTTTGCCCTCCCTTCCCTGCAAGGACTCCCTCTCTGCCAGAGGACTCTGGCTCCTCTTCAACTCACACTCCTCCTGATAAGGTGAAACTGTAATGGTGACAAGCTCAGGGTTATCACTGAGCATTCCTGATAGTGCTGCTGGTGCCTTGACAAGTGCAGTGGATTTTGTACAAGTCCAAGCCTTTGTTTCAGGCTGCCAGAGCGGCAGGAAGCCTGCACAGCATCAGTTACACTCTGCTCACATTTGGGGGTTAATTTGTAATCAAAAAGGCTGTAAATCCTTTTCTCTTTTTTTTTTTTTTTTTTTTTTTTTTTTTTTTTTTTTTTTTTTTTTTTTTGTTCAGATTCTGCAGAAGCAGAGGGTTTCACAGAATCACAGAATATTGAGATTTTCAAGGGAAAGAAAGGTATGCCATTTTCTTGCAACAGCCATGATGTCTAGTGCTGCTGAGGGCTTCATACAAGTGAAGAGAAGACAATCTGTACCTTTCACACCCTTTTACATCTCAAAATTAACAGAATGGGGAAGGAGAAAATTATATCTTGCCTGAATGGCTTGTTTTAATCCTACAAACTACCTTGATAACCTCATTCACAGCTGATACATAGCAGGAGTACAGTGCTTTCCCTTGATGGAGGTGAATTTATAAAGGCAAATAAACCAAATTACCCAGTGAGTTGACAGGGCAGGTGTTTGCCACCTCTATCCCAAAGAGGTGGAGGTTGTGGGGAACCAGCCTCTCTCAGCTTTGCTTTCTCAGGGTCCCTTTGACTGTCCTGTCTCCTGGCACACTGGACAGAGTTTCTCAGGAGTCCTACCCAGGGGCCCCAGCTGAAACAACTGCTCAACTTCCTCAGTTCCCACAGCCGAACCAAAAGTGGGGCCAGGAGGAAACAAGACACATCTGTCCCACGTAGAAAAGGCAGTTTTCCACAGGGAGAGACACAGGAATGTGGTTTGCATGAGTCTTACCAAGCCTACGGGAGTAGAACATGGATGAAGATTGGCTTTAGTTTAAGCAACTAGGAGCAAAGACAATGCCAGTCAGAGAGGCCTTGCTGCATTCCCTCTCCTGTGGGGCAGCCATGGCTCCTTCCAGGGCAGCTGGAGGTTCTTGTGCCTCCAACATTGCAGTCACTGGCACTGGACAGCAAAAAGTGAGACCAGCAAATGATATCCAATTCCACACCAGAGATCCAAAATGGATTTTGAAATAAGCTTTGCCTAAGGGTGAAGAAAGAAGCAAGGTGACATTTTTAATTTGGGAATTAGCTTATCCTTGCAAGACTAAATCTTGGACAAACAGCTTCTGGAAGGATCTAAGCAGGGACTGGGATGGAGAGTGTCTGGAGATATGGCATGGGCTGACTTCTGTCAAACTGGACTTAATGGTGAATGTAGCCACCTACTTCTGTTGCAAACAGTCAAAGTAATTCAGGCACCAGATAATTCGCAGAAGAGAAGGGGAAAGATCCACACAACCAAACAGCCAAGGTAATTCAGGCACCAGATAATTTACAGAAGAGAAAGGGAAATATCCACACTGATGTAGAAGGCAGACCTCAATCCATCCATGCCAACCTGGTATCCCACATCCACAAAGCACAAAATCAATTGAAACAGACACAGGAACATGCTACAGGAAACAGGCAGCTTAGAAGGAGGAGGAGGATCTTGCCTTGTTAAATCTGGCAAGACAAAGGATCTGATTGCTGCCTATAAACATATTGGGGGTAGCACCAGGGAAGGAAAACAGCTGTTATGCTGAAGGACAGCACTTGCACAAGAACAAAAGGGTATGAACAGGTCATGAATACATTTGTGAATATGATTATGGGACATGGTGCCTACAATACCAAAGGATTTACTTTGGTGACCAGGACATCCCATTGATTTTAAGTTGTGCAGCAAATCCCCCGGCTGCTGGTCCTGATTAAATTTTCTGATATTAGCTTTACGCTTCTTGCCAGCTAGTCATTTTTAACTCCTCAGAGTGTAACATTCCAGAGTGTTTGTCACAGGAAAGACATATTTGGAGCAAGAGGACCTACCCCAACCCCTCTACTCACAGAGCCATGTGGAAAGCAGCAAAAACTCTTCCTAATGTTGATGAGAGAAAGACAGGGAAAGAAAAGGGACTACCTAAATCACGCTTCACAGAAAAGACTACACTAAAATTAAAAACTGGGGCAGTTGTTGAATCTGTCTTATCTGCAGGGGAAGATTTACAGATGAATGAGGTCCCTAAAGTTGAAACTCAGAAACTCTCATATGAGAACATGTGGAAAGTTTTTCCACTTGGTACAGCTGTGACCAAAGTTTCTTGGTTTTAATGTGCTAGGCAGACTGGGGACTGTTTCTGTCCCCACTGGACCAGAAGGCATCTTCCTGACTTGCTGCATCTTGGATGCCAGGGCAGTGGAGGCAGAGAGGAATCTGTTGGCTGCTTCACTGGCGATGATCCTATGATTCCTCCCCTCTCTAATTTTTATGCTCAGGGCTCTGGGGAGGCAATGTGCTACTTACTGTGGTTCTGGACTCATTTTCTGGGCAAAGAATCCTCCATCAGTGACACATAATTTTTAGTTATTTTGAGAAGAATGTGCTTTTTAATGTGGGTTTCTTTGGGCTCCAGAAACTATAAACGTCTTCATTTTTAAGCGTCAGCCTTGACACGCACAGCTGATTTAGACCTCAGTGATAAATATATCTGCTCTGCTATGTATCATTTTTTGGAGTTATAATTGAATTAAAATTGTATACTCTGTGGGCAGGCTGTGATAGGTAATTAAGTTTATTGATTATGCCATGGCTCAGTTTGTCAGATGTACCATGCACCCCGCACTCTAATTGCTATTATATGTACTGGACAGAGCTCGTCTCAGATGGTATAAGCTGGCATCAGGCCATTCCTTCAGCAACAGCTTTCATGAGTTTGGGACTTTATGTTACTGCTGAAGCTGTGCAAGAGGATCATAGGCAAAACAGACAAACCTCATCTTGTTTGAAAGTGCTATAAAATTATACATTTATCTACATCAGCAGCCTAGTGGATTTAATGGTCCATAAGGCTCCTCTCTAAACCTGGGCTGATTTATAGGTTCACATAGAGGCTGTACTGAATTTTCACTTTCCCGTCTGAAGCAAAAATTGCCTTTGACTGAGGACCACGCTGAGCACTGAGCCCTAGACTCAGTGCAGAACCATCTGGGTTGAAAGTCACGAAGAACTACTTATTTGCAGAGTATTTCTTCTCAGGCAGTGCAAATAACTGATTTTACCTAACCAGACACAGCCCTTCACAGAGTAATAAAATGTAGTTTGATGCCAGTGCTAAAATGAAATGGAAGACTAGGAATAATGGTAAGGATAGTAGAAGATCTAAAGGAGAGTCAGAGGACTCTCTGTGGTAAACCTTGGGCAAAAAGGGGTCAGAGAGATTGTGGGAAAGGCACATGTGTGCAAGGTGTTTCAGAGGGACCATTGTAGTGAAGAGGTGCTGAAAGGAATTTGAGGTTCTCAGAGAGAAAAAAGGGTCCTCTTTTTCCCATCTCCCACACCTTTGATCAACACCATCTCCTCCTGGGGTCTAGTAGGCTGCACCTCTTAGGAGAGGAAAGAGAAAAGGTCAGGCTGGGACAGGGGCTCCAGGAAAACCAGTATAGAAGGGCTCCCTGCTCCTGCTCCAAGAGGCGTGGGCTGGCAGTGGGTATTGCTGCATGGGTTACTGCCTCCTCCACTCAACCTACCCAGCTCTGCCTGGAGCAGGAGAAGCCTGTGGGGCAGGCAGCAAGGCGGGAGCTCAGCCCAGGGCAACCCCATTGTCGTCGGTTGGTCACAAGGTTTTCGGGGTGAAGGAAGAGACGAGATGGGCTCTATGATCAGAAGGCTTGATTTATTATGTTATGATATATATATATATATATAACATTATAAATATACTAAAAGAAAAAGAAAAAGAAAGTTTCTAGAAGCTGCTAACTACTTAAGAATAGAAAGTAAAGAATGATCAACAAACCTTGCTCTCTCGGACTGTGTCCGAGAGAGCTATAAAAGAAATGTCTGTGACATCCCTTCATGTATTTCCATGCAGATACAGATTAGATTGCCATAATTTCCATGCTGAGTTCACTCTCTAGCACAAAACCAGCTCTCATCACACCACCCAGGAAAAGCCACACAGTGTGACCACCAGACTCTTGCACTTCAACAATCCTTCAGGCTTTGATAAACTTCCAGAAATCCTGAGATTTTTTTTTTTTTTTTTTTTTTTTTGTAAGAACATTGCATTTTTTAGAGCTAAGAACTAATTCATTGCTGTGCATGTGCAGAACAACCTTCAACTGGAAAATTCTGAGGAGTCTGTGTGGCAGCACTGACTTGGAGACCACTGTGTTTTTCCATGAGGGTCTGGCCAGGTACTTGTTCCTCAGGTCTCTGCTCGAAAACAGTGCAATTGATAACTTTCAGCAGCATGTAGTGGCATTGCAGTATGTAACACAGTAAGCACATGAAGGCCTTAATCCCACAACTCGTAGAAGTTGCTGCTGAAGCTTGTGAGACTTCTGCTGAACTCATTGGGACCACCCACATATTTAAAGCTAGACTTTGCTGGAGGAGGTCCTTTGAGCTGAGCTTTTGAGGGACAGACAAGCTTATGAAAACCAGATACTGGGCATCCAGATTTAGTTGAGGATTCTGCTTTTCCTCTCCTTTAACAAACCTGAGTTGCAGTAACCAGAGAACAAAATAGATTACCTCGTATTGCAGGAGACACATATTGCGTCCAAGACTTTACCTTGAAGCTGAGGCATATTTCCTGGCCAGAAGACTGAAAAACACCATGAGAAATGGGTCTGAAAATGCATCTAAAATGCGATAATCCAGTTTCAAGGAGAAGAAAACTGTAAACCTATTTTTAACTATACTAAAAGATTTTTTTTTTCCTTTTGGCCTCTTTCTCTCCATCCAAATCCTTGAGCCTGTTTATTGCTTTCTCCTTATGACTGAGGCTGCTTCTAGTGGTCTCTGTGGCTAAGCACTTCAGTTCTAAAATGTGAACAACGAGAATATGCCATTAGGGAAGGACGTGCTGCTGGAAGGAAAGTCAAGGCTGAGGCTATCTCTTCTGAATACATTACAGGATGCTAAAGAGATATCTTTATGATCACACATAATAAAATACTTTTCAACTTCTGCCAAACTGCAAGGCTGTTCTGATGGTCTGTATTCAAAATATGTTGGAAAAATAAATGGCAATTCACAATTTCGTGCTACCTCACATATTTGGACAAAATTGTTAAGTATATCACTTTTCTGAAACAGAAACTGCATCCCTAACTTCTTTCCCCCTTGTACAGATCTGCTATTAGTACACAATAAACAGAGTTATCCAGGGCTTTGCATGCTCCAAAGGCCTGAAGCATCCCAAGCTGATCCATTGCACTCTCAGATTATCAGAGCCGCCGAGATATTTCCTGCCAGCTGTGCCCCTAATGGGACCTAAGTGATGTTCCTTGTAGTCCTCTATTCCTGAGCAGCTGAGACAAGAAGATTGGGAGCTGAATTTACTGGTTGTTTGATTAGCAGGGTTTTGGCTGCTTTCCCCCAATAGGGAGCTCTCAATGATTTACTCAGTCCCAGCAGAAAAGTCCATTGGTGGTGACCATGGAGGCTAGCTTGAGACTCCTCTGAGGCACCTCAATGGAGGACCAGAGGATCCTCTTCTGTGCTAAGCACTGGGAAATCTGCAGTTTCTATTTCCCTGACAAGTGCTGATGTTAAGAAGGAACTGCTAAGCTGACACGGCTGAGCTTACAGACTGGATCTGCCTGTATGGATAAGAGGATAGGAAAGTGATCTTGGGTGAGAAGGACTGAATTTCTCATCAGTCTGGTTTAGCAGTAACAGAGAGGATATTCCTGGAGTGCACTCTGTTTCTGCTTAGGGTGATGAGACTTTTAAATTGAATAAACAGAGGTGTGCCAGGCAGTAAGGGCCATGGCACAGACCAGAACCAGCCCTCTATCAGGGATCTGGATCCCAGGATGATTTTGCTGTATAGGTGGGTTATTGGATCTCTTGTGAATTGAGAGAACTCCTCGATATGCTTTTCCTCAACCACACAATTCTTCTCCTTTTTCTTTTTTGTCAGGTTGGATGTCAGGTTAAATTATAGGAGCAATGGTGGAAAGCAAAAACAAAAAAAAATCAGCCTATATCTTCATTGTTTTGACTTGCTGCCCTTGCTCCATTCTTATATGACCCACAGACCATGTTGCTCTTTTCTTTGTTTCTTGTTGCACTGGAGGTGCAGCTGTATTTGAGATTCTTGGCAGCCATGGGATGGGAGAAGGAAGAGCTGACTGTACAAAGAGCTGCCACTCTTCTAGGTTGCACGCAACATTGTGAAAACATATTTCATTAAAAAAAAAGCAATTGTTGCAGTTTGAGACCAGACAAGCATAGAAAAATTGGAGCCTGATGAATATTCACCTGAGCAGATGTGACGTCTCGACAAAGCCACCACAGGTTGTATCTGTGCAGATGCCACTGAAAGATATATTAGTTGTTCAGTGAGAAAAGTTCTGCTAGGGAAATGCAGTCTTCAGCCTGCTGCTAAAGCTATGGCTGAGTGCTTGGGGCAATCACATTTTTCCCTTGCAGTGTCAAAGATAGATTTAAAAGTTTTTGAAAGTCATCTGACAGCAAATGGCCTCTGAGATTCAAGCAGGACTCTCTGCAGGTTGGGAAAATGACTTCATTTTCAATTGTTCTTCAGTCTGCTGGGTACATTACCAGTAAATCTATTCTTATTAAAAATGGACCCTTTACTACAGAAACTGGAGTTTTCAATTACTTTATAATAGACCATGTTTCCAGAATACAAGTGCCACAAATATTTTTCTACAAGAAGCATAGATTCAGTTCTCCAGTTCTTTCTTCAGGTTTCTCTACAATTTATTTAAATTAATTTCTTTGAGAAAAATAACATCTGCTACCATTTAATACAATTGGATCTGTTACTCTCTCCCTCTTAAAGGGAGAGTTTATGTCCTTACAGATAACAGTCTTAATATGAAAATTAAACTAAGCTTGCATATAAAGCACACATAAATTTCAGAAAGACAAATGGGTTAATAAATGTATTTTAAAGGTTCATTGAGTTGGCAATCCCATTCAGGACATTTACAGTAAAGAGAACCAAGTTCTTTTATGCAGCTTCGTATTTTCTAATATCACTTTAACAAATAATTGAAAGAGAAATACGTAAACAGAGAACTGAGAGCCAATGGCTTCTTTAAAATTTTTCATAAAGTGCAGTGAGCTTCATGCTGAACTATAGAAAATATAAGCCTTAATCTAAAACAAACATCACAACTTATTAACATAATAAACATAAAAGCTTCAGTATTTGGTTATTGGATTGCCAAAACAAGTTGCAGTTTAACCTCCAGGTATACCAGCTGCAAACCAAAAGAAAATATTCTTCCCACATATCGACAAGCTAGCTCTGCAGAAAATGCAAATGAAAGTATGCATTGGAGGTAAATAATAACTCCCAGGGCCAAGTGCTTTGCAACACCTTGGAAGCACTTACTGGCCATTTAGTCTTGCTCCTGGCAAGGAGCAGTGATGCTCCTCTCCCCCAGCCTGCCACTTGAAAGTGGGGTAAGCCCCCAGAGCTGTGCCTCTGTGGGCCAGAATGCAGGACACGGGGTCCCCAGGCAGTGCCCAGGATGTGCCCAATCCCCTCCATTAACACTTACCCTGTGCCCTCTCACTGTGTTAGCTGACCAGTCTTTTGGTGCTGATGTCATGGGCCATCCTTCTGAGCACCTTCATCTCCTTTTAATTCTCTATCCCACACTTCTGGTAAGCCATGGTTGGTTTTTCTCAGTGTACTGCCAGGGATGTCCCCCAGATTGCGTGATCTTCTCCTGAGACCTGGCGAATCCCTGGCTGTTGCTAAAAACCTGCATCAGCCTGTATATGTTCCACTCCTAACCTCTGCAGGCAAGTTTGTACTAGGCTACTTTTTAAAGTATTTTCTGCTTGGAGTCTCCTGAAGGATTAAAAAAAAATAAAAATCATCATTTGCATTTGCAAGCTACCAATATTCAGCTCCTGGAATGAACACTTGCATAATAGTTAAACTCCATTTTTACAATCTACAGGTGAATTGTATCTCGTTTTCTCTCACAAATTTTCTCTCATCATGCTTGTGTCTGACTTACAGGCAAGTCAAATCACCTGAAATTTATCTTGAAAATAGGACCCTCCCAGCCTTCATCCATTGGGAAGGCATGTTTTCCTCGTGACATGCAGTAGACACTCCTGGGACCCTACAACAGAGCAGGACTAAAAGTGCTCTCTGCAGTGTGGCTGTTAAAGAATCCCACAAATGAATCTAACTGTGATGTCTCATTAAAATGGACACAGTTTTCCCTGAGCACTCCAGAACTGCATTAGGCCCTCGGTCTGCAGGCCAGGCTCAGCTCTGTATTTAAATGCTGCAGCTGTGCTGTCAGCCCTCATGGGACAGAGGGGACAGAAAGTAATTACACTTTGCAGAAAAGGCAGCAGCCCAGAACATCAGGGCTACTTTGAGCTGCTATGAAGCAGCGGACAGTGCTCAGCACCTGGGGATGCAGGCTCTGGGAAAGGCAGAATTTTGGTTTCACTTGAGATTCTGGGTTGCAGGTACAGAGTCTTCCTGCTGCCATTATTGCACTGAATATCATGGCATGCTTTGTGCAAGCCTCGCATGTACTGCAATAGTATTGCTGCTGTGGATGCCCAGAGGAAGATGGAGCCAATCTGACTCCCAGCCCCACTCTCTGCCTCACAGAATTTCCCCCATGAGGGCTGGAGCCACAAGCTTGCACCTTTCTCAGAGGGCATGAAGAGTCCCAGCACAGGAGCTAACAGCGCTCACTGATGGAGCTTTGAACTAGCTTGGACAAAAAGGGACAAAACCAGGCTTGCCAGTGATGAGCAGTGGGATGCTGTGCCATCCACAAAACTTCAGGAAAAGAGCACTAATATCATGCCTCAATCTGCTTCACAGAGTGTTGGCTACAATGTACCACACCTGAAGTGTTTTTCTGCTAATGCACCTGGCATGAGGAACGAAGAGGAGGTTGAGGCTTTGGCCCAGCTCCTGAGATTTGGCTTCACTGGTGTAGGTGACACCTGGTGGGACAAGTCCTGTGTCTGGAGTGCCCTGTTGGATGGTCCAAGCTCTTCAGGAGGGATGGGCAGGGCACAAGAGGGAGAGCGCTGGCATTGTGTGTAATAGAAGGGTTAGAATGTATGGAGCTCAGTTGACAATGGCACAGTTGAGGGACAATCAAGGGACAATCAAGGGACAAACAAGTAATGTGGATGTCATCGTGGGAAATGACCACAGGCCTCCTAGCCAGGATGATGACACCAATGAATTATTCTTTGAGGAACTAAGGGACACTTCCAAATCAACTGCCCTCGTCCCTATAGGAGATTTCAGCTTGCAGCTGGCAGCACCTACACAGCTGCTACAACCCAAGCCAGAAGATTCCTAAAAAAACTGGATGACAACTCTATGGAACAGGCCCATATTAATAAATATATTTTTCAAATATATTAATGGCAATAGGCAGTGTAAAAATAACATCAAGATGAGGACAGTCACCTCACAAACAGGGACAGGGACAGGGACACAGCAGATGTGTTTAATGTATTTTTTGCTTCTGTTCTCAACTTAGATGACAGACCAAGGGGGTCTCAGTGCCCTGAGCCGGAGGATCATGACTGCAAGAATGATCAGCTCCCAGCTGACCCTGAAAATGTGGAGGATCTGCTCTTCCAGCTGGACACCTACAAATCTATGGGGCCTGATGGATTCATCCAAGAATCCTTAAAGCACTAGCTGATGTCATCCCAAAGCCTCTCTTGATGATTTTTGAACAGTCTCAGGAATCTGCAGAGGTCACAGCTGACTGAAAGCTGACAACTGTTGTCCCAGTTGTCAAGAAGGGCAAGAAGGAGGACCCTGGAAACTACATGCCTATCAGTCTCACTTCAGTACCTGTTAAAATCATGGAAAATACTTTTCTGGGAGGTGTAGAAAAACACTTGGAGGACCGTGCAGTCATTAGCCACAGCCAGCACAGTATCATGAAGGGAAAGTCCTGCTTGTCAAACCTGATTTCCTTCTATGACAGGAGAGCCCACCTAGCTAGGATCTAGGAAAGCCAGTTGAAGCAATCTTTTTTGGATTTCAGCAAAGAGCTTGATACTGTCTCTCATAGGATCCTTCTGGAAAAAATGTCCAGCACAAACTGGATAACCAAGTTGCATGGTGTGGGAGCAACAGGCTCACAGGTCAGGCACAGAGGATTACAGTGAATGGAGTGACATCAGACTGGCAACCAGACACTGGTGGGGTTCTGCAGGGCTCCAGCCTTGGCCCAGCTCTCTTCAACATCATCATTAACAACTTGGACACAGGACTTGAAGAAATAACTAGGTAAGTTTGCCTCCAACACTAAATTGGGAGGAACTGCCAACCTCTTTGAGAGCAGAGAGGCCCTGCAAGAGAGACCTTGAGAAATCAGAGAAAGGCACAGTGGTCACAGAACCAAGTCCGACAGAGTTCAAGAAGGATTTGAACAATGGTCTCAGGAACTTGGTGTGATTCTCGGGGTGCTGTGTGCAAGGCCAGGAAATGGACTTAAAATCCTGATGGGTCCCTTCTGACTCACCATGTGATCCTTTGAGTCTATGCTTGAAGGCTTTTTCTGATCTTCATGCCTCTCATGTGATACCTTTGGAGCAGAAAACATCAGAGCACCCCCTTCTCTCTTCACGGAGATTTTGTCTCCCTGTTGCCACCCTGGAGGACAGATAACAGTTCTTCCAAGCATGGATGTAATCCTTAGTTGTTACTTTGGTAATCTTTGCCCAGAATACATTTGTCTTGGGGCAGAAACATGTGAGATGTTCTAGGCACCCTTCCCAGTTATATTTTTCCAGCCATATGCATAGAATTTAATGTGTTCTTGCCAGTTTACAATGCCTGAAAGTGAACTGTTTGTGGGTGGTCTGAAATTCTGCCTGTGCATTGCTGTTTATATTTGTTTATGTTATGTTTTATGGCATATATTAGGCCATGGGAATGGTTTTAAAAACCAACAATAAAGGCTATGGCACAGGTAGTAAAGTGGTTTATTTCCTTCTCATTTCTTCTCCACTCATGTCAGCTCCAGTGTGTCCACCAAATGGAAATGGACCTCCCTTGGAGGCTTGGTTTGGCCGTGGCACTGCTGGCCACTACTGACTTTTAGAAGTCAATGCAAGGGGCTGCAAAAGGTAGCAATTGTGCCTTCTGGCCCTTTTATTCTTTTATTTATTTGTTTTGTGGACCTAAAATCTTTATTTTGTTTTGTTAATTATTGTTCATTTTTAATGAAGAAATACAAGGAATTCTGAACCTCCCTTTCTTTATTGTGTTGGAGGCTTTTCTTCCACAGAGCAAGATCCATACCAGGGGCAAGACTTCTTCTAGCAGCAGAAGCTGCCTGGCAGCTGCCTCTTCAGGCATTAACAAAACCACAAATTACTGTTGCACACACACAGGCTTCAAACACAAAAATTTAGTCAAAACTACTTCCCACTGATAGTAGTGCCTCCTGTTTTGGCACATAAAACACCAGGAGCCTTACACATGGCTGGGAGGCAGGGCACTGGAGGTGTTACCCTCACGTATGGGGTTGTTGTACCCATTTCTTCCTGGAGCATCATTTTGTGTGCAGCCCTCATCTAGCCCAGTGGAAGTCCCCATGAGGGATCTGGTGCTCCTGAAGATCAGTATCATGTAGTACAGGGTGCAGCTGGGCAGCAGACCTCTGGATTCACATCAGCACAAGGGGACCTTACACATGCAGGGAACACAGCCCTGGCTAGGTTTGGACTCTGTCCCTAAGTAGCACTATGGAAAAATAAAGCATCTGAGGGACTTGACAGATTTCACATTCCCAGGGAAGCAGCACATTGGCCTCTTGTACCTGTATCAGTTTGGCTGGGAATATGGTGAAATGAGCGTTCTAATAAGCAGCAAGGGCCAAACCAAAACTTTTTCTCTGCTGGCAACTGTAACATGAAACTAGGAAGAAATATTACTAAAATATAGCAATGTGTCCTTATGTCCCAGGCAATCTCTGATGAAAAACTTAAACTAGAAATTAGGTCATAAAATAAGTTCTACTGCACTTCTACGCCTCCAGTTTGGTGGAGAAGACTGGTGCTAATAATCTGCTATGTTGTTCCCACCCATTTCATTTTATGGGTCTCTCAGAAACACACTTGCAGAAAAGATCTCAGACACCAAAACAAACCCTTTCTTACCTCCTCATCTTAAATCCCACAGCAAGGATAGCCTGCTTGGCAGCCCCTGACACCAGGGTCAACACTTGCAAATGTAGCAGAACAGCTCTTCCAGAATGACAACGGTGTTATCAAACACTGTGTGGGCATTTCAATTCCAGAAGAAGAGCCGCTACCCCAAGACTTCTTCCAGAATAACTATTTTGATAAATTTCCAACTGTAGGCAAGTCCTAAGCTTTTCAGTCACGACTGGAATGAATCATTCATTGCTTTAGGAAAATGCAACAATCTTGCATATAAAGCATCTAAACTTTTTGGCTCAAAAAGCTGCACAGTCCAGAATCGAAATGAGAGAAATTGCTGCAAATTATAGGTAAACTCTTCTTCACTTGAATAGTTCTCACTTTTGGAAATGTTTTCACTGATATTAAGGCAACTACTCTAAGGCTTAAATGCTTCTGAAGCCTGTGAAATGGAGACCAGCAGGTTAATTGCATCAGGGAGTTGAATATCTGTGACAGAAAAGGCAGGCAGGGAGGTGAGTTATCAAGAGGGAGGCAGATAGCAAAACTGGTTAGAAAACTGCAAGGTGGGAGATCTGCTAAGCAGCAAGTGGCACAGATTTTGTCCTCCCCCTTCCTTCCCCAGCATTACCTTACCACAGTACGGCGCATGCCTTGGGACGTGTGTCTGTGGTGGCACCTGGCCTCTGCACGCTGCCTATCAGCATGGTACCTCTCCCTAGCCTTGATCCTCAGCCAGGGACTGAGTTTCACTATCCAATGTCTCGCTGCATTTCTCTCTGCAGTGCCCTGTGCACTGATGCAGCTCTGAGAGCTCCAGCAGCACCTCTGTGCTGAGGGGGTACCCAGGAGCAGAGTGGTGCCCTCGGTGGCAGTGGCTGGCGTAGTGGAGCCCACACTGCCCTGCCCACCCTGTGCAGTTCTCTGTGTGCTGGCTGGGTCACACTGTGAGGGCTTGGCTGCTTGCAGGAGTCTGAGGGCAACCACAGCAGGCAGCATCCAGCATGTGCCATGTTCAAGCGCCATCCATCCCAAACTTGAACAGAACAGACCATGCTCCAGGTCTGCTGGGGCATCCCTGGGGTACAAGAGTGGCTCCCATCTCTATTGAAAAGGGAGACTGGAACCCAGCAGATGTTATCCTGCCTCCCTTGCTGTGAAAACTGTGTGACGGAGACTGGGGCCCAATGCAAAGAAAAATATCCAGCTTGGTGGCATGGGCATACTCATGTCAAAGAGGCTCAAGATCATACCTTAAAATGTGATCTTCACAAAATTCCTGGTAGGAACTGGCATGTGTCTTAGATATTGCTGGAAGTTTGGGAAAACAACCTGCTTCTCCTAAGCCCTGTGCTGACACTGAAGCATCCCCTTGCTCTGTTTCTATTTTTTATGGTGGAGACTAGGACATAAGCTTCCTCTCCTCTCCTCTCCTCTCCTCTCCTCTCCTCTCCTCTCCTCTC